>NC_041364.1:11471641-11817475 GCF_900634415.1 Cottoperca gobio
GCCTTATTAACCATTGAATAACTGTTTTACCAATGAAGGCTGAACATCGGATAGAGAAAAATATACAATATGTAACATTTTAAAAAGGACTACCAAGGGATAACTTTAGAAAAAGCATTGATGCATTATTGATGATTTAAACGTTGACGTTTTTGACACTAAACTGAATCAATATCTTTAGCCTCACGAGATGTGATTTTACTGTTGTCGGTTTGACCTTTTAGTGCCTGTCATGCACACTCACACATCAATTTGTCCTGATAAGTAGCAATCGTATGTGTGTTAAAATGGAACATCACTTAAATTAAGATTTTGTTGTTGGCAATGTATCATTATCAGGGGAGAAGTTATGTGCGCCCTCTCGGGTTTATTTGTGCCACGCTTTTCATTGTTTGATGTTCTCACTGCCATGGCTCCGGTCCAAAACAAACTGAAACATGAACAAGTGTGTGATGGCATTATGTGCATGACAAGTGTCGGAAAGCATTGATCAGAGAAATCGATATTCAGAGACATGCCATTCCAAGTAATTGACCCAGTAAGTAAGTTTTTTGTCATGGCTTACAAGAGAGAAACGTCCCTCAGAAACAGGCAACGCATCTGTTTTAATAGTTCTACATGTGTTCAAGCCTGTATACGCTGCAAGTTAACCTAACCTCACTGATCTCACACACTGATGCAGCCCCTGAGCTCCAGTATATCTGCATCAATAATTAGTTTTAGTTTAATGAATAGAGTTAGACTGCTTCTGGGCACCGCAGGGACCCAGAGGGCATCAGCACCCAAGGGGACATTGTATGTAATATTAATATATTTCACACACTCACAAGGTCTCCTATGAGACCAAGCCAATTTTCCTTGTGAGCGTGTTTCCTGGAAATCAACATTTATTAGAAGAATATTGTACGCGAGAGATATCTCTTGTGATTCTTGTGAAAATAGAATTGAGAGGAAATGAAAAATGTGAGACACGTAGAGATGTAAATATGTTCTGCATATCTTTATGCATTTTGCTTTGTGTGCTGTTGGAGTGAGTCAGTGAGTCCAAGAATGTGTCAACCTGCCTTTCAATCAGTCCAAACTGGGAGAGGCTACAGTTCCTGACGTAGAGTCATAGAGCCATTCAAATACTAAGGACAGAATTAATGTTGGATGTTTTTGGAAGGAGACCCATTGTTATGTACAGATTAGAAGGGACACATCAAGAATTGACAACCATCAGGACAGGGGAATGGTTTGGAAAATGAAAAACGGATTCAGGATGGGACAGCTGCAGCCATGAATAGAAATAAAGGATAACCTTGCTTAGCATCAGCTAAAAAGAAACATTTCCATATAGTGTTCAAGCCGGTAACAGGAAAATCAGATTTCACTCTGTACAAATGTGAAAGATGGTAAAACGAGAAGACTGAAGATTGTTATTGTAAGACTGCTGTACACCACCCTGTGTGTTGAAAATAAACTATGTCAGAGGTTATCTAGATGCTTTTAAACTTTATATGGCATGCTTAAAAGTGTGAAAGGTAATTCCATTTATAACTAACTCAAGGTCAACTTTTTAAGCTTTTTTCCAGAGCTTTCACCTGCATCTCAGTCTTCATCAAAGGATAAAAGCTCCTGAAAAAGATTTTAGGTGAAGAAATGCAATGCATGTAGATGGTGGAATTCATCAGTGCTGTATTTAATATGCAAATGAGAATAACTATATAAAATGGGAAACTCAGAAGCACATTCTTCCCAGCATTCCTCCCTCACTCCCTCTCAAGCTTTCCACCTCTAATCCCAATTCTTTACACCTTCTTTCCTTGTCATGTAAAAGCCTCTCCAATCTTTGCAATATCCCACTCCTTTGCTATTCTACTGTAGAGTTTTAATTATTCTCTATTTTGACTGCACCTCTCTCCCTCTATCAGTGGCTTTATCCCTTTACAAGCCTTTTCAAATCTTGTGATATCCCCTCTTTTGATCCTTCTCTCTCTATATGCCTCTTTTTTGTTACCTTTATTCCTCCTCTTCAGTCTCTTTGCCTTGTCCTGAATTGACTCGTTTCTTTCAGCTCTCAGCGTTTTCGTTCTTATTTGCAATAAATGAGCGCATTCTAGAGCCGATTAGGTTGTGAGGAAATAAACAAAGAGCTAGAAATTAATTCATGGTCATGATCAGTGCATGTTGTCACCAGTTGTTTAGCATCATCTGCAAACAAATGGTGGGATTTTAATAGAAAGTCCCTCAAGGTGAGGGCAAGTGAGGCCAAATAAACAGGTAGAAGGTGAACTTTGTTCCACAACTGATAGCATCTGAAAATACACTCGAGCACATAGTTATTCTCTCTCTCACTCTCTCTGTCACAAACACACTCACACACCCAGAAAATCAGCTAGGCAACTCTGTCCCATCTGACTATTTTTACTGGGTCAATGCGTTCAGATGAGGCTCCCAAACACACTCATCAGACACAGGGTATCCAAACACAGACGGCCCGAGGGACCCGTTCTCACACACACACACACACACACACACCCACACACACACACACACACACACACACACACACACACACACACACACACTACTGTACTGATGTAGATTAGGTAATCTATTACCATGTAAGATATTCAGTACTATTAATGCTTTTGGGGAACTCAGAAATGATGTCAACAAACTTCTTACAGAGATATCGACATTAGTAAAATGACTGATTTGAAATGACTGAAACAATTAGTTGATAGAACACAATGGCTGAATGTTTAGTCGGAGGTGATTTAAAGGATAGATCAAATTTGTTTTACTAGTCAGTCTTAATACAACCCTTATTCCCATATGTATGTAGGTTGATACCGAGTTATTATTATTATTTGTCACTTTAATCATTACAGTCCATACTAACCATGGAGAGACCCCTTATAGTGCAACTCCACAATCTCTAGGGTTGGAAACCGAAACTCGGTTCCAAGTAAGAACCGAATCCAAAATGCCAGGTACCGGGTACCCAAAACAAAAAAGAGAATTTATCTGTTTCTAAGCACATTGCCGCTGTCCCAGGACTGGGTGGTGCTCTGCAAAGATATCATTTATTTTGTTTTGTCTTGGCACTATGGGAAGATTAATAAGAGTTGAGCAGAGGAGGCCGTGCCTCATGGACCGCAGGTTTTCTTCTCTGCTCCGCGACAGCTGATTTTATGCAACATCTCTCTCTCCCTCTGTCACTCGCTCCACAGCAGCTCCGCTACTCTTATAACACCAGTCATCATTCTCACCCAACTGTAAGTTTTTCTCCAAGACGCAATGAATGTCCTTTAGCATTTCAACTCGTTAAGTTGTTTATATTTGTTTCCTCTGGGAAGTAAACAAGCCTGACTGTCATCCCTGGGAGTGTGAGACAGGCGGGTAGAGCAGAGCGAGGTCAGTATGTCCCTCGTCAAACAAGGTCTGGAAAATTACTTGAATGAAGGGATTTTTTTCTTTCTTTTGCGAGCAGTGACGTGATCAGCTGGCTGATTGTATTTTCTGCCCGACGATGTTGGACCCTGTCTGTGTCACTTCTGCAGGTTTCAGTGTTACAGCAGGGGATACCAGGGGAAATGGTACAATCTCAAATTGCACCAATCAGAACTAACTTGTGAATTATTTTTAATTAATTAATTTAAACCACATTAAACTGTATGCATTTAATTTACAGGTTCCATAAACCTTATCAAGGGAATTGTGAATATGAATATACATTTCTGTAACGGTTTTCATATATATTTTTTTTTTTCTGTGAAATAAGTGACCTGTTTTGACCCCCTTAAAGAATCAAAATCAAGAACCGTTAAGAACCAAAATTGATAAGCAGAACAGGAACCGGAATTGCAATCATTACAATCCAAACGATACCATACACTAACAATGCCATGCAAAATGCATTTTTAAGTTCAATCAAAGCTAATATGAAGCTTCAGCAGTTTGAGTTGGACAAATCAAATGCATAGCAAAGATTGTTTTTGTAATAAATTCCTTCTTTGTGTTAATATCCCTCAACTGCTGCTTAGAAAGAAAACAGTGTCCAGGAAAACATAATTACTTTTGGTGTGTTTGCTTGATTGGCAGATGTCTCGGCCTATCACAGTTTTTTGTTTCCATTACAAATCAAATTCAAATCAAATTTATTTGTATAGCCCAATATCACAAATTATACATTTGTCTCAGTGTGCTTTACAGACTGTACAGGTTACAACATCCTCTGTCCTTAGACCCTCGCATCGCACAAGGAAAAACTTCCTAAAAGAAACCCCATAATTAAAGGGGAAAAAATGGAAGAAACCTCATGCCATGTCCATATTTTTACATCTTAAGTGTAACTTGCTTCAGCCACCAGCAATCTTGCCTGCTAACAGACTCAGCAGACAGGGTTAACATGGGGCCCCTGAGGTTCCCAATGATGCAACATGAATCCTGAGGGAATAAACAGCAAAACACTACAGGGCTGTGGTGACAAAAGGGTGATAAGAATAGAAGTAAAAGGCTTTAAGAACAACTTCATTTCACTTCAGTTTAGCTCAAAATGTATCTACATGCTGACAGCAAGTTCTTTCTTTTGAGGGTTGTCCCAGTACTAATATAACAATCATACTACTGTCAAACAAACTCCTTATTATTTAGTTTTAGAGTAATCTTATTGGTGGTAAATATGCTTGCTTAATCTCAAAAATGGATGTCTATTATCCGGTCTGGATACATAACAGGGCTCTGATCCCAGAATGCTCTGGGACTAGAGGGACTAGAGTTATGAACCTGTAGGAAGAATAGGGCTGCACAAAGAAACCGCTGAAAGACCACCACTCCCCGAGAGCCTGGACAGACAACCCCACAACAAATGCTACACATCTACAGCCATTCTGATGCAAATCAGTTATTATTGTATGTGTGAGAGTGTATGGGAAAAACTGAAAGAGGAAAACAAAATAGAACTGCATTTACACAACACAAAGGTGATGTGGAAGGAGCGATATGATTAAAGCCAAACTCATACATACATACACTATAACAAGATGTTTTAAATCCTGATTCACATAAAAACATGTGTATGTCAAATTTAGTTACATGTCGGACAATAGGCGCATGAGAAAACAAAACAAAAGTGAAACTTAAATTCATTTGGTCCTTATTCTGTTGGGATTTACTTCATTCGTCCACCTTCACAGAGACCATCTAGCTCTCCTTTAGACTTTGACAAACTTTGTCATTTAACTGTCTGCAAAGTTAACCACTTAACAAATGGGCCAATGCAAAGCAAAATATACATATTTTCACATAATCAAGAGCTGTGCTGTCCCACTGCGGTTGGTTATATGTCAACTTTCTCTCTCCCAGCCAATTACTTTTGGTCCGGTCCATTCTAACTTTCCCAGCTGTGGTTTGGTGAAATTTTGTGAAATAGTGGAGTGGATCAAGATGGACAAACAAAAAGAGAAAGAAAGAAGTAAAGGTGGTGCTGAAAAGCTGAGAGAGGGGACGAGGTTGAAGTCCCTTGAGGATGATGCAGCCAAATGTTTTAAAAATAATTATTATTCATTTGGCGCCGTTGGCACTAAATCCCCACAGCCTAGTGATTCTAAGGCACTGGCAGCAGCAGAGAGGAGAGAGCATGGCCCAGCGAGTCCAGCAATACAGTTAAACTGTTAGTCACGGTTTTGCAGTTGAAGCTTTAAGACAGAACACAATAGGGATAAGAAAAGCAAGGTTTGTGTTCGGCTAGCTGGCGATTTAGCCATATCGTGTTCCTTTTGTTGAAACATTTGCTCAAAAAGTGCATTTCATAAAGTCGATGCGCTTGTCAATGTCACTTTTTGAAAACCAACCACTAACAGCCGCGAAGAGGCGGGGACATTAATACAAGGATGACGCGCTACAGCAAACTTTTTTGAAATGTTGAACGCATTGTTACGCATGAATGGTTTTGATTATTGACAAGGAACAAAACCTACAAAAACATGTTGGTTGTGTATGTTTTAAACAGTTACATTGTCCTTATAGTGGTCTATCATATACTATTATATGACATATAATAACATTATATAATTAATATATTAATGTAGGCCCTTTTCACAGCAGCCATTTAGACATGTCAATGCATGGTAAACACAGGTGTATTTGATAACATTAATGATGAGCCCGTTCTTTTTAGTGTGCCACAGCCATTTCAATGAGCCAGCATGCACAATACCGAACCCCGTGTTTATCCTGCGATGACATCTCAAAGTAGCTGCTTTGAAAAGGGACTATTGTACTGGTACAGATGGTTCCCGAGATTCTTGCCATCTTGCTGCCAGTGCCATTGTACCAAGATATGCTCCTTCTAGCCAGCCTCCTCCTAACTGACTGACTGACAATAAAGGAAAACACCCCAAGGTGAAGAAATAATGGGACTCAGACACTATAAGGTCTGATGGGCTGCAACAAAGTGTGTGTCTATGTCTGTGTGTGTACGAACGGTCTTATCTTTTATTCATGCTTGTGAGAAACGTGTCCTTCAAAAGACACAAAACCTAAGAGGATACTTGTATTGGCTCCACTGTTATTTGTATGTGTATACATTCATGTTCGTGTGTGAAGCATACACACAGTTCCGCCATTAAACCTTCCAAGTGTGCATCAATTTAAATTAAGGTCACTCCTACATCGGCAATGGTCTAGCACCTCATTATTTCACTGTTAATCATTTGGTAGGGAAAAGAGTCAGGGGAAGTCAGCAGTGAAGTGTCCAGATGTTCAGCAGCTTTAAACCTGCATTTTAAAAGACAGGTGGCTAGCTCATTGCCTGACCTGTTTAAAAACACAGACAGGGACACGGGGAGATACGGGGAGAGTCAGAGTAATGAGAGATGATGGGAGTTGATAGCAGGAGGCACAACAACGGGGGAGACATAATGTAAAGGTAGGGAAGGGAGGAGAAAGATAATCTGGGTTAGAAGGAGGTCAGAACTAAGGTAGGGCAAACCCCGGGGCATCCATGGGTCCTTAAAATGCCCTGAAAATGATATAGAGCCACACAGGAAGTTCCTTTAATCATGTTACACAGCTTTCTGACGATGCTTAGTTTTGCTTGTAATGGTAAACTTCAGACAGGAGTTATACATCTTGTGAGACGACAAAATACCTAAAACTTGTATATTGTCTCTCGTAGTGAAAACAAGATGGGTGGTAGTGTCTGTTTGTTCCTTTGAATTTTTGCACCAACTACAAATTGGTTCATTTTGTACAAATGCATGTTGACTATTAATATTAATACAGGGCAGTTTTCATATATCAAACATGTTATTTAATTATTATCTGCACTTTATAAGGTGGAGTCTGTGATTCTATTCAAATTTAGCGAATATTTCCTCACGTCCCGCCAGCTGTCTGCTCTGTGTGTGCGCTGAAAATAAATCTGGTGCTCATACATACACAGCCCTGACTCTGTAAATTCGGGCTCAACCTAATTTTATTTTATTTTTTTTACATTCGGCTTCTATGGGGTTTTTGAATGAAACTTTGAATGTCTGTTCATAAAGGAGCCTACTTCCCTTTGTGTGCGCCGCAGCAAGCAGGAGAGTTTTTGAGCACAGTGAAAATGTTGTCTTTGAAAAGCTAAACGCCAACAGAAAAGGATTAAAAGAGAATTCTTTTTTTGTGAATCTTGGAAAAGATATTATCGATCTTTTTTCAATACATTTGGACTTTTGGACAGAGGGCTGAGAAATGTTCAAATAGAAGCACTTCCAAAAAATGTATGAGTGCTTCAAAATGCTATATGTACACCAGGCCAAAGTTATTGATAACAATCTTTTGAATGTCGACGTTATGAATGAAGGTTTGAAGTTTAGAACTATTTGGTACAGCCACGAGCTACAAAACACTATCCCAGCAGGTGATAGTTCATGAATGTATATTAACAATCTTTCTCCAGAATCGCAGACTCTGCTTTGTCTTCAAAACAATCCTAGTTTGCAATATAAATGTTGTAAAAAGGCTTAAATCTGAAACCTGCAACCATTAGAAAAGACAAAAAGGCAAGAGAAGGGCAGAATGTCATTGGCAAGAAGTAATGTACAAGATCAGTAATGATGATGGCTAAAGTGGGTGTCAAGGAGACACGAGGGAGAGTGAACAGAGACAGATGACAGACAGTAAAAGAGACCACCGGGATAATAGTAATCCTGAAAAGATCAATTTTACATAAGCAATTTCAACCTTCTACACTTCCACAGCCAACTAGTAATGTATTTAACGTCTTTGTTCATGTCTTTGTGTATTTCTCTGTAAATCAATAGGTTTTCATGTGCATGTAAACATGCTCATTACCCACTGTGTGTGTGAGATGCTTAAAGCAAGTTAATGGCGTTTTGGACGGATGTATTCGTACTGGAGATTTCTAATCTATGGTCAGGGCTCAGAACTCTAAAACCACTGTATGTTTAATCCTAATCCAGGAGCTAAAACCTTCGTTGTGTTGCAACACTGAGTGCATGGCTACCACATCCATACTTTTACACCAGTGTTTAACACAATTTACCATGCCTTGCATTTCTTTCTAGAACTAAAAAGCTTCATACGTTATCAGGAACTGCTATATATATATATATATATATACATATGTACATTTAGGGCATCCATATACGCAGTTCCAGTTCCAAATATCTTTTAAGTAATTTGAAGTAGAGCAGGGAAATATAGCAATATTATATCGATATCGTGATATGAGACGAGATATCGTTTCTAATATCTTTTCCTGGTTTTAAAGGCTGCATTACAGTAAATGAATGTTATTTTCTAAATTTACCAGAATGTTCTAGCTGTTCAATTATTTGCCTTTACCCACTTAGTAGTTATATCCACATTCTTGATGATTATTATTCAAATATCCCATTGTGTAAATATTGTGTGTGATATTAAGGCATTTGATCAAAAGATATTGTGATATTTGATTTTCTCCAAATCGCCCCATACCTAACTTGAAGGCAGCGCAACTTGTTACCATGATATCATTGTCAGTGAATTAACAGCAGCACTTACTTTATAATACCTTAACACATGACTGAAATGCTGAACAAGGGCATAACAAGTACATTTAACATAAACTTTGCGATTTAAGAGTGTAAAGTCTGGGTGGGGAAGTGGTAAGTATTGCTGACCATGGAAAAAAATAAAAGGCAAGCACAGTGTGTGTGCGAGAGTAAAAGAGAATAAATGAAAGAGACAGAGGAGACATCGAGAGAGATGAGGCGTTGCATTGAAATCAAGCAGATATTATTACAGCATCTGTGCCAGGTCACTTCACTCTTACCAGTGAGGCTCAGGAACATAAATTCATTGGAGGGTATATGCATTGTATTTTTGCTGCACCTGAATACAGGACTGCTGAGTATTTCATATTAATAAAAATGTATGCAGCCTGAGGAGTCGAATATATGCCATGATCGATCTGTCACAAAATCATGTTTCTTTTTCAAGGAAACTAAATTGTTCTCTCTAACCTCTTTTGGATATTGTCTAGTATTTCCCTGGACAGACTAAAGCTGCTTATCAATGGGACAGTGAATGTGAAAATACTAGGACTACAAGCGAATAGCTGGTTCTTTAATCCCCATGCACAAAGACTCATGAGCAAGCCGATTCTCCTGCCAACAGTCAAACGTGACCGGCCATGACATCCACTGTTCAAAAAAACATGCTGTTGTCTGTCTTTTGCCATTTGAAGTGAACATAAAGGTGAAATACATCCATCGATATCAATATAGCCATCGATCTATCGTTTCCAACATTTGCATTGTTTCTGCAGCAAAGTCTTGAAAAGAAAGTTAACTTAAAAACATTTAAATCTTCTCACCTTCATTGCAGATTTATGTGAATTGTTTAAGAAAGAAAAAGAAAAATCCTATGATTTTCAGACTCATTACTAAATTGCATGACATTTGTAGTTTTATGTATGTCTATTGCAGTGCTTTGACAACTTTGACAGTAGACAGGACACATTGTCCCACCATGAGACAGCAACACTGTCCATGAAAGAAAGCGGAGGCCTCTTGTCATTGCAGGTAATCTATCCTCTTTATCTCTCCCTTCAGTGTTTGTCATTCACTCACTCACACATGTATACATAGAGGGTTTGAAGGCATATCTTGTCTTCAGCAAAGCTGCTGTGTCACAAACTGGTAAGTAAACAACCCAGATGTTGCAGAGGATGCTGATGGTAATGTTGATGATGGGATGGGGCTTAGGGGAGAATTAGAGTTACGCATGCACATATAATTGCACACGAATGATCAAACATTAATGCACGGACATGCGCATAGCATTTCAAAGAACTGTACCTTTGTAAGGAGATACAACTGAAGTAAATTCAGGGTGCAGAAAGGGTTAGATTTTCTTTTCTTTTTTTTTTTACTAATTCGCATTTGTCTTTTATAAATTCAGAAGAAGTGTTATACAATAGAACATTTGGTGACTCTTTAAAACAAATTACAGTGATTCATAACTTCAAATTAATTATTTAAAAGTTATATCTGTGCCATCTCAACATGAAATGCAAAACAAAGCAGCATACATTGCCTCCACTCATCTTCAAGTTAAAATTGTGCCTTTCATTTGAATAATTTCTCATGCAAAAGAAGAAGTTGCCTAACCGTAGACAATCCTTCCAACAAAGAGCACAACAAAACTCAGAAATCCTTTTAGGAATAACAGATAAAGGCAAATGTAAACTCACGTCTAGATTATCCAAAGCACACGACTAATAGTAATCATTCATTTCTTATAGTCTTCATTTATCTAAACAGGCTCATGCACTCACTGAATGTGAATGTACATTAAAATATAAAAAAGGAAAAAAACTTAATCACTTTCTCCAAACCTACCTTTGAAAAGCATGGCCGCACAAATATAAAATCCAACCGAACATGGTCCCCAAAACTTCATCCTGGCACCGCTCTGTGGACTCCGCCTGCCCCCGGCTGCGGGCTCTCAGTGTCGGTTAGACAGGTGATCTGCTCCGGCTTGGCGGTGGTGTGAACATGAGGCTGGAGAGAGACGGAAGAGGAGGGAGACGGAGTGTGTGAGATAAAAAAGACTGACACACCAGAATGAGTGTGGAGTTGAGATTGGCGCGTTCACGCTGCTTCACAAACACATTCCCCCACACAGCGCGGCACGGGGACGCGCGTACGAGATGGAGTTAGCGAGAAATATGGCTTGCTATAACTTCACAGGTAAATCCAGCAATGACAATAACTGCAATATCTACTAAGTTTCTGTCATTTACAACAATCACTTCGGTTATACGCTCGAGTGTTAAATTGCGAATGTATTAAGACCTCACCCTGCTTGTTTTTAATTTCCTCCTAATTGGATGCTGTAGGCATATAGCCTATCTTACTTTTGGTGTGATATTTAAATCCTTACATTGTTAATTGTTTTTGCTTAATTTGCCTATGGGAATATTCGTTGTTAGCTATTTACAATAACAAGTGAAGTTAGTATCTACTTAAGCTGGACTAACTTTATAAATTCAGTTGTTTTCTGTCTCGTGTCCTCAAATGTCTCCGAACCTCACCTGCGACCATGTGACGTAGACAGAGAGCACGTGTTTATGTGCTGTGTGAATGCTGCTATAATCACATTTGCATTGAAGCTATGCTAACCTGAAAACCCCCCTAACTTTGTTTACCTGTTCACAAACGTCATTATGAATTTTATTTATATTCAATTCATCACTTGAAACAACGATTTAGTATTAGCATTATTAGATGCTTTCTTTATTTTGTGTAGCATGAAGTAATATGTGACATCATAAATGAGGATGTGGTCAGAAGAGCATGTTTGCAAGTTTCAACAATACTTATAGTATTTTAAAATCATTGTGAATGTATTGCTCCTCTAATCAAAATTCTTATAATATCAATTTCTCAAATTAGTTTATAATGTTAAAGGGGTTGCTTGTGATGAACTGATATAAAATTATCACCCAACCCTGTATTTCTCTCAGCTCTCGGGAGATTTTTATTGCCTTTCAGCACGTTGTTTCATAGCCAGAACTTTACTATTTTGGTTCAGTCTCGCTGCTCTTCTCAGCATTGTTTTCAGCCACAGCAAACGTTTTCAGCTCTGTTAAACCCACAGTACGTTAACTGCGCCGCACCAAACGGCAGACAGAATAAGTTAGTGACTCACTGGTGAATATAGTCAAGCATTTTAGGGAAAACAGGCCAAAAGGAGAGCATACTGGACTTACATTAATTATGTGGACAAAGACACATCCCCGAACGAATGCTAATGTTGCTCTGTTTCTGCTGGATGTGTAAATAAACCATGGTTTGCAAACATATTCGGCATTTCAACTATAAATTAATAATGTGTCAATGTGTTTACAGTTTGATGAGCCTCCCGTGAGAAAAATCAATTACTGCTGGTTTTAATCAAAAACAAGGCCGTGGAGTCATAGCTCTTACACAACTCACACAACTCATCTCGTTTTTCTCAGTGCTGGTGACGACCAGGCCTGAATCTAAGGCCCTTGAAATGGGTGCAGATCAGCACCCAGCCCCCCTTCTCTCACAGCTGTAGACTATCATTTATGAATGTGATGTGTGTCACACTGCAATTTCCCACTTTCCCTATTTTACAAAGAGTTTCATTAACTGTGTTTTTGCCATATTTGTCACCTTTTTGTGCCATCCTGGCTTATATTCAAATGACCTATTTATTCAAGTCCAAAAATAATTTCAGTCAGGAATAGGATCCGATACGCGATGAGGGGGAACGCTGCCCATTTGTGAAAAATGTTCCCACCGCCTGGCTCCTTCTCAATGGAACAGGGGTGTATCATCTAAGACGCAGTCCTGTGCCAGTGGTATTAGACCAGTTCTTGCTATTTTTCATATCCCACATGTCTACGTCTCGTAGAGCTCTATCAAAGGAGATGTATGCTGCTAAATGTGATTTAGTACAGAATCCTATATATGTCTGTGCTGCATGTGGACCAGTGAAACCTCAGATCACAACCTTTATCCTTGTACTTGCTCTAGTAAGGAAACCATATTGATCCAATTGGGAACTGAAAGCTAAACCTTTTGTTAGAACTACCAATAAATGAACTGAAGTTCAATGTAGAGCTGTCCATAGTGCTGAAATCACCAGCAGCGCTGTTGGAAAATTCAACAAGAAAATGAAGAAATCTAAAAATGAATACTTAACACAAAAATCAAAAAAGTCAGGCTTATTATAAACTTCACATTTGACTGTGAATCACATGTATAGGTGTATTGCATTACAGTATAACTCCTATAGGATGTACATCTGGATAGTGTACAGTATGCAAACGTGTTTGTGTGTGTTTACGCAGTAAGTCTGTGAATCTGTTTCACCATAAATATACATTTTATCCCCAAGTGCTGCTTCCTCTCAACATTATTTTTCTCCACAAGGGGGAGGGGTTGCAAACACTTAGTAACACATGATGTCACACACCATAGAAACGATGCACAAACACACACAACAAAAACACCAACTAAAGAATCTTGTCACCAGGAAACTGCTGAGACTCTGGTCAGCCACAACTTAGAAAGAAACAAAGATGGACTTAGATATGGCCCCTTCAATGCGTTTTACCACATAACAATATCATAACATAACAATTATCATGTAAAACAGCAAAGCACTTCTAAGAAGCACCCTCAGAGGTTTGGCTCTCAGGTACCAGCCAAACGTTTTTTGTTCAAACATCAAAGATCAGAGAAAGTATAATACTTAGTAGTTCTAAGTGCTGTCCCTTTGAACCTCTCAATACTGAGCTGCCGCCTACAATCCATCCACCCTCCTACAAATAAGGACAGAGAGGGAATCTGCATCATGAGAGGAAAGCGCTGAAAAGATTGTGTAGACCAGAGGGAGCTGTTAATTCTCTATCTTTTATAAATGAGAAGTGTTCTGCTAATGGACTTAAATGTTGTGGAGCCACCGTTGCTTCTTTCATTCTTCCTCTCCGTCCGGTTTTCTCCTCCACATCCCTCTTGTCTTATTCTACTACTTAAAACAAACCCACCAAACACATAATCGCTGCCAACAGAGACAGTGCTACATTTATTTGCTTATATATGTGGATGTATGTGAACACCACACCAACAAAAGTTAAAAGTGATAAAGTCAGCAATGACGAGGACACAATCAGAAGTGTGTATGAATTTAGTTAAACACCCTTCTCACCCCATTTCCTAAATCAAATATTTGAAATATTTGCCGCTCCCAGCAGGGTGCATGTGTGCGCATGTGTGTGTGTGTGTGTGTGATAGAATAGGGTCAGATGAGTTTAGTTTTGTCTGAGTCGCTTTACCTTTGATGTGTGGAAGACGCAGAGCTTTGCTGTGGCAGAGAGCACAAGGGTCCCACAGCTATACCAAAGTGTGTGTATGTGTGCATGCCTTTGGGAATCTGCATTTCTGTGTGTGTTATGTGTCTGTATTCATACTTGTTGTTTGGGATTTGTTTCAGAAATATGTATAAATGTGACAAATGAAAAATGTTCTAAAAAAAATATATCTGTGAATATCCGCCCACATGATGAAGTTCATCTTGGTCCTCCTGAAACAGCTCCTCCACCTCTATTGTCCTGCTGCCAGCCAGCTATTTGTCTTTGTTACACTGACGAGGTGGCGACTCCAGTTTATTATGGGATGTCAAAGAAAGGTCAGACCTCTCACACACACACTTAGGAGTTTACTGTGGAAAGGTCAGCAGTGCACATCCAAACAAAACACACATAGCAAACAAGAGTTGTGCATCGTGTGGGTGGACTACAACATTATTAAGAAAAGTCTTCAAGGAAAGGCTCATACAAGAACATGCACAAAAATATTGTCACACTTTATTACACATACTAAGAGATGCTTCATAAATAGAATGAGTTTAAATTATTAATACGTTTTCTTCTGCTGGACTTTTAGTTATTGTCTGTCTGCATCAACTCTCATCCTCACTTCAGCTTTTAGGTGGTCATTTTCGTGTGGCTGCATCTGTGTTTTAGCGAGAGTGTAAATATTACATCAAGCGAAGAAATTCACAGGAAGGCTCCTGCTCATATACTTTAAAGGATGTGAGCTTTTAATGCAGCACCTTCAAAAGTAGTAACCCAAATTAATACTCTTGGGTCTTGCTTTGAACATTTCTGCGTTAGCAAGCCATTATTGGCTCACAGCCCAGCCTTTCAATCCCCTTCCTGTAGGTAATGCTACATACACATGCACATGTGTTAAAAATGTTCCCTTTGGTTAAATGTATCACATAAGTTAGAAAGTTATAATAAATATCTTTAGTTTTTCTCACTTCTCTTTCTGATTTCACATCCACAATTTACTGTGTTTTCACATTTGTTCTTGCAAAAGACTATTAATAGATCGGTCAGCTTCGTTCTTCTGTATTTTGTCATCCATTGACCCAGCTGTCAAAACATTCTGCAAAATAAGATTTTCCCCATCTCTGTTTAATGCCTGGAGCAAAACAAGTGAACTGTCTACCAACTATGAATGTGATTAGAACGCCACCCAGTGTAAGAAATGTTGATGTACAAGAAACTATTTTATATCCTCACCTACAAAGCCCTCCACAACCAGGCCCCTTCCTGCCTCACCGGCCTGCTCCAGCACCACACTCCCTCCCGCACCCTCCGTTCCTCCGACGCCAACCTCCTGTCCCAGCCACAAAGGACCAAGCACCAGACCTGGGGTGACAGAGCCTTCTCCATCGATGCCCCCTCCCTCTGGAACTCAATCCCTAAACACATCTCTGACTCTACCGATCTCTCCGTGTTCAAAACTCACCTCTTCAGATCTGCTTTTAACGAGTAATTATTGTTATGTATTTTAAATGTTGATGTCCTGTTTTATAATGTAATTATGAATCTTAATATGTATCTATAAAGCATCTTTGAGTACCTTTTAGAAGCGCTTGATAAATAAAATGTATTATTATTATTATTACTGTAAGATACTCCCATATTATAATTCCTCAGTGACCACAAACACGTCATACAGCCAAAATGATATGTTTATGTTTCTGTGTCTGAAAAGTGAAACATGAATTCATTAGTGTGGTGTCAGAGAGTTAGAGCAGAAACATAATGCAACACAATAGTATTCGAAAATGCTGTGGCGAAGATAGTTGATATAATAATGCAATTTTATTTAAAAAGCACAATTTAAAACAATCTGCCATAAACAAACATAAAAACAAAAATATTAATTTGAGTGCACATTTTGTGCAAATTACGTCAGATAAGTCTTACTGAATTAAGTTTATGTTGACACAACAGATTGCTGCCATGACTTCAAAAGATGTTGACTGGAAAGGAGTACTGGGCTCAAATCAAGAGTTCTGCAATGTGTTCATTTATCAACTTTTAGTCCAGACAGTTGTCGTCTCTATGTCGACTCTGAGAGTTGTTCCTATGGGAAAGCACCGGTGTGAGTTTGTGTGTGTGTGTGTGTGTGTGTGTGTGTGTGTGTGTGTGTGTGTGTGGGGACAGTCTGTTAGAGCTCTGGCAGTGGTTATCTTGAGTTTCCGGTCTGATGCTTGACGCCATTCACTCCTCTCTGGTTCGTGTTAAAAATCTGTGAAAGAAACTCTTGTTCACTTTCACATTCATTCGAGAGATTCTGAGCTCTGAAGACACTCAGACATCTGATCAACAGCTCATTGCTCACAAGTTGCAGGTAAATCTCACATTTGGGCTTTTTTTTGGATAACTTTATTAGTTTTCTTTTTCTTAATCTTTTTCTTAATTATTGAGCAAAGATTACACACGTGCTGAAAGGAAGCAGGTGCTAACTCATTTTAAAACAATTTTATGCATGTGTGTGTTATTTCTGTGAGTTTTCTGTGTATTAATCATGACTTCTTATTAGAAACATTTGTTTAATATTATCTATTTTTATAGACATGAGGTTTGTGATCATGCTTTGTCCTCTTAACTGTGTTTAACACGTGTTGATGTTTTAGATTTAGAGCCATTATAATACACTTGACTGAGCAATGTAATCTTATTATTTTAAATACATTTGGATTGACCCTGCATTTACATCATCTACAAACGTTATGAACCATTCAACATGTGCAAATCCTTTTCTAAAAAAAACGTTTAGTTCTTTAGTGAAAAACCTACAGTGTTTACTTTGATCTGATTTTTAAGCTTTATATTGTTTTTTTAAATGTTGAAGAATTACTTGATTATTAAAAATGAAAAGACTTGTTACCTCTAATATATTACTCTTGTACCCTGAAAGTGTTTGTCATCTCTTTTTAAAATACAGTTTTCTGTTTTTAACATTGGTGTTCAGGGGTTCATGAAGGAGGAGGAGGCTGAAGAGACAGGTTACTGGGATCCACAGCACAACCGGTGGGGTTACACCATTCAGGAACAGGTAACACTGCACTGTGTGATGTGTGTACATGCATGCTTTATAGTCAGTAAATGCAAAAGCCAAGACTTTTTCAGCCATAAAAAGGAGCATTTCTATGACAAAGTGTCTTTTTTCTTCAGGTACACGAGTGGACAGCTGTTTGAACCGATGCTCAGTATTACACGGACATTAGTATCATGATGTTTGTGGCAACATGAGTGAGACATGTTGTTCAGCATTTTCAATGTGTTTTACAGTAACATGACATCCTTGTTTTATTTTGCCAGTGAATGCAGTCTTAGTGCCATATGTTTCCTACTTTACCATCAGGCCACTTTCCCCATATTTTTATTTGTTGCAGGGAAAACAACCGGCTGTATATGGAGATGCTGCACAATGCACGTGTTCACCTTGACTGTCAGACGGGTCGATACAGATAAAAAACAAAATGATGAAAACTGAGGAGATCAGAAATCATATTGTAGACACAAATAATACAGTGATTCCTATTGGTTAAAGCTCACACATTTATTCCAATGTGATTCAGGAATACATTTGAAGATCTTCTGTATCTGTATCTGTGTGGACATTAGAGTTTAACATGGTTATGGTTAAAAGGGTGCAAAAGAAGAAATACTTGGTTCTTCCACATGTTACAGCTACACTTCTGTTGTCCATTTTAATAGATAAGGTAAGCAGAAATGTAATATCCCATTAAAAGTTCAACTGAAAACCCTTCATATAAAATGCTGTAGTTTTAGTGTATGGATGATTTTAGAACAATGATGCCAGCAATCATAGTTATTATTCAAGGAAAGAAATAATTAAAACAAAGTAAATGGTGCTTTTTTTATTGTTGCAAAAAATCTTTATTCCTCTGGAATTATCTTGTCACTAATAAAGTGAATAAAATCACTGCATGCAATTCTTGAAAATATGTTGAACAATGAATTAGTATTAAACAAATAAAAAAAGAATATAAGAAGAATCTTTATCTTGCATTTCATATCCATCCTTAGCAAATCTTGCATTTTGTGCTTTTGGAAATGAGATTTAATGCAAATGGAGGAAACAATTATTTATTTGCTAAAGTTCTGGGGGAGAAAAATAATTATGTTTGTGTTTTCTATTCTGTGTTTTTCAGATGTGTTCTACATCTCTGTGGTTTACCACTAGGTGGTGCAATCCCTTCAATCATTTCCTCTTTATTTATTTTAGTACTTTGCTTTTCTTGTTCCTTAGTTATCTGTGACATGTGTGACTGGATTGTTTATTTTTTTAACCGAACACTGTGTATTATATTATGTACAACTTTAATTATCAATGAATAGAGCAAATGTATTCATGGCATTAATTATGAAAAATAAAGCATAATGTACTTAAAAATAACTTTATTAGTGCAATAAAGAATATCTGAACAATAAAAATACTGTACCTTTGAGGGTTGTGTAATTTAAAGAAGAAATGTCCCTTAAGTCTTTAATTAATTAATTTCACTACATATTATGCTGCTTAAAAAAGTTTCACTAACTGCAGTGAGCAAAATATAGCAACTTTTGTATTTGAGGAGGGTGAGAAGGTTGTGATAGGGCTGTGTTATTGCTACTAGTTTGAAGGTGGATCCTCACTTGCCGTTGGAGGAGGGATTTTGAAAAACATGTACAGCGCTGGAGTGAAAATGAGGACAGTGCCCAGTACTGCGACGGTGAGGAATGCCCACAGGAAGATCCGGTCTAACACCTGGGCCACAAACTTCCAGTCTTGTACCACCTGTGAAAAAGAAGAAACAGGAGATCGTATGACAGCAAAATATATAAACATGAATATCTTAGAGCTATTTTAATAATTACTTCAATCTTTCTTGATCCAGCTAAACCCACCTCGCGGATGAAGTGTTCCTTGCGGATATGTCTGCTGATGTAGCGCACTGAGTAGATAGCCTTGTCCAACATGGTCGCCCAGGCCTCGTCCTCCTTCCCCTCAGAAGTTGTCTGTCCGTGGGCTGCGCTGTTTGCCCCTTGGCCTCCTTTCCGACCTCCAGAGCGAGGCTTCAGCTCGGGGCTTTCCGGAGCCAGCTCTGGGTAGTGGTAGCGGTCCGTGTGTCCACGCATGCACAGCAACCGTGGCAATTTCTGAAGGAAGAGGTTACGAACCCACGGCGACATGGGGTGGTAGGTGGCTGAGGAGCGGTGGTGCACGTTGATGACAAATACAGTGACGATGATCGAGAGTGTGACAAAGATCATGATGAACAGCAAGTACTCTCCGATGAGTGGGATCACCTTTGAGGAGGAGGGGATGATTTCTTCTATGACCAGGAGGAACACAGTGAGTGACACAAGGACTGAGGTGGAGAGTGACAGCTTCTCTCCTTCATCCGAGGGAAGGTAAAACACCAGGACAGTCAGAAAGGACAAACCCAAACAAGGGAAGATGAGGAAGAGTGAGTAGAACAACGGCAACCTCTTCAGAATAAAGGAATACGTGATGAAGGGGTACGTATACATGTCGTCCTTCCTGTTCCCTCTGGCACCGGTGGCACTAAGGATCTCCCACTCCCCATTATCGAAGAAATCCTTGCGATCTACCTGGTCGTCTATCAGGACCAGGTCCACCATGTGACCATCGTATGTCCAGGAGCCAAACTTCATGGTGCAGTTCTGGCGGTCGAAAGGGAAGAAGGTGACGTCCATAGTGCAGGCAGATTTGTAACTAGCAGGTGGCGTCCAGGTGATCCCACCGTTAAACCTGACAATGGCTTTGGTCATCAGGGAGCCCTCGAAACGCCCATCAGCACTGAAGAAACATGGAACAAAAATCAGATTACATTACAGCTAACATTAGACCATTACAATTTGGTTTAATCTTGAAAATTTGATTCTATACAAATTACATATAGAAGGATATGAACCATATTGTTGCTGTACTTTTCATACGGGCAGAGTGTCTTAGTTATTTAAGTTTCACATGAAGGTAATCGTCAGTCAGTTGGTTTCTAGCATATTAGCGCAGTCTTACTTCTCATAGAGGACGATGTCTGGGAGCCAAATATTTTCAGAGGGGACTCTGATGGAAGTGATTCCTCCGTATTTGTCTGGATTCCATCGCAGCTTGTAATCAATCCACTCCTGGTCAACACAAACAGAGGACACAGGATGCAGTATTGTTAGACCGATGTAGGGTTCAGATAAACAACGAAGAAATACTCAAATTAAACATTTCATATGGCTTGTATGGAAGGAAGTAATTGTATATTGTCCTTTTGCATAATGCATTGCAATTTTGATCTCATTTTGAAATTGTTTAGATTTCTACAAAGAAAAAGCAATGCCTTTTAGTCAAATTCTGTTCTGTTAAATGTATGAAATTTACAGAAATCCTTTACTATGTTATACAATCAAGAGTATTTACTTTAATCAGGCAGAACAGAAACAGGTGTTTCTTTAAGAAGTAGTGCTGAACTTAATTTACAGTATGTGTGTTTCTGTAAAAGACACTATCCATATCAATATTATCATGTTCCTTCTTATCAAACTACTGCAGTATGTACTGCAGTATGTATAACTATTGACTTGTGGATACGAATGGTAACATTGATTGTTGCCATTTAGACTCAGTTGTTTTTGTGTCTTGCTCACCTGACGCAGCCAAACGTTAGTTGTCATTAGCTGGTTCTTCTCATCCTAAAACAGACAACAGACAAAAGAGTGATATTAAAACATTGGAGAAAGAGCCCAGAAGCAAGATAACAGTGTGAAGGTTATAGGACCATTTCATTATTAAAATGCAAACAAAAGGATTTGCACATCACCAAAATCCAAAACACACAATTTAAACCTATTATCCCTCCCAACGTTATTGTCAAGTCTTTAATATATGGATCATGATATACAAAAATACTGATACATTTTTCAGATATAATATACATCAACATAGATGGCAAACATGCAGATATTGGTACTTTCAGATCATATAAATCAACAATATTAGTTAAATTCATGTGAATATGATTATCTCTACTAACAAAAAGCAAGAAAAGATGTTATGTGATGTAACTTGTTTACAGCACAAACCATATCTGATCTGGGTGTTTCAATAACGATGTTAGATTTGATTAGTGGACTCGATGATAAGCACGGTTGAAAGTAAACTAAATCATCCTACCATTTGCCATAGAATCAGACAGAATCTCATTTACCTGTCTCTGCCACTTCCTTAGCAAACAAGAAAAATAAACATAAAACTGTAGGTGGGTGTAATGAACCCTAAAGATGAAGCAATATAAATGCAGCACGAGGTAAATAGATGAAGACAGGAATAGAGAGACGGAGAGTGGTTAACACAGGTTTATTTCCACATCACTGGAGGGGAGGTTGAAAAGTATGGGGAAGACTGAGAGCAAAACACTTGAGTGAAATAAACAGCAGAGAGACACACAAAGATGCAGCTGTTCAGTGTATCCAGACCAGGCCTCAGCTGTCACACTGAGTTGGATGCTTTGGTGATCACATAGAGCAGAGGTGAACCATAATCTAATACAGAGCCATGTAGCAGCCCAGAGACATTAAGGAGACGTACATGGTGTGGCCAAGCTGCTGTGCCTCTGGTTAGCTCTCTTTCCCGCTATCTTTTCCAAAATCCAACAGATTTTGCGCAGCACACGTGTCAGGTGGAAATATAAAGAGTTAAATCTAAACAAGTTTATATGAATATTTCAAGCCGAGAAGAGCGGCTGCTCCATTAGCATCCTTCATTTTCTCCTCTTGGACACTTAAACCATCTCAAGTTATCACAGCCAGCCTCTGAAATATTAAAGGAACACTCCAGAGAGGGAGACTGTGCAGTTATAGATGTGAAGAGAGTGTTCCCGATCTATTTCAGGACCACGGAAAGCTCCACACTGTGAAGCCGCCAGTGGCCTGTTTGGTTTCAGCACCAGGGACAGCGACACCACTTGGCTGAAAACAAAAGACCATTGCAAGAACCAACTGTGGTTCTCAGTTCAAAAAAAGCTTTGTTCTTTTTTTTATATTTCCATTTGTGTTCAAATAGTGTCACCACTATGTTTGTGGCTCTCAGTTCCAAGCCAATTGATTCCTAATGAAGACATTAATATATATATATATATATATATATATTTTTTTTTTTGTTTAAGTATTTCCTAAAACAGTTTTGACTTAAGCAAACTTAAGCTGAAAAGCAGTAAATTGTTCATTTGATTAAATTTGAACATTTTCAGAATGTACTTGTACTTTCTTGCACTAAAACGAAGGGAAACATTTGGAGTTGTTGTTATTTACAGGTTATTATGCTGTGATTTTACTGGTCCGGCCCACTTGAGATCAAATGTTGCTGTATGTGGCCCCTGAAAATGAGTTTGACACCCCTGGTCTATAGCAGTGGTTCCCAAATGGTGTGCAGAGACAAATCCCGGTGTGCTGTGGGATTTTGATTGATTTTTTATTTACTTCAGTGTTTCCTCTAGGTATACTGCTCTGCAGGGTGCTGCCTGGACTGGATCAGGTCCGTGCGTGGCGCAGATTTTTTAAGTTCTCTCCTTACCTTTCCTCCGCTCGGTCTCTGACTGTAAGTGTGTGCGTACGCGTGTGCGTGTGTGTGTGTGTGTGTGTGTGTGTGTGTGTGTGTGTGTGTGTGTGTGGGTTCGGAAGTGGAGCTCCACCCTTCACGAAGCAAAGCAGAGGAGAGAATGTAAATAAGCAAAGCAACTGAAACGTGCACATAAATGAGATAAATGACATAAGTGTTTAGTTTATTTAATAAAAGAGCACCTGTTCAATGTGAAAAGTGAGTTGTGAATATATAAAAAAAAAAAAAAACATCTTGAATTTCAGGGGGGGAGGGGTGGGGGGGGCGCAGCGCAGGGAAACACTGTACTTTATTGGTACTTTGGCCTACAAACTTATTTCACAATATAGAAACAATAGGTCTTATATGCTTTGTTATGGAGGGGATTTTGCCCGGATATGAACACAGGTGTGCTTTGAGATTTTGGCTTGGTCTTTGGTGTGCCTTGGCCACAGAAAGTTTGGGAACCCCTGGTCTATAGGATCTATATATTATTGGTTTGGGCCTTTTAATGTGATTTGTTGCCAATATGAAAAATACGAGTCATGATGAGGTTGAATATAAGGTTAAAAATGCATTGTTGGTTGTTTGTTTTAGGTAAACTGTTAGGTTTAACGTCTTACATTTCTGCTTAAGTAGCTTAAAAACTAGAAAGAAATATTTTCCACGCTGTATATGTCACATTCATATTCTACATCTGCTAACTGAAGCTGTAACATGCTTATATTCAGCTACATATTTAAAGTATGATGGCATGGGTGTCAAGTAGCTTGATGTTTTTTAAATGATTGATTCCATGTCTATGTATCTGTTACTGTATTTTTATTCTATTTAATTGTTACTTGTCACTTCTTTGCTGTAACAATGTAAATTTCCCCGTCGTGGGACAAATAAAGGATTTCTGATTGTGATTCTGTGATTGACCTCTTTAGTAAGTCTAAAAACCTACTGTACCATAGGATCGTAACTGAGTGTTTTGTGGAAACTCATTGTGCTGCTTGCAGTTTGGATCCTCTTATGGGAACCAAACTACAAATCTCCTCATGAATACAGGAATGTATGGATATGTGTTTGTGATTGCAGGTGCATTCTCACCACATCAACCAGCTGGGAGATCTTGAGTCCAAAGCGTACCGTAACCGTGTCATTGGCGTGCTGGATGGGCCTGACCCAGCGCTGGTAGCCTTGGAAGAGGTTCCTCAGCAGCTGGTCCTCTATCTCTGCCAAGGACACAAATTCACTCGCTGCTGGAACAAAGAGAAGGAAGGTGGGTTTACAACTGTTCATTACAATAACATACGCTTTATGTTGACTTGTGAATAAAAAAAGAATAAGAGTAACGCTTTCTCACAGACAACAAAACATTTTTTTGGTCTTTGGATAAGTTTTTTGACTACTTCCGGAAAGGTAGGCTACAGCCTGAGAGTAAACTATTATTGGATTGGCAGCAACAACTTGACATTGAAATGCTTTGAATTTATTCTTACTCATAAGGTGACCTTGGGGGTTAGCCTTCGCAAAAAGAAAAGATGGTTAACATTTTGAAAATATGTTCAGCACCATGGACTGCTGAAACTGAAAATGTTTATGGTCAAAATTGTAGACTGTGTTGTAGTGTAGCTGGGTGTACATTTGCAATAACAAATTGGGCTAATTCAACTTATTAGCAAATCCTCACTTGTGTTCTATTAGGTGAATCAGCACAATATGTACGACACAAAGACGACAAAAGCATAAAACAAGTTGTTCCTCTCCAAATCCAGCTAATATTAATCCATAACAAAGCAATATGATGGAAATGTCCTCTGGTAAATCACAGCAATCATAACTTCGGTCCTCCAGCTAGGCAGGTATTGTAGAGACATTGGACAACAAGAAAGGAAGAGAAGTGACGCTCTGCACTGTGTTACAAATGCAGGGGGAGGGGACAGAGATAATATATCCACAGTCAGCACATGAGACAGTAATATTGACAAGGGACAGCTATAATGTCGGACAGAGGGGACGTCAAGTGCAAGAGGTGGAGGGTGGAGGAGGGTGGACCTTTAACCTGCCCCTGGCTTAACATCCTTCTCACATCATGTGACTGGACTCATGGGTGAATACATATAAGTATCCACAAAGCAAACATAAAACCACAGAGTTAGAGGGCATTTTAATCCTATTGGTCTACCTCTGTCTGTGCTCTCCATGACTCAGTGAGAGAGGAGCAGAGAGCTGGACTCTGACATCTGAAACCTGTGTTCCTGTTTATCAGTCAGCTTCAGCACAAACAAGAGCTGGGCCCCAACACGTTATTCTCCAACTGATATGCTGCTTAACGGCTCATCTGGTTGATGCAGGAGCAGAGGGGAAATACCTCTGATGACATCTGATTACTTTTGTGGTTCCAAACTGCAAATTCGTTTTCATTATTCACAGTACAATTACAAATCCAAATTTTAATTTTTTTACATTTTTTAGATGGAAAGAATAACAGACATGAAATGAGATATGGAGAAAGTAACAACAATAGACTACTTTTGGATAAAAAAGGAATGAGTAGGTTGTAGTTGTTGGTTCAACTTTGATATCGACAGTTATGCGGAGCTTATTTGAATATTTTTCAGACATGAATGTTACACCACATGGTCTGTCTCTCCAAACAGAAACGATACTTTAGTGGATACTCAAAAATATTTAGAAAACACATCAGAGTTTTCTTACCGGGGATGTCAGCCAGGGTCAGCGGGCAGAGTAGGAGGAGGAGGACCGACAACTTCATGATGTTGTCCTCCCGGTCCGACCGAGCGCTCCTGCAGCTCCTGTTAGCCTACTATCGGCTGTTCAGCTGAAGAGGACAACAGTACACACACCGAGGTGTCAAAGGCACCGAGGTTCCCATCAGTTGTGTTCAATACCATGTGGAAAACAAGCCTTAAAAGAGAGCACGGACCCGGTGTAAAGGCGCATGTGGCCGGTGTGCGTGTGCAGTGACTCGGTCAGCAGAGCGGCTCTCTGGAGGAGGAGGAGGAGGAGGAGGAGGGGGAGGAGGGAAGGAAGGGAAGGGGGAGGGGGAGGGATGTCCGGGTGGGGCTGAAGCTTGGAGTTTAAAAGCAGATCTGTGTGTTAATTGTAATTTTATCGCTGTAGCTGGTCTGCTCATGAATGGTTTTAAAACATATTAAAACATTGTTATAGGCTAATATTCCTGATCGGGAGTATTTAAGTTGTGCCACAGTTTTTGCACATTGCACTAAAGTCTTCCAGGAACTTTCACAATGATATACTTTTGTAACATTTGTATGTTTTGCTTTTTATGAATATATATATATATATATATATATATATATATATATATATATATATATATATATATATATATATTAGGATGCGTTGTAATTGTAGTGGCGTGTGACAAAGGCTGGATGGCATGCGACCTTTTAGACGACTACCTTGGCAGAACAGCTGTGTCTATCATGTCACTGCTCATCCACTGGAGAGCGCTAACAGCAACACTAACCCAGGACATCATGTTGTTAGAGAGTGCATGACAAGAGTACATTATTTAAAGATCCCCTCCAGCTACACTTTAATCTGTGAGAGCAGGCATATAATGGAAAAAATACTATTATAATTTTCCAATTAGAACTCATGTGTGTGTCCAAAGGTTTGTGGTGACATTATCATGGTTCATGTGTGTTAATTTACCATAAATCATGATATTCATTCAAAAAGCCTAGTGTGACTACTTTAGCTAGTTATTGATAGTGGCCTGACTAGCTTCCATGATCCTTTTACTTACACATCCAGTTGTGCATTATCTTTTCATTTTACAGTGTCAAAATATGTTTTCAGAGGTATTTTCTCCATCTCACAAATCATAGAAAAGTCTGAATATTGTATTGAAGAGGCTTAAATGATATTGAGTACTGGGAAAAAAACAGTTCAGTAGGCTATAAAAACATTAATGTTGGAACTGGCTTGGAATTTGTGTATTATTCAAAACAAAAATGCTGCTCTTCTTTTAAAGGTTTATTTATGTATTGCATTTATACACAGAGCAAACATGGGAGTATAGTGACCAGCAGGTTGCACAGACTCATGGGAACATTACCAAAGACCAGAGCGTATCTATTTGTGAGGTGTTGTTGTCAGTGCAGCTGGTTGATCGACCAAATGCTGCATCACAATTAGGAAAGAAAAACATAATGAAAGTGTTAATTAATTCTTCATTTCTATTCTTTTTTTCCCTTTAAACACAGACTGACTAAACATGAGTGACACCGCAGCGAGCGATCAAGAAAGAAAGGAAGAGAAGAACAGAAAAAGAGTGCTAAGAGCAACGTAAATAAATTAACATCACCCACACACACTGATGGTAATGATGGTTTATAAGCCACAGCTGAGAACAACAACACTTGTTATGTTTAACTGTGTGCTGAGAAATCTGTACTGCGCGACCAACTGACTTCCAAGAGAGTGCGGAAAATGTTTAGTTGAGGTGAGAAACAAGCTGTTGATAGAAATAAATTGGTTTTGCAGTTTAATGTATATGAACTTGGCTTAGCTTCTCGTATTCAACAACAAAAAATAACTAAGAAAACAAAACGTTGGTTTTAGCAATCAAACATGCAAACACACACCAGCACAAAGAAGCACAACAAACGGAGCCAATTCCCACACACTGATGAGAAAATGATTGATAGTGTGGATGTTTTTCCAGGTTTAGGATCATGTCTAATAATCTGCCCCCTTCAAAAACTGATGAAAGCGTTTCTTAAAATAATTCAACCAATACTAGTTTGAATGATATTCCCTTGAGTGCAAACTAATAGTTAAAAAAAAGATTTAGGAACATTTTAATAATTAAGATGTTATCAAAACACCCCAACACAAGTTTGATTGACATTCCCTGGACTGCATCAAACAAATATGATTTAGGAAAATAAATAAAAAACAAAGATATCAGTTTTTGCAAATGAACCCTTCAATTATAACCTGATGTTTGGCCAGGATTTGACTTTCCCCGGTAACTCTAGAAGTCTACATAGTTCATTGTGAATAGTTTTCAGTTGGGATTTTCTATTTCCACTTCCAGGGAGAAATGTTGACAGTGAGGTCTGTGGATTATCCAAAATAAATGGGACACATTTCTGGAAAGATTTAGAGTTTTCAAATCCAGGCAGAAAGACTGATATCTTAAAACCTGAACAAATAAAAGCAAAACTTCAGCGTCTCTATGGCTAGATTTTGTGATTTGGGGGAAATGACAGTAAATAAATAGGGAGAGGGACATGGAAATGTATTATAGTTATACAATATACAATTATAGTATGATAAATATGGAACACACCAAATATATAGACTCATAGGCTTCAACACACACACACACACACACACACACACACACACACACACACACACACACACACACACACACACACACACAC
The DNA here is from genome assembly GCF_900634415.1 of Cottoperca gobio. Classification (NCBI taxonomy): domain Eukaryota; kingdom Metazoa; phylum Chordata; class Actinopteri; order Perciformes; family Bovichtidae; genus Cottoperca; species Cottoperca gobio. The sequence continues at coordinate 11,500,068 of NC_041364.1, forward strand.
ACACAAATGCACATAGGCTATTATACAGCTAACCAGGCATGAAGCACACATTTTCTCTTTCATACTTTTTTATTCTCTCTGTCTCTCTCTGTGTGTCACACTCTCTCTCCTCCTCCACGGGGGGAAGTGACGGGGATAACGGGAGGCTGATTATCACAACGAAATTATCCTGATTTTCTGCTCCACTTGGAGCCGTGGGGCGGGCATCTGCTACTTCTGAAATCGTCCCGTCCGCCTCTAATCCTTTGGAAACATAAATTCTCGCGGGCTGGAAACCTGCCTGTCCCTTACCAGACGACTGGGGGCAGCTGCACGGTGTGTGTCCGTGTGTATGTTAGTCAATGTGTGTGTGTGTGTGGGTGTGTGTGTGTGTGTGTGTGTGTGGGTGTGGGTGTGTGTGTTTGCCACATGTGAGAGCTTGTGTGTGTGAGTGTTGTTTTTGTTTTCTTAGCCAGTTGTTGAGCTCATGATTAAAGTCTGCATAATTTTGCTTGGTGGACAAATATGTAATAAATGAGAGGAAATAGCCCTGTCTCCTAAGGCCTGCGGTTTTAATCTTAAACTGTTTGTTATTTTAAGGATTTTCAAAAACTGGTGATAAAGGCGAGAGGAGGAAAAAAAGCTTCAAAGTCCATGGTTTCACACATGCTAATGCTATTAGCCCACTAATGCTAGCACTTTAAGCGGAAACCCTGATAACCTTGTAAGCTTTGGTGTATCGATGGAAGTCAAAGTAGCTTTTAGAAGATAAAAAGTTTTTCAAAATTAGTCAAACTTTGAAGTGATCTGATAATCCCCACTCATCAATAATGCAAGAGTTCAGTTATTTGATATTTTAATCATCATAAAGTACCAAAGAACTACAGACAAAAATAGATGATCAGATGAGAGGGGCAATGTCACTGTTCATTTTGTCAAAGCTCCCAAAACAAGGAACATTAAAATTTAATAAAAGTTGGGGGTAAGGAGAAAGTGGCTACTAAGCATGAGACCAGTGCATTCTGGGATGGATGACTTTCAGGGGCAAATGATAATTATAGGAAAGTTCAATGTCCGTCCAGCTGGTTAGCAGCAAAATAAGCTTTCTCTCTCAGCAGACACACACACACAAAATATTTATTGGCCTCCAACATGATACTTTGATCCAGACGTCTCACTCTGATTTTCCTTTTGTCTTCGTCTGACTGACGCGATGAGAAGAAAAGGTCACTGTTTGAAACTCAAGCCTGCCAGACAGTGTTACTGTCTCCTTCGGATAACGTACTGCAGGAACGACCAAGGAGCCATAATCATGTGCATCAGCCATGTAAAATAATAATGGAATGGTGTGTGTGTGTGTGTGTGTGTGTGTGTGTGTGTATGTGTGTGTGTGTGTGTGTGTGTGTGTGTGTGTGTGTGTGCGTGTTTGTGTGTGTGTTTGTGTGGATGTGTATGTGTATGTGTGTGTGTGTGTGGGTGTGTTAGAAATGTAACAATATAGGTTCCACTTGAATATTATTTTTAACAAAAAATAAGAATTACAAACTATGACTGTAGTTATTGTTCTTATTGTTCTTATTGTTCTTATTGTTCTTATTGTTCTTATTGTTCTTATTGTTCTTATTGTTAGGGCATAACATGTGCAATTTAAGTGTTTTAAGTTGAACTGTCTTTTGAAATGGCAGTGGTGGTCAGTGGGTCACTTGATCCACCTCTGGTCCAGACTGAAATATCTCAACATCTGTTGGATGACATGCATTTTGTATACACATTCATATCCTCCTGGTGAGGTAATCTCCTCACTTCTAGCACGACCACAAGGTGGGCAGTTTTGGATATGAAAGACATATATCTTCAAATGTTGGATGGCTTGCCATGACATTTTGGAAATTATTCAAGACCCTCTTGAATCTTACTGACTCTGGTGATCCTCGGACTTTTCATCTATCATTTTAATGAGGTTGATATTATTTTGGTTCGCTTTGTCCAATACTTCAGTTTATGACCAAATACCTGGAAACACTATGAAATTCGCATCAGCCTCAACTGTGCTTTGTGCTTTCCTGCCAAACATCACCATGTTAACATAATCATTGTGAACAATTTGTTGATCTTAACATGTAGGTCAAAGCATCACAGTGTAGCGTCACAAGTAAAACTCAAGTGACAGAATCTCTTAAATTAAGAAATATATCAGCTTATTTTTTATTGGTGAAAATTTGAAAATTCCTTTTAGGTTAAAAAGCAAATGTTGGCTTGACTTATTTGATTGCTCCAACAATTTTCTAATATTTATTTTAATCAACATGATGTTTTTAGGCAGCAATCAAGGGATCTGACAGCTGACAGTGTTGATGTATGTAATGTAATTGACCCTCTGGCATCTAATGTATGTATGTACTGTGAATGAACCCTTAGGGAGACGTAATTGATAACATTGCAATTATTATACCATCCATTTTCAGCTCCGCATGTTGCTGTCACAATACATATTGTGCACTCCGAGTTCGTGTGTGTATTTGTATGTGTGTGTGTGTGTGTGTGTGTGTGTATGTGTTTCTGTCTGTCAGTACACATCAGTTCGGAGCCAGTTGGGAGAGAGTGAATGAAGTCAGGCACATCAAAGATGTTGTCATCAGATGTGAGTCAGCTGTGGTTTGTGTGCATGTCTTATCTGTATGTGCGCATATATGCATGAGTGTCTCTAAGTATATGTATGTGTATGTGTGTGTGCATGTGCTTGTGTGATGTGCTCATAATGCAAAATTGTGACTCTCCACCTGTGTTGGTCGATGTGCAAATATGTATGTAATGTATGTAAATCTGCATTTGCATATTTTCCTTTGTGATCGCTTTATCAGCCTGCATATGCTTCGTACTTCTGAGTGAGTCTGCCTGTCTCTGTGTTTGTGGCTATGTATATCGGTATGCATACATATATGTATATGTGCTCCATTGATGTGAGGACTGCTCAGGGCTTTGCACCCTGGGGTGTCAACAAAGAGGATGGCGGGTCGTGCGTTTCGTCTCTCAGTGTGTATCTCTCTGTGTCAGTGCCCATAAGGAGTTTACAGTGCTTGCTGTCCCAGGAGAAATATGTCTCCGTTTCTCATCTAGAGTAACAGAAATGTTGTGTAACCTTCAACTGCCTCTGGACAAGATAGAAAGATAATGAGGCACTGTCTGTCACGCACCCACATATGCAGTGTGTCACATTCACATAAAGTCTCAATGATGCCATCAGAAAAGTCTTGACTCCACTGAACCTTTGGCAGAATATTTCACACTGTGTTCACATCGTCACCCTGATTCCTAACACACAATGTTATGAGCAAATAGGTGGTTGAATGATACCAAATAGTAATAGCAAATGCAACAGAAACAGTACAACACACACACACACACACACACACACACACACACACACACACACACACACACACACATACACACACACACACACACACACACACACACACACACACACGAAGATGGACTCCCAACAGCATTGTTGTATTAACAAATCTCTCTGTAGTGATTTAGCAGAAGGTCTTAATTGGAGACTTTCTTGCTTGGCAGTAGGGGTTTTTATACTGTTCAGTACAAAGGTACAAAGGTACAGTTGCTGATGGGTGGCAGTTGTGTCACAGAGCTCACAGGTAATGTGAGATTTCAGGTTTCTGCTCTGTTCCTTTCCAGCTGCTGTTCGAGGTGCTGGAACAAAGGCAGGGTTCTACTGCAGGGTTAAGCTGCCAATCCTCTGCCTATAGAGCAGCATGGAAACGTTGGGCCTGTGTCCTTCTATATCGTGTCACACATTTAAATTAGATATTTAAAAACAAAGTGCTTCAAGAAGTGTTTTTAGTTTAGTCATTTTTGAGACACAGTAGGAGAATGACACAGATACAGGAGATGAGAAGGTTGATACCACTATCATATCTTCAAATATAAAACTATGACCAGCAGCCGGTTATCTTAGCCTAGCATAAAGTCATATCAACACTGTGAGGTTGATGGGAAACCAGCAAAGATTCTGGAAATTTACTGAACACTTTGGTTTCTTAAGGGGTTAAACACACAAGATATAGCATAACATGTTAATTACACAGCTTTAGAAACAGAAGCCAGGCTCGCTTCCTCCTTGTTCGCAGTCTTTATGCTAACTTAAACTAGTTGGCTGTTGGCTGTAGGTTAACATTTATTGTACAGACATGAAAGCTAATAAGCATATTTCCCAAAATGTCCAACTACAGTATTCCTTGAACACTGACACCGATAACCAATACCTTAGTAAAATGGATAAGATCATGTCAAACATTTTCCAAACAAATTTTGTTGGGTTTTTATTGTTTGCAAATTTGTTAAAGAATGGTTTCGGTAAAATGGGTTTTTACAACTTAAGTCTTGTTTTTACAGTTTATTTCGCTTTCTTTGTTAAGTAACAAAGACGTGGCACAACCTGGAGACGCAGTGTGAGTGCATGAAGCAGTCACTCAAGTGTTCAGATTTGTTTTAAGAGCACCATGAATGAACCAGTGTCCTCACTTCAAACTCTCTGTTTAAGAAAAGTGTTATGATAATAATAATAATAATAATAATAATAATAATAATAATAATAATAATAATAATAATAATAATAATAATAAGCTTTATTTGTATAGCATCTTTCATACAAGAATTGCAGCCCAAAGTGCTTCACAGCAAAAACATAGTACAAGATTAGACAGAGCATTTACAGTACAATAATCACAGTGTTGATGTAAATGAGTTTGAAGTAACATTATACAAATTTCAGAATTAAAATAGTATAAAATAGCAGATAAAATAGCAGAATTAAAATAGTCTAAAATAGCTAAATTAAAATAGTATAAAATAACATTGGAAATCATGCCTAGTTTCCGTATCTGTGCCGTACTTAACGACCCTCCTGCCGGAAAACCACATTCATTACACCATTCTTGTAAATGTTTTAAACTATCAGAGTCATATTTTGAAAGCATGAGCTCAACAATGGGCGCCTGTGGCCTTTCAACTGGTTTACTCCCTTCGGTTAAAGGAAAAAGTTGAAGAACTCGGAGCTTGAATGTCGAATCAAAACAGAAAACTTCTAGTTAAATCGATATATTTATTAACGTGATAAGTCAAACATGAAAAATACTCTCAGCTGAGAACACTAATCACATCACCGCTTCCACAGGCTGAATTACTAAGTAAACCCAGGTTGCTGTCTGGCGGTTCCGCAAGAAGTGTGTCAAAGGATCGTAAAACATATTGCTATATCTACACTGAAGGAGGTAACCTTCTCCTCATTGGTCCCCTTGGTCATTGGTCTCCTCATTTTTCCTGTGGTAAAACAATCTATTTGATCTCAGGTTTTTCAAAAATACACACTCTGAAAGTTATCGAAGTTACCTTTACACAACTGGTTTAACATTGAATGTTGTAGAAAAATTAACAGTACAGAATTAAATCATTTAAATTAGTTTAAAGTGGCATAGAGCATTAAAATAATAATAATAATAATAATAATAATAATTCACCTAAGATAAAAATATATAAAATATCACCATTAAAAGGCTAACGTAAAGAGATAAAGTAGCAGAATTAAAATAGTATAAAATAGCAGAATTTAAATAGTATACAATTACATTAGAAGGTAAAGAGATATAGAATATCACCATTAAAAGGCTAAAGTAAGGAGATATCAAATATCACCTTTAAAAGGCTAAAGTAAAGAGATATGTTTTTAGCTTACTTTTTAATATATTGAGAGAGCTTGCCTTCCTTATGTTTGCAAATAAAGTGTTCCATAGCTTTGGTGCATAATTGCAAAAGGCTGCACCCCCAATTTTCTTTTGGATGTTTCTGGGAACATTTAATAAACCAGTAGTGGATGATCGCAATGTTCTTGGGGGCACATAGTCGATTAGAGAGTTGGCAGTTTAACTTGGTGCGGTTCCGTTTAGGGCTTTGTATACAAGAAGGAGGACCTTAAAGTCAATTCTAAAAGTTACTGGAAGCCAGTGTAGAGCAGCCAACACTGGACTGATGTGGTCTCTCCTCTTGGTTCTAGTCAGTAGCCTCGCTGTAGCATTTTGGATGTGCTGAAGTCTCTCCATTGTTTTTTTTTGGGAGGCCGGTAAAGTTTACTGTAATCAAGTTGGCTTGAGATGAAAGCATGGATTAGTTTTTCAGCATCCTTTTGATTTATAAATTGTCTGATTTAGCTATCTTTCGTAGGTCGAAGAATTATGTTTTTATTAACTTGTTTACGTGGGATTTAAAGCTTAGAGCTGAGTCTATGATAACACCAAGACTTGTAACTTCAGGTTTAATCAAAGGAGTAAGTTTCCCCATGTTATTCAGCATTGTTTCTCTTTTTGTTATAGGACCTACTAGCAGGATTTCAGTTTTATTCTCATTTAATTTTAAGAAATGATTGCTTATCCATTTATTTATTGCTGACAGACAGGTGGTGATGGAGTTAATAGCTGTAGTATCATTTGGTTCAGCAGAGATGTACAGCTGTGTGTCATCCGCATAGCTATGGAAGCACACATTGTGTTCCCTAATGATGTCCCCCAGTGGTAGCATGTATAGGGAGAACAGTAATGGACCGAGGCAGCTCCCTTGTGGAACTCCAAAGTGGGCGTCATGCTTCTCTGACACATGATCTCCAAGTCTGACAAAATACTTTCTCCCTTTGATATATGTTCTGAACCAGTTTATGACACAGTCAGAAAGACCAACCAGTTTTTCTAAACGATTAATTAGGATGTCATGATCGATCGTGTCAAATGCTGCGCTGAAGTCTAGTAGGATAAGAATTGAGACCTTATTTGTATCAGAGTTTAGTCTGAGGTCACTAGTTATTTTAGTCAGAGCAGTTTCAGTACTGTGGCATGCTCTGAAGCCTGATTGAAATTCCTCCAGGATGTTGTTTTCTTTAAGAAAGGAGTTCATTTGGACCGAGACTATTTTTTCTAGTATTTTCCTGATGAATGGAAGGTTAGATATTGGCCTATAGTCGGTCAGCGTATTACTGTCTAGGTTAGGTTTCTTTAGTAAGGGTTTTACAACGGCTGTTTTAAAGGCGTCTGGGAAGATGCTCGTTAGAAGAGACGTGTTTATAATATTTAGGACGTGACTTGAAATGCTGTCTAATATCCGCTTAAAGAATGCTGTAGGTATCAGGTCAACACAAGAGGTGGAGGAGTTACATTCCATCACAGTTTTATGAAGTTCAGTTAATGTGATGCAGGTAAATGTTCCCATGGTTACATCACAATGTTTGCAGATGTTCTCTGTGTCTGCATCATAAGTGATGCTGGCTCTGATTGAAGTTATTTTATTATTGAGGAACAATGCAAGTTCTTCACACTTTGATGCAGAGGACTGCGGAGGGGTGGGGGCAGTGTTCAGTAGTTGGTTAATAGTCGAGAATAGTATTCTAGAATTTCCAACACTGTGATAATCTTAGGAAAGTAATCCTTTCTTGCCAGCTGCATTGCTTTACCATAGGCAGCCATGGATTCTTTGTAGATATCATAGTTAACTGTGAGCTTAGCTTTCCTCCACCTTCGTTCAGCTGCTCTACAAGTCCTCTTACTCTGAGTAACATTACTGTTGTTTAACCATGTGGATTTCTTTTTTACATTTAATGGAGCAACAGTATCCAGGGTAGATGACAAGGTGTTGTTTAGATTTTCAACCATGAGATTTAAGGAGCAGTCTGAGCATGTCTCAAATGATCTCATGATGTTAGAGAATGTTTCCTCTGCTGTGTCATCTAGTATTCTTTTTATATTTAGGTCTCCATGCAGGATTATTCTTTCACATCTAGTGATGCTGAGTGAAATCAGCTCTGAGAATTCCTGTAGAAATAGAGCTGAATATTTTGGTGGCCTGTACAATGTGATGATGAGCAAAGATAATTCTGCTTTGAGCTCAATAGCAAGATATTCAAATGATGTAAATTCACCCAAGTCAATGTCATTACATACAAGCGACGCTGATAAAATAGCGGCAATCCCTCCACCTTTCCTATTTTGCCTGACTGCCTGATAGTATTTATAGTTTGGAGGACACGTCTCAGTCAGTGTTGCCACACCAGTAATGTTGTTTAACCAGTTCTCAACTAGAAACATATAGTGCAAGTTCTTTTGAATTATCAGATCATTAATCAAAAAAGATTTGTTAGCCAGTGATCTGACATTCAGAAGAGCCACTTTCAGCTGCAGAGCGTCTGTGATAGGAGGCAAAGCCGGTTCTGGCTGTTTATTGATATATCTAAGATAACCAGACGCAGTGCATGCTGAGTGCTGATTATTTAGTCTGGTAGTAGTCAAGACAGGAACGGCATGACATATTAGAACAGTTTGGTGACCAGTTTGGGGGGGGTGATGTCCTTGAGTGTCCATGAGCGGGCTTTTGGTATAAGCCGAGGGGGAGGTGCGGGGGATGTCTGGGGGGGGGGGGGGAGAAGAACGGGGGATGATGGTTTAGAGCGGGGGGTTATTTGAGGTGTCAGTTTAAGACCACCTTTCACCAATTTGTTCATCCTGTCGTTAAAAAGGAGGAAGGGAGAGGAAGATGAGGAGGAGGGGGAGGAGAGGGGGTAGGGTGTCTCAATGTTACTCCACAGAATTTCAACTTCATCCATGTCTGGCGGTGGAGTTGAGGGCCTTTCATGGCCTTTCTTTTTTTCCTCCTTCTCTTTCATTCTTCCTCCTTTGTGTCAAATATATTGTCTTATGTGCTAGATATTGCTTGTCAGAATTGTTTTCTTGAATTGCCTCAGATTTCAGCAGCTCTACTTACAAACATTAGGATTCCAAGTTGAATTTCTTCCTACAAATATATTTGACATTTTCTTTATCTACAAATCAAAACCAACACTGAATGCCACTATACTATTGTGAATAACACATCAGCAACATACACAGAATAAAGGCCATGCATCTATTTTAGGGTGATAAAAAGTGACAATGTTTCCTTTATTTTCTTATCAACAGATTTAGGAGATTTAAGGAAAATAAATAAATGTGCCCTGCCGTCGACCTCTCCTGTTCAAACAGTACAGGTCAGGCAGAGATTGCAAGAAATATTGAAAAACAAAATACCGTGCAACAGATAAATGCATCTCGCTCCTTTATTTATCAAGGTAGGGTATGCTTTCTCTGAAAGTGAAAATTATTTTTTTTAGATGTTTGCTCTCAAACCCGGAAAAAGTGCCAGAAGCAGTTTCTGTTGTTCCACTAAAATGCTCTTTCTTATTTCTAAGACAATGTTTCTTCATCCATCTATAAATATTCATCAGAGAGTAAAATTAGAAGCCTGCTCTTTGTGAGCATGTGTGAGTGTGTGTTGCAGTCTTCTACTTCAAGAAGTAACCATTTATGTGTATGAGAGGACCCTGCGTGTGTGTGTGTGTGTGTGTGTGTGTGGGTGTGTGTGTGTGTGTGTGTGTGTGTGTGTGTGTGTGTGCGTGCGTGCTTGCGTGTGTGTGTGTGTGTGTGTGTGTTCAGAAGGCTCCCATTGGAATGAATTATTTAGAGGAGAGTCTCTTTTACTTATCCACGGTCGACTGGCCGCCGGCACGTAACGTTCTGCTCCTGACGACACAAGAGACTACCCTAATTCACCGTCCACTCTTCCGTGGTATGCCCCCATGTCACCTTTCAACCCCACACTAACTTTTCCCAGCATGCTCCAGGGGTCCACTGCAGAGTTCTCCTCATGGCAGCCTTGTTTCTTGGTACACAGGGTCTCTAAAACTACTGTAGAAAAACAGAAAGAGAAGGAGAGAGGAGAAGGACAAATGTGTTGAGAGAGGGGCAAGAAAAAGCTATTCCGTTTCATACACAAGGTGCAAAAAAAGATGCAAACCAAGTGAAGCATATAACAGAATTTATTTTTCAAAAAGTTTTATCACAAAAAGCAAATGAAATGTGATCCTACAGATATTTGTTCTTCGACAAGTCGGTCATCCTGGAGTCGTGCTATTCAAGAGCTGGATGCATACAGTCGGTGTCAACAGTGAAGAATCGTTTAAAATATTCATCCATGTGGCTAGCTTAATAATGTATTATCCCTTAATTTAGCACCCAAAGCTTTGCTCTGCTCTGCTTTGCTCCGACTACCACCAAGTACTTGAATTCCAATCATTCAGGAAAGATCTACAGATTTAAATAAACATACTCACACCATTACAAATTCAGATTAAAGTGGCGAAGCTTTTTAGTAGCAGCTGATTGGTGTTACTTTCTCAAAATATTGTACATGTGGCATCCAGAAATGTCTTTATTTAGGAGGATCTGGAGCGTTAGCGTGGATCAGATTTTAAAAGAATGAAATGTTGGTAAAATAAAAATATCAGTCTTGTTTACAATTTCATTCCCTGTTAAAATTGTGAAGGGCAACTCAATATGTTGGTGGAGAGCCAGTGAGGAAAATTGCATGCATCACTCAAATACTGTCCAAATATAGCTGGAGTAGCTGCCTCTCCGGCTGATCTCTTCATTCTGTGTCAGCCTGGCGTTGATGTGAACCTGTCAGGCAGCAGACTGAGACTGATAGGATACTATGTGTGGCGGTTGTACGGCTGCTGCTGCTGCTGCATCTCCATATTTATAACTAGACTAAATCCATGCCATAATCCGTATGGAATCATGCTGATGAGTGTAGACAGTCACTAGCCCACTATTTCTCTCTCTCTCTGTTTCTCATTCTCACCTCCTCAGGTGACATGTGTAATCTTCCTCTTCACCTTTTCAACATATACACAAACACAAACATGTACACGTCCATTCAGAACTCGCTAGGATTTATTGTGAGTGGTTGTTAGGAGCCACAGGGTGAATCAATTCAAAGCCAGGAGTCAGACTCCAGTTTGGCTGGAGGGGGAAAGGACTTTTAGTGTGTGTGTGTGTGTGTGTGTGTGTGTGTGTGTGTGTGTGTGTGTGTGTGTGTGTGTGTGTGTGTGTGTGTGTCAGTGCTGACAGGCAGATTCAGACTCACCCGTGACCTTTGATAGAGGGAAAGAGGGATAAGTCCGAGAAAGAGGGGAGCTTCAAAGGAAAAATGCTTCGCTGTGTGTTTGCTTTGGAGATGCAGCTTTGGCCACTTCACCCAATGTGCATCAGTATGTGTGACTGTGTGTCCGAGCTCCTTCTTCAAGTAGCACATTGAACTATACAGTTCACCCTGAAATTGCAGAGATGATTCTGAAAAATATGTTTCCTAAAATAATAGTTGTTAAACAAATCCGACAATACGTGGTTGTAATATCCAAAACTAGAAATTATTTTTAAAAAGTACCTCAACCCCAGGATCAACCGAATATTCTCAAAATATTTATTTTAATTTTTGATTTATTTGTTTCAAAATAAAATTATTTATATATGACTTTTCAAGTGCTTCAAAAATAATGAGGGATAAAAGACATCAGTAAAATAAAATGATCAGTAAAGTTAGATAGTGATGATAATATTAATAATAATATCATTAAAACATTTTATTAGAATAAATAGAACCTCTTCTTTACTTACATGTGGCAGATACAACTTTGACCTTTATCTAAAATAAATTAACAAAGACCATTCACCCCTGCTCCTGTGCACTCCTCCCCAATTTGTAACTCTGTGGTCCTAATGTCTTTCTCTTTTTCAGTGATCAGCGGCCACAAACTCGTTAAGTTGACCAAATAAGAAAAAGACATGACCACCTGCCTGCTACAAGTCTGCTCTTGTAATTGTGAGACCCAGCTGCAGAAGCTGGTGGAGAAATGTCTTGATCAAAGATGTATTGTGTGTGAGCAATACTCATTCAGTCTCTCACCCATATTTTCTCAGAGGAGTTTCCAGTCTCAAAGTGTATCGCTGTTAGTTGCACTGGTGCTTGCTATGGCTAACAAACCCTCCATTGAATAACACAGAGACTTAGAAACAATCATCAGGACACCAGAATCATCCATCTGCCACTGACAGATATTTGGCTCGTGTGCTGTTTGCTAAAACTAACACTTCCAAAAGTGAAAGAAGTCAACAACTGAAGTTTGTACAGCTATGCAAAACTTTGCTTTAAAAAAAAAAATTATATTTGCACATAGTATTAAAGCTCAACAAAAGGTCAGATTAGTAAGTAAGTAGTAAAACTACGTGTGTCTAGAGCTAGAGAACACATTAAAAAATCTAATTCCTGATAAATAAATTAGCAAACATATTGCCTCAATACTATAGTATTTATTGTTTAGTACATAAACTCAATAATTATGCATATGACCAGACCTGCTCTGAGTTGCTAAACATCAGGAAACAATCACTTCAAGCGGTGTACAACTGTTTTTCCATCAATTGTTTGCTATGAACAATTCCTATTAGGCCTTTACATTGATACATATGTTGCAATATTCTTTGCATAATAGGTTAGCTGTAATTGAAATGTAATATAAAACATTTACTTGACATGAAAAAATGTTCCTCCAGGTTTCTTCCTCTTAGACTTTATCATTAAAAAGATGTGTTCTATACACGTTATACATTTTTCATATCCACGTCTATCCATTTGCTTTCGGCACCCTCTGACTCTGACATGGCTCAGCAAGACGCAGGGTACTAGAGCTGCTGTTGACTACAGTCTAGTAGGAAAGTGGAACATCAGAGCAAACCCTCAGGGATCCAGGGACAAGTTCACAACCGCCACACAGTTTGAGTCCAGGACCTTCTTTATTATTAAATAACATGAGACAGTTTGGCTTTTTATATATTTTTTACAAGTTTAATCTACATTGTGCAGTTCAAAGTGTTTCTATACATTGTAAGTTTGCAGTGAAGTAGTGCACTCATGTGCAATGCATAAATAATACTTAGTGTGGAAATCCCATTGTGTACAGCCATAGTCAGCATCCTTCTCAGAAGCCATGCATAACTCTTTTGTATTTTACAAACGTATGTACAGGAAAACACAGAAGACTCACAACAGAAGAAAAGGCAAATGGCAGCCATCAAATGACCTTCGCATCACAACATCATACATATTATTACCTAATGTCAGTACTTGTCTTTAACTTAGAAATCATAGATGGACATACTGAACCGCACTTCTCAAAAGTGTGTTGTTTTTATTGCACTGGCTTACAATGACAAAGTCCTACTTTTCAAAACTCACAAAGGTATTCAGATTCTTCTTTCTAAGCAATGTGTATGTTAAGAAGTTCTTCTATAGCGATCATTATAATAATTATTACTTTACTTTTTACCTGACATTGTTAAACATACTGTACAATAACAATGACTGAGTGGACATGTTCAGTAAAATACACAGAGTGGAAATGCAAAGAAGATTGAACACAATGTGAGAGAGAAGACCGCTGTGAGCAGATAAGCTGTATATTATGGCACAGGAGAGGAGAAAAACAGAGAGAGGGAAAGTGGAAAGGAGAGCAGATGTGATAATCATGTCAGAAAAAAAACTGTGATGGGGAGGAGGAGACTGGATAACAGCATTGTGTGCACATTGAGAGGGCAAGGCAAAGATGAGATGGGGAAATCAGGAGAAGTCATGTGAGGAAACAGACAGCTGAGAGCTAGAAGTGACGGCTGATGATGGAGTCCCAGAGAAGAACATGGAGAGACAAAACGCCAGAGAAGGAGAAAGAAGACAGTTCAGTGTTTGATTTGATAGAGCTGCAGGAGGGATAATTCCCAAAGTAATTCAAGTGGGGCACAGAGACAGACAGAACTAGACAAAGAGAGAGGGAAAGAGATGGGACAAAGACGAGTTCCTCATTTTAAGAAGCTGATGAGAGGCTGGAGGAAGAGTCCCACTGTTCCTAGCACACACACTGTCACAAAAACCCACAGGAAGATCCTGTCGATGACCATGGCGACGTACTTCCAGTCGTCCTCCACCTGAGGAAAGGAAGGAAATTTAGGTGTGTGTGTAAGTAGAAAAAATACAAAATATCTATGGCACACAAATTCATATGCAATAGCACTCTGCTTTCATGCACGCGACCTTTGCCTAATGGTAATTGTGAAATGTGTGTTCTTTTTCTTATGTTACTGTGAGTATTTGTTAAGTAACTGTAATTGACAGACCATCTAGTTCTATTGTTTATTTATGTTTTGTGTAAGGGGCGGGCAAAATAAGATTGTCTCTTCTCCCTGCTCCTTTACGCTCATGATATGTGCAGATAGAGTTATGTCACTTTCAACACTACAGGCATCACTGGGTATAAAGCGTGTGTGTGTGTGTGTGTGTGTGTGTGTGTGTGTGTGTGTGTGTGCTAGCATGTGTTTGTGTGTGGTATAGCGTATACTTTGATTAGTCAGGTGTGGACAATAGGATCATGGCTGCCCTGACCATAATGCCATTGTGTCCTATAGAGGAGGCTATTCTGCATGCAAAAAAGGTAAGATCCCAGCTTTGCTAAGAAAAGATGGAGCTGAAGCAACAAACATATCAGGGCCATCCAGAGTGTGCAGGAGGCATACACAAAGCCCTCCATCTGCAACAAACAAGCAGCTTTACACTCCATTTATAGAACAGTGGAAATCGTTTTCTACACTTTTTATTTTCGCTAGGTAGACATTCACCCGCTGCAGAGATAACACGCACAGCTTTGTTGTCGTATGTTAATGTTTAACTGGGCAACTGGGCGAATGCAGGAATGCATTCTTTCTCTCACTCCTTTTCTGGCACTTCACGACGCCTTCCACCACATAGTCACACACACACTCAAACACCACCGATCTACTGATTAATAATTTCACACAGTTAGTCAGTATATTTTACTACTTTTGTAAATAAATGTGTGTATTTCTTTCTTTTTTTGCTCTAAGTGCCGACTTATGAAACCTACATCGAAGGAACATGAAATAAGAACACGTCTCCATAAGTTTAGTAGATCAAGGTTTTGTTTATGTGAATGTTTGCAGTTGCAATTTAGGACTGCTGAGAGATACCTACACTCAAAAGAAAGGAGACAATCCAATTGTTACACTTCTGAAGATAAATGGGCGACCATAAGTACATTTCTGTATCTCTAGGGATATATCTTCTAATCATTTCAACACAGGCAAATGAAGCTTGCGTTTGTACCTCTTTGGCTTTGTTGCGAGTCCTCATGTTCTCTGCGATGTACTTCACGCTCTCTATGGCCTGCTTGATCTCTGGTGACACTACGGAGAAGGCAACAACAGCGCTGACAGGCGAAGTGACATTCAGTGGCCTCGGCACCTTGGGCAACTCTGACTCCTGGGGCCCCTGGGTCGGTGGTGCCTGTGGGGGAGGAGGGGGAGGAGGAGGAGGGGGAGGGGGAGGTGGCGGCACTGTTGGGGGAGGGACAGGAGTCGGTACCTCCTTGCCTCTGTAGGGGCACCTTCTGTTCATATCCCGGTTCAGGTCACGGTTAATCTCGCCGTACTCCACACAGTTCATGGAACCACTTGCTGAGGCGGCCGCTCCTCCTCCTCCCGCCCCACCATCCAGCGATGGACACGCTACACCCCCAGTGATACCCCCAATACTTACACTTCCTGAGCCACTTCCTATGCTGTTCTTTCTCTTCTTGTTTCCCCTGCTGCTCCTTCCTCCTCCTCCTGTAATACTGCCAGGGGAGGAGCAGCCCTGGTCTATAGGCCGCCTCATTAGCATTACTCTGGGCAGCACCCCGAGGAACACGGACCTCACCCACTCCGGCATTGTGTGAGTCATGGGAGTGCGGTAGTGGACATTCAGCACAAAGACAGTAATGACGATGCTTAGCGTGACAAAGATCATGGTGAAGAGGAGGTACTCGCCGATCAGAGGGATGACGAGTGACGTCGAAGGGATGGTCTCAGTGATGACCAGCAGGAACACAGTGAGGGAGAGGAGCACAGAGATACACAGGGTGACCTTCTCTCCGCAGTCAGACGGGAGGTAGAAGACCAGCACTGTGAGGAAGGAGATGAGGAGGCAGGGGATGATCAGGTTGATGGTGTAGAAGAGAGGCAGACGGCGGATGTAGAAGGAGTAAGTGATGTCCGGGTAGATCTCCTCGCAGCAGTTGTACTTGATGTCATGCTTGTATCCCGGTGCGTCGATGATCTCCCACTCTCCACTTTCCCAGAAGTCTTTCAGGTTCACCTGATGAAATGCAAATGTGAAGTGGATTGGAGTTATTTTGAAGGAAAATATATTCTAAGACAGTTTCTGTGTGTGAAAATGAATATCAATCAGTTCAAAGAGAGAAAAGAAGTGGATAGTTCAAATATTCAAAAGGTGGCACTTGTTAATTGCGACGCCTCACTAAAAGTTTTCTGGCGTAAAAGTGAAGGGACTTAACAGAAGTTGTTCCCATTTTGTGTGAATAGATGATGTGAGCACATAAAAAGGTATTTGTCAATCAGTACTGAAACCTTCCTGATAATATCTCTATAAATTCTCACAAAAATAAAAATATATTGTGTTATAAACATGCCATATCGAACAACATTGGCCAGGATCCCTCCCTTGTGACCCAGAGACTCCCGCTGACCTTTGAGCCAATGAGCACCAGGTCGATCTTGGCCTTGTCGTATGTCCAGGAACCAAACTTCATGGAGCAGTTCTGGTAGTCAAAGGGGAAGTAGGTGATATCCATGGGGCAGGAGGATTTGAAAATAGCTGGAGGAACCCAGGTAATGGTGCCATCAAACTTCAGCAGAGCCTTGGTCTTGTCTTCCACTAAAAAGTCACCTACAGCACTGTGAGAAATGTAAATGTACAATTTTACACAAAAGGTCAGAAGATAGAGCATGAAATAATGTAATTTGCATGTACGAAAAAGAGTAGAAATTAAGAAAGAAAGTAGCATTTATTCACTAAAACTTACTTGTTGTACAAAACAATATCCGGCCTCCAAATTTTATTAGATGGAACTCGGATGAACTCAATCCCATCGTACTCAATAGGGGCCCATTTCAGTTTGTAGTCGTTCCAGACCTAAAAGATCAACAAAACTTAGCATGAGTAAAAATAGTGTTGCATCAGTAATGACATCACATAACGGATAAACGTCACTCACATGTCTCAGCCACAGATTGGTTTCCATAATCTGATTCACTTCATCCTGTAAAGAAAAAATGGAGAAATTAGTCGCCAAGAGAAAAGCACGTTTTTATAAACCAAGAGACAACGAGTTGTTATTTCTCTACTCGTACCACTTTGACCAGCTGAGACATGGAGACCTCAAACTCCACTGTGACTGGATCAGATACATTCTCCACTGGTCGGATGAACTGGTTGTACCTCCTGAACAACCTCCGGAACAATCTGTCCTCCCCTTTAGATGAAAAACAGCCTAATGAGAAAAAGAAGAAGAAAAATCATTTTAACCTTTAAATACATGGGTTTGTTTTCAAAGATTCCATGGTAACTGAGTGAAGATGGTCAAGGTCAGTGAAATCAATTATACATAAAGAATATTTACAGTTCAATTATCTACAAGCTAAACAGTAATATGCCCTTGTGTGCCATTCTAGATGTTTTGTCAATGGATTTAAAGATATGTCTTTACAATGGCGGCCTACGGGGACCATAGCAGACTTTTATGTCATTGTAGTATCGTTAGTTAGTTAAATCAGACTTTATATCAATATTTTTCTATGTTTGTAGTTCTCACTAAACGTTAAAAGTTGAAAATTGTCATCTTACATTTACTGTATTCAAATATGGGTGTCATGGAGTGTAAGTAAACTTGATTTGACCTCCTGCCACTAAAATATATTTAACATTAGTGTCTGCTAAAGAATATATTCCACAGATTCAGAGATGGACGTTACTTTCTCATTTCCCCAGCAAGTCTTTAGAAATGTTTCGCTCTTCAAAAGAAATTGAGAGATAGAGAATGAGACAATGA
This sequence comes from Cottoperca gobio, assembly GCF_900634415.1. NCBI lineage: Eukaryota > Metazoa > Chordata > Actinopteri > Perciformes > Bovichtidae > Cottoperca > Cottoperca gobio. The sequence goes on from NC_041364.1 coordinate 11,517,931, forward strand.
AGCACAGATTCTTATTGAATCCACATTGACTCCAGAACAGCTTCATCTATTGCTCACTATCACTTTCACTTTGTAGCTAACCTAAGCAACACACACAGTGGCAATCATGGGGAAATAAGCCTATATGCATATTTAGATTCCACTGAGGATAGTGAATATGTATGGCTTTAGATGAAATTAGCCTTTAACTGTTCAATCAATACCTCTTTGTTCTGGATGGAGTGAGGGCTTTCCTAGTTTGAAGTGTGTTTCGAGAGGTGTTTCTACTGCCTGTTTACTGAGGGAAGGCAAAGCCTGCAAGGAAATGTCCAAATACAAGATGCTTTGAGCTAAAAAAAGAAGAAGGGTGTGCCGTTAGCTAGAGTGTGTCTGAAGAAGAGTGTGTGTGTGTGTGAAGGGATTTTTAAGCCTGGACTGAAGGTCATATTGTGGAAAAGTGCCTCTAGTAAGACTGGTGCCTGGGATGGAACATAGACACACCGCCTGCCCATGCAGAAAATGTTGCCTCAGTTGGGACAGCACACACTCTCACCACCAGCACAAGCTCAGAAACACAAACCCCTCTATACAGTACATTATCATAGAATAACATTGCAAAGAACATAATCCCTCTTCCTTTAACTTCCCCTGTGTCTTCATCCCATCTTTCCTGTGGCATTTTCATGTTTTAGCTTTAATTCGCTGAACAGCCTTCTTCCTCTGTTACCCTTTTCTTCTGTGTAGCTTGACATTTCAATGTCCGCACTTGAAACATCAGTGTATGCCCTTGAAATGTCCAACTGACTGATTCATTTTGTTAAAGCGGAGGCCAACCAATTCCATCATAGCTTTAAATCCAAGAAGTGGACCTTATTCAACACAGTCCCGAAACTTGCACTTACCGACCAAAAGGGCAAATAGGTCACAACCCATATACACACAAATAGCCACATTCACTGAACAGGTTTGTTTCCTTGGCAACAACTAAATAAAACATAGTCTTTTAATGGGACACTTTCTTTCTGCACAAGTCAGTTAACTCTCTATATACCAAGACCTTGGTTCACAACCTACTGTGAATTTACTCGTCATCATCTTCAAAGATATCACATCTTAATGTCTGTATGTCTTAATACTGAACCTTGTACAAGGAGGAACATTAATACTTTGTAGGTTACGTACATTAAGATTACATAGATGTGCACCCACAAGTTTTTCACAGAAAAAGCTAGCTATCTAGGCCACATTGGTGACAGATCAAAAATGAACACTACTAAACTAGTTAAAGTAAGATAGCTTGGCTGGACTTTAGTATTTCTACTATATTAAACACATTCACATACCTTAAATAAAAATGGACTTTCAGTAGGATGGTACTTTCATAAAACAGCTATTTTTGAAGAAGCTTTATGCTGAAACAAATATTTCATAATAAGTGTCCATACAGTAAAGTCATAAAGCTGTTCGTCCATTTATTTCCATTGGGAGTAAACACAGATGAATATCTTTCAGGCGTCTCAGATTAGAGTTTGTCTGGTTTCTCATTTTGGGAGACTTGTTCATTTGCTCTTGTTTACAAAATCAGACTTTGCCAGGGCCGGGGAAATAAAAATGTGATTAAATGTTGTCCCTTGTTACTTTATTTGGGGGGCAATCTGAATCCGAAGCATGTCAGACAATGTGCCAGAGACACACTTCTTAAGCTTTTTACATTTTACACGTTTCAATAACTATTTTAATTTAACCTCACATGGGACTGACACAGCTCAGGGGCAGACTCAGTTCAAAGAGCTAAAAATTAAAAAACGCTCTCAACAGTTACATAATCACAACATCTGGTGCACATAAAACAATGACCATACACAAACAGACAATACGTAGACCAACATAACTTATACATACATAAAAATAACAGAATGCTGCAGAAAAAGGGATGCAATGACCTAATGTATCTCCATATATTACACATGCAATAAAATTTAAATCTGTATCACTCCCTCCCCTTAATCCCTAAATATAAAAATTTCAGTTCCAGCACACACAGTGGGGCGAAGAACAGCGGAGGCATAAGCTATTTATCAAGTCCACTGAGGTAAAGCTTTTCCCCTATCATGTTTATTTCCCCAAACATTTTCCACTGCATATCTTTCCTCAAACTCACCACCATGATACGAATCACCTGATGAAGTCAATGTAGCCAGAACAATTTGGGGATTTTATCTTACTTTAGTGAAGTTGTTAGTCTCATTTTGTCAGGCAGAATTGTCTTAAGAAGTTAACTAACTAAAAGCGAATGACCCGTTAGATCTAGCTCTCTTTGGGTAAGAATTTGTGTTATACTATAGTGGCTTCAAAACTCTCAAGAAGTTTTCTGAGTTCACTGGCATAGAAGAGTTGAGTCTTTAAGCTTAATGAAAAGGCCTCTCTCTTGAGACGCTTGGGTAATTTCAGCTCTTGGTACCTGCCTTGAAAACTGCCCGCTGCTCCCTGTCTCGCTGCACTCACATAAGTTGGTTAAGCCTCTAATTGGGTGAGGGGAAACCAGGGCAATTATAATCAGTCAATTAATTGGACCTTTTGTTCACTGTGACCACTGTGTCACTCCTCTAATTCCATTTTTTGTTCTGCCTCTGAAGAGACTTAATTTAAAGGAAGTTAATTATAACCTTTGCCCTTTCACCTCACATGATTCAGCACACACACTGCTCGTTGCACTCTCTGGCATTTAATGTAAGGATTTCATTTATTTGGCACTGAGAGCATTTAGGAGTTAGGAGTTAAAGTTAAAAGTTAAGTCATTTCAACTGATTCAGCTGTGGAATTATATTTACAACATAATAATTCATAAAGTTTTGATCAATTATAACAGGGGCTAACATGTCGAGCAATGTTAACATTAAAGCAAGACTTGGAGTCTCTTTACGGCTGCACTCAGGCTAAATGCTAGCGTCATCATGCTACCAAGCTGCAACGACAATGCTAACTTACTGAGGTTTAGCAGATACAATCTTTACCATGTCCAACATGTCTCATATTTGCTAACTAGCAGTAAACACAAAGTACAGATGAGATTGATATGAATGCCATTAGTTTTGCAGGTATATGGTGATAAACCAAAGTATTCGACAAAGTGAAATTTTGATTTGCTACTGATAAAAAGTAGCTAAATGAAAAGTAAAGGAATCACTAAAGTTATTTCTATTCATCCTGAGAGGTGACATACATGTCTGCACCAAATCTCATGGCAATACTTGAAACATCTCACTTGAAACCCCAAAACCCTTACGATGGGGCTACAGAAAAAGGATCACCAAAGTCATTAGGATACTTCACCTGGGGATCATTAATGTATGTACAACATTTCATATTAATCCACAGTTGTTGAAATATTTCAAGCCAAAGTGTTGAACCAACCAACGTTGCTATCCCTGCTGTACAGCCACGCTGCTAGCTACCAAATGTGTCTTTTTTTTGATCACTTTACAGGACTCAAGATTTAAAGTTGTTAAACATTGTAGACAGAACAGTCTTTGCTTCTGATTATATAAATCACATGAAATCATCTTGACAGTCATGTCTCATTTTAACAGGCGTGCACGCTTTCCTTGCCCTGCCTATGTGATGTGGCAACAAAATAATGAAGCTTTGTTCTGACGCGAATGAAGCCAAATCAAGCAGTCATGCATTTCCTCCTTAAATAACCACATTGATTTAGATGTAAAAAGCCAAACAGTGAGTCTGTCCCCGTCTCTCGTGGCTACAGGAGCCTAAAGCTGCAGAAATCTGTGGCCTGTGGGAGGCTCTTTGATCAGGCATGTGCTTAACAGGATGAGGCTGGGAGCGAGTGGTGGACACTAATTACCCTCCAATCATACACTGCTGACAGTGTGTGTGAGCGCATGGAAAATAGATATGAAGAGAGAGAGAGAGAGAAACAGCTGAGAGAGGAGATAGGAGGAGAAACGCGACAGCAAGAATAAGCAGAGAACAGCTAGATAGCGTGTCTTCGCTCTCCAGGGTTTCTGATGGCCTGACTGTGACATGCTGAGTGACGCACAAGAGGACACACAGTGATTACTGCATGTGCTGTGCATCCCATTAAGCATATGGTTTATGTTTTAACCTATGTCTGTGTTCATGTATGAGGGCTCGCCTATATACAATACAGAACAGTGTGTGCCCCTGTGTGGATGCACATGTTCTTGTGTATATACAGTATGTCCACTCACCTTTAATCACTTTGAACAGCATATATTCACTGATGCATGAAATTCAATGGCTCTTCACCATTCATGATTGGATGAATATGTGGGAGTATCTGTTTGTATTTTAAGATATTGTAAGTAAATTCTACTTTTAATTATTATTATTTTTAAACCCTAACCCTAATAATGGGGAAACAGCATATTTAAGTTCCCATAATATGTTGACCATAAACACTAAACAACATCAGCCCAATAATGACTGTGATTGACAGACGTGGGGTGTCAAGTACAGAAAAGCAAAGGGACGTTCATCCATTATAAAAAGAGATTAACATGCTATAGCATTGACACAGAGTGAACACAGTCATCAACACAAGCCTCTTTGAAATGTCCCTAAAAATAGAAATGTGAAAGAAGAAAAATTCAGATGTTGTGTCTGTCATTTGAACTCTTCCAGTGAATGTATCCACAGCAGCGATGAATGAGGGGAGCAGACAGACAGTCAGGCAGCCAACAGGCAAACAGGTAGATGAGAGGGAAAGAGAAGAAGAGCTTCTTAAGGAGATAATATTCTACATAAAATGTGAATAACAGATTCAACAATGTGTTTCCATGTGACAGATAATCAGCATTAACTTCTGGGATTACTATATATTGAAGAATAAAAGTAGCTACAGATTCAAATTTTCTAGAGGTTCCTATTGCAGCTGGAGCTGAACAATGAAAGAGACACTTTAGAAACCCAGTTTGGGAGCTTTGTCTGTCTGGAGTGGAAACAGTCGCAGCTCCAGATAATTGAGAACTTCTGCTGCCTATTGATCCTGCATGCCAGCAGCATTTACTGAATCAGTATTAAGTAAAGATTTGTGGAAACCTCTGTGCTTCTATGGCCAGTCCACAGCAAATCTTGTATCTCTCCCCCTCACTTCAAACCATTCGGAAACAATATCTTTCCTACAGTGTAGGTGTTACACTGACCCTCCATGTAATATTTCTTTTTACATGGTTTCTTTTAGGAAGTGTTTCCTTGTGCGATGCGAGGGTCTAAGGACAGAGGGTGTCGTATCCTGTACAGTCTGTAAAGCACACTGAGACAAATGTGTAATTTGTGATATTGGGCTATACAAATAAATTTGATTTGATTTGATTTGATTTGATTAATAGGTAACTCAGGTGTCATGAGACAAACTACACGTAAGATTTAGCAAAATGACAATATTCTCCAGGAAATTCTTAAAGAAAGGATGCTGGGCAGTGCTATGTTTCATGACCCAGGCATAGGTAAGTGAATGGAACCAGGCACTCAGTCGACGATATGATGGGGGATGCCACCCCCCTTGTTAGGGGGATGCCCCTTGTTAACCTGCCATCTCCTCTCTCCATCCCCTAGCATACCACTCCTAATATAGATTTAGATAATATGTTTTTTTAAGATGTTTTTTAAAACTAAAATGTGTTATACAAGTAGTGAACTCCTTTATGGAATAAATAATATATAATGGATTTTCTTTTATAAATAATATGGACTATACTAAGTGCGAAGGTTCTGTAATGTTAGTGAATGTGCAGTTGAAATAGAATTACAGCTGTGTAGCCGTCAGTGTCTGTACAGTTCATTTGTTGATGAATAACTGCTTCAACTTCTCAAGACCCGAGCTAAGTGTCCCGTGTCTTAGCACCTGCGGATTAAAGTGACGGGGTTTAGCCATGAAGTTAGCGACAATTTCGGCTCAGGCTCACTCTAGGTAACCCTGCTAAGGTACTGCCAAACATCCCGATAAGGAAGCTATGACATATTTTGAAGGCCTAATTGGTTTAACTTAGGGTAACTAGAAACAGCAATACATAATGCTATGACCTGTGAGAGCCTGCATTGTGTGGTGTCAGTTTTACGGACACAAAGTGCTTAGGACACATAAGCAAACACATGGATTACAAACAACAAATCAAAGTGAAAACTGAGGTCAGTCAATAGAAAATGTAAATAGATAAAGAGGAGAAGAATCCCTGTCCTCCATCCATTTGTTGTCTTGCTCAACCTCTTCTCTAGCTGCTTACTTATCACTCTCTCTCCCTCCATCCTAAAGCGTGACTCAGTGCATCACAAGCACCGAAGACCAGGATGTCTCAGAGGAATCAGGCAGCAGGGCTGTCTGGAGGAGGATGTCTGTGTATGTGTGTGGAAGAGAGTGTGTGTGGTGTTGGTTGGAGGGGAGTCTGATAGTTTAAGCCAATCCATAGGGGGGATGGAATAAGTCCTCTGCCTGGGGTGGTTACACCATGAGTGCAGGAGGGGGGTTCAGTTGCAATAATCACACGACAATCGCGTTAAGAGGATCCTTAAGCCACACACACAGTAACACACACATACACACTGATTGCTTATTTCAGACTTTAATGCAAATATATTGCTTCTGGGAGAGAAACCAGAGAGCTTTTCTGTAGTTCCTAAGCTCATAGGAGCATTTAAGTTTGGCAGAGGAGAAAATATGTTTGATGATACCATGATGCAAGCAGACAACTCCATACAAGCAGACTTAGATAGAAGCCACAGGGGTTTAATATAAACCATTTCAAATGCTGGTGAAAAAAAGAGCGTTTGATTGTTGGCCACACTACAACCATCATTGTGAAGACTCAGTTGTGAGGACGACTTCTTCTTCATTGGAGTATAATTTGAATTATTAGCACTGCACTGCACTTGCTACTCTCTTGGGCAGAACTTGTTTAAAAAGGCAGATCCTCTTTACACTGTCAACATGCATCTGCAGCCTATTAAACAGCACTGTAAAGTGAGATAAAGGGTCAGGCCTAAAACATAATGCGGATCAGATCAGTATAATGCAGGCATGGCTGGACAATTCTCTTTCTTTCTGCTAGAGATGATGCAGGCTGCGGGGGAATGCACCATGCACTTTCACACATTTCAATCCCTCAATCTGAAACATTACCAAAACTATCTTGTCCTGAAATGTTCTGATGTGCACTATAATCTATCACACCAGCTGTAACTTTATTTTGAATGTCATATGTAAATGCTGTACAGATCTCTCACTCTTTACCTCCAAGCTACTCCAGATTCGACTAGAATACCCCAATCCCATGCTCCGCAGGATCAGCTTTTCCTCTGGTATGGGGACAAATCACCTGATCCTTGATGGCATGAGACAAAACCTACTGTAGCCCGCTAATCGCACCCCCGCTGGGAGTGTGTGTATGTGTGTGTGTGTGTGTGTGTGTGTGTGTGTGTGTATGTGTGTGTGTGTGTGTGTGTGTGTGTGTGTGTGTGTGTGTGTGTGTGTGTGTGTGTGTGTGTGTGTGTCAATGTGTGTTTTTCAGGCACTTATCTGCATACACAGCCCCTAGACAGAATCATAAAAAAAGCCCACACAGCCAATAAGGGATTGAGGGAAGGATGGAAGAGTGGGTGATAGGAAGGTTAGGTCAAAATCCTTCCATTTTTCTGGGTTTTTCCCCCTCAAATAACCAAGTTAACCACCTCTAACAAGCAAGGACACAGTACATTCCCTCTCACTTGAGCTAAATCTGTTCTATTGTGGAGAGTATTGACACTGCCATGCCTTCCCGCCACCGCTTCTGTTCCTTTTGAAATTCGCCCAGTTCAAGGGCGAAGCAACAAAGCAGTCGGCTGTAGCAAATCTCTCGAACTGAAGTGAATGGCAGAGGAAGTGACATCCCTTCCCCTCGACTCTGAGTCTGCATCAGGTTACAGGATGTGTGAAGCCAGTTTTTTTTCACATGTCGACTGGAGCGTGAAAACACGGAGGCACTTAGTGCTGCTTCCACGGGTGGACTCCGGGTACCACATCTGGGACAAACTCACTGCTGCACTCTGGGCTTTAAAGTTTAAAAACTATTTATTATAACATGGCAGGGATTCAACCTATAGCCAGAATAATTACCTCCCACATTTTGCTCAAAGCACATTGTTTCTGGGTTGTACAGGACAAACCAACGAAGACTTTTAGGATGAGCATTAAAAAGACAAAAAACAGTCACAACACAGTTGGTCAAAATTGAGTTAAAACCCGAATCTGACCTTTGACATCTGTCTTAGTATATAACAAATGATAATGCCATTGGAATAAGTCATAAAACAAAAAGCTTAAGTGAAAGCTAGCTGGTTAAATAGCTGAAGCTGGCCTTAGCTAAAAGCTAAAACCGAACAGCTACTTAAATAAAGCAGTAATGGGGAACAAAACCCCAGTTCTGCTAATGGTAACAAGCTTAACAAAGAGTGAGCATAGCGTATTTGCTATATCAACTTTTGACTCTATAGTGGAATTTATATAAAATGCTGACATTAAGCTACCTTTAACCGTTAAGCTACTGTTTACCGTTAAACTGTCATTTGATTTATTTAATTAAGTTTGATATAAATATTAAAAGTAGAAAGACAGGTGGACACCTCGCAAAACAAAGATACATTTCATTCCTATGAGCGATGGATCGTAGACAATTAATTTAAGTTTATTTTCTTCGTTTAAATGGTCAAGAAAAGCTGTATTGTTAGTAGATACTATTTCCCCCTAGCATTCTGTGAAGATTAACAAAAGGCAGACAAACAAATAAGCCTACAGGCATAACAAATGAAGGCATCACAACTTTTTAATCTGTCACAAAGTTTGCCAGACAGCCTGAAAATGTTTCTTCGGTGCGTCTATAGTTACTGCTCTCTGCCTTTGTGGGACAGTATAGAAACTCAAATTTCCGCAACAGAAATCCACAGAAAAAGATTGACTGACAGGTGTTAGGACGCAAAAACATCAGTAAGCACTTCAAACAAAGATGATGCCAAAAAAAGTATTACCACTTTAAAGCAAGTTATTTTATCCTCCACATAGATAGAGAACCATTATGTTCCCATCGGTGCGACGCTCTCCCAAGAAACCTGCATCTGTGTACTTAAAATGAGATGAAATTCAGGATTAAAATAACCATTCAGTTACATGTGAATGCAGCATTAGAGCATTTATCTATGCTTTGTTCTGCTCTGGATACCCTGGGAGCCACTCAAGGACCCCACTTCAAAATCTACTTGTTTCAAGCACACAGGAGACTGGCAGCCTTACATGAACCAGATATTTAAGAAAGTAGAAAATATGTGAAGAGGGGGTTTTGGAAAGAAGAGAAAGGAAATAGATGTATTTCAATACACAATACAGACAACCTGACAGTGATCTGGCTGTGATTTAATGTCACTATAGACTTTAAATCAAAAACACAAGCGCAATGAGAATCTTGCACTTCAGTTAATGCTTCATCAGGATCAATCAAGACAATGAACCCATACAGCTCCATGGCATGCATGATGCACCTAACCCTGCCCCCTGACCTCTATGGGGGATGCTTCCTCCAGCCCTCCACATGTGGAGGGTCCAGGGATGAAATCAACATTGACAGTCATTGAGCTGTTGCAACTGGAGGACGTATGTCATCCATGTGTTGGCTCGTTTTGTGCATGGATGGCTACTTCTGAGTAGCTCAGGGGGATGAGACATGACATGATCACAGATCATCATCTACAAGGGAAACTCAACCCTGAGTCCCTCCCTGCAACACAACAGTGACTCTACACGTTTCTAGAGAATATAGGACATTATTATTCACAGGCACGTGGGGAGCATATGTTTTTGCAGGAGCAGCCAGCAGGACCACACATTAGATCAGCTCTTGATTTGCTCATGGGCGTTCAAAAACTGAATAATTTATGTGTGTTGAACAGTTTTGTTTTAACTGCCGGTTGCAGCAATAAGCCATGTTTGCATCTGTCATCACCACGCTGAATGTGATTCCGCTTGGTTACTTATTTTAGTGGCTGGGTTAAAATTGCTGTTTGTTCTCACGGATCTTTCATCCAGACGCGCACTGGGAAGGTAACTCGAGGTGGGAGGGTGTCTAAAGATAACTTAAAAGTAATGTATCGAGCAAGGTATAAAAAAACATTCACATTAGTCCCTAATATGGTGATGGTATTCCTAATGTAACGAGTATAATGCTACTTTTTTGCGAGTGTGGCACCGACTCGCGGCGCGCTGTGTCTCTTACCTTGCGCTGCGAGGAACACCAGCAGGAGGACGTTTGTTAGTTTCCCGAGGAAATTCATCGATACATCGGCACTTGACGATGCTTTCTGCGGATAAAAGAAGATGCTGATGATGGAAGTCTGGGTAGTAACCCACTACAGACGTTTCAGAAGCCTTAAGATTCAAGCAACATTTTCCTTTGCGCTCCCGTGCGTGGAGAGGTTGGACTCGCGGTGTGCTCTCCCGACATGAACAACTTCTGTACGTCCCGCCTCCCCCCCTCCCCGCGTCCCACTCATCCACCCACTCACTCAAGCGACAAACCTAGCAACCTGACTCACAGTGACTCACAGGTGATAAGTTTGGAATAACGAAGTGGTTTTCAAATATGTCTCTTGGACCGCCAGGGGTCCCACTTCAAAACATTTTTATTTTAACATGTATTCTCATATGTAGTTTTTACTGTATTTATAATTGTCTTATAAGATTTAAACATTTTCTAAAACATAGAGCATCTACTTTGTCTGTCTAAACACAGTTTGAATAAAGTAGATTTGTGTAAAGAAAGTTAAACTAAAATAACAAAAAAAATATCCTCACATCTACTCAATATAGCTGGAGAGAAAGATAAAGCACACACACACACACACACACACACACACACACACACACACACACACACACACACACACACACATACACAAAACATGATCACATATTTTCCCGCTGAGCTGTAAATGACCTATTTAGTCACTTAATTGATTTTGTACGCATAACAATGCTCAGGCAGCTTAAAGCATTAGCTCTTGGAGTTAGAAGGCTGCAGAGTCTGCCCAATTCAAATAATGGAAAGCTATTATTGCAGAGCAGCACATTGCACTGTCGAGTATTCAAGTCCAGACTGACTACCATATCATCTTTAAAATAAAAACTGCAGTAGTAGGGCGTTAAATAGCATGCATAGAAGTATATTATATGTAGTATAATAAGAATTAATTTTCTTTATTGGAAACATCTTTAATCTGTAGTTTCTGTCTGCGCTACACTTTGAGTTGGGGAGTGATGTCTCATTTAAAATGTTACCCTATCATTTAAAATAACTTACAGATTTGCATCCAAAGTATCTCCGTATTGTTTGTCCAAATTTCTTAAATTATTTTTTGTAAAAAAAAAAATATGTAATCTGTCAAACATGCAGAGTAGTAATGTGTTAGAAGGCAAGAAATGGACGGAGATAGTAAATGTGTCTCTTAATATTTTATGGATCTGTGTTTATGCATGTAGCCTACAGTATGGAACAAATTTACTTGCATGTGTGTATGAATGCGTATACATGTGTTTAGTGTTCTGCAGCATCAGATGTATTCCTACTGCATCTGCATCTAACGTGGAGTTTACACATGAACACACACCTATATCTGTGTGGACGTGCATTGACATACATGTAAACTGGGAAAGATAGAGGGAGACAAAGATAATGTTCTTATTCCATGAGATTACAGCCATTTTGTTTTTATCATGTTTGACATGTGACATAGGCTATGTAATGTTTGTGTTCCTGCTGCACACTTCCACCACATCAAACTAAAATCAGCTCTCCACTAGTAGATGAAATGCGAGAATTGGGACCTGTGTGCTGCAGCACTTCCGCCGATCTTCCAGTGTACAAAGTGCCTTGCATGTAAGCAGATGGCAGGTCAGAAGCCAAGAGGCTGAAGACGAGTGGACGGCCCAGTTCTTAATTTTAAGCTCAATTAGTTTTGTCATTGGGTAAGTGAAGTCAGCGGGGGTTGTTGCTGAGGATCGGAGGCTGGAAACTGCAGTTATCAAATGTTATGGACCAGTAGGATCCCGCAAACAAGCAACAGAGAGAGAAAAGAAAGGAGAGCAAGGTGTAAAGATAGGTTTTATAGGAGAGAATGATGCAGTGGGTGAAAATAAAGGCACATGGACAGCTAACAGAGGGAGAGAGATACACAGCTGAGCATTAAATGTTAAAAAGCTCCAGAATTGATGTTATAGAATGAGGGAGTGTCAGCAGAAAAGAGAAGAGACGAAAAACATGGATGCACTTTAGCTGCCTGATGTACTTCAGTGTGACGGAGCCAGTGCATCTATTTGCAGATTTTTTGGTTCAGCAAGATGCTGAGAAAAGCTGAGGAAGAGTCTCCACCCACAGGCATGGACTGGGGAGAGATTCTTGAATTCTTCGTTTCATTCAGAGTTAATCTTCTTTTTTTTCTGCCACCAATATTAGTATTATAATATTAGTCTATTTTTCTTTCTCTTTCCCTGTTTTTTCCCACCATCTTCTTTTTCACTAAAACCCATAATAACCTACCCGCAAGATAGTGATGGTCATTTAAACAAGCCTTCCTGACATTCAACACCCAAAAAAGAAACATGTGCAGGTATTTCCCCATGGCTTTGAGCTTTAAAGCTAAAAGTTCAACCTTGTGACCTTTGTCGTTAATTGAATATCTTGCCCTGTAATTACCTGTTGGTTTTAAGGGATATAGTTAATACGGTGTACATTTGCCTGAAAAGCAGGTTGATTATTCATGCCTATAAGGACCAACATCTTAATGGTTCAAAGTCCCCTCTGCTCAGCTCATCTGCTTCTTATCTGCAGCTCTTTGTGATTAGTTTCGATTTAATTAGGGAAATAAAACAGGATAATGGCGTCACCTGGATTCACAAACTTCATCAAGGTAAAAGCAAGTGTCCCTAATAGTTTGTACACTTACACTTACCACTGTATGAAAATGTATGTATATAACAATTGCGTTTTAAACAAATGATAATCCTTGTCTAGTCAACCAGGAGAAGCTTTAATGCACCAAGTTGGCTATATGAAACAGCATTGATTACTTGTTAAATAGAACTGCTTATACATACAATGACAAATAAAAGCGTTAATGCTCACATCGAAGGAGTTGTGAGATAATGAAACACTGATAAAAACACTACACTATAGTTAATGAACACTTCCATAATTACGTAATGCTATACATTATATTTTGTTTCTTGTAAATATTGTTCGTGAAAATGTGCATGCTCAAGTTATCGCTTTGCCGTGTGTGTCGTGCATTTACTTAATACTTACTATTTACATCCAGCAGAGACAGAAAGTGAGAAGAAGAAGAAGAAGAAGAAGAAGAAGAAGAAGAAGAAGAAGAAGAAGAAGAAGAAGAAGAAGAAGAAGAAGAAGAAGAAGAAGAAGAAGAAGGGGGAAGACACAGAGCATCTGCAGCGATGCAGGAATTAGTCAGGTTCACAGGAGGAGGCTCTTGCCCTGAAGTGTCACAAGCAGTCGGCTGGTGACTCCTGCTGAGGTGACATCCCAGCTCTGCTTACTCTTCAACGGAGCAAGCGAACAGAGGAAAGCACACTCTTTCCTTTCTTCTCCATACCACCCTTTTTATTTCACCACTCTCTTTCTTGTCTTTTGTCTCCTCTCTACCACCACGCAGCAGACATACTGTTAAATAACAGCAGGCATCTGGTCGGACAGCTCAGACAAAGCAGAAGGACCTTGAGGCCGTGATGGAGACAGCAAAGGAAAAAGAAAAGGGCATGTACGGTTCCAACAGTGTGTGTGTCAGACAGGACTGTCCAGGCTCATCCACATCAACCGTGTACACTGTTTCTCTCTCCTCAGCGGAATTTATTTAGGTATTATTGCTCTATTTTCTTTCTTTCCACCTTCCTGTCTCAATTTATGTCAGTCTCTACAAATCACTAGTTTTCCAGACTTCTCTTTTTCACCTTGTATTTTTGGCGCCATAAGTGGGTTTAATCCTTCCTTTCTTAATCAAATGCATCGTTAATTATTCTCTTCTTCCTCTCGTCCCACCTCGTTACTTGTCCCTGACGCTGACCTGTTGTCTAATGTTGCAGCAAGTCTGATCAGTAACCTGTATTATTGAACAGGTTGTGTCTGTGGCAAATTAATAATCAGCTTCAGCAAATTCTGAAACTGACCACTAAAAATATCCAATCTTGCAAAACAATATCTGCTTGTAGTGACCTCAGCATTATTGTATGGTTATGTTCGGGAACTCACAGCACTTGGTTAACGTTAAGGAAAGATCGTGTACGTTTAACCATAACCTCTTAAAGTTCAAATTAATGCATTTATCTAAAGCATTAAATAATAACTGCTATTCCATTTTTGGTCGTAGAGATATGACTAAAATATACTCTCCTTACCCTTTAACCCCATCTAAACAGCGTAGCCTTCCTCCCATGATCCCCTTCTTCCTTGTGCTCCGTCTCATCCCACCACTCCACTGTCACCACCCTCCAACAAGCCCTTTTCAAAAAGCTCTGAGCGTCCCCTTTCCTCCCACAGCTCGCCCTGTCACGCTACACTCGGTGACCCCGCTCAACCCAGCAGCATCCACCCAGCCTCCCCTCCTCCTTCCTCCTCTCTCTCACTCCAGCAGACCCATTAACACCACTGAGAGTTTATTTCCTATTTTCCACTCATGCAGTGTCCACTATATACAGTGTGCTTGGTCATGCTGCGGCCTGTTGCAGCCAGAAGCAACTAATTAAAGTCCCTTCACTGCTCGATTCACAGTTATCTGATTAAAGCCCTTTGCTGCTAATTAAACTGCCATGTCTCTGCGCCATGTTTTCTTTCTTCACAAACCCTCCCACACTCTCACATACACACACATACAAGTCTAGAGCAGCAACTTCATTCTGCTTTATGTATTTATTATTCTGTCCATCTTGTTCTTTGAATAACCAGCAGCGTAATTTTCACTGCAGCCCAAGGGGATCAAACAGAGCCACGCGGAGCTTACTCATTATCTGGTCCACTCATGTTTGTCCTCAAATTAAATCTAAACGATTGTCTGAGCTTCTTCTCGCTATCACTGATGATCTGCTCGTCATTGCTTCAAGTTATTTTCGAATCCATGTAAATGTGTTAGGAACATTTTGTTAATAGCCATCGCAATCCTCAGTGGTGGCCGAGGGGCAAATGTCCGAGTGGAACATGTCATCCTTTTATTTTTATGACTTTTATCAGAATATTGCAAGATATCTGATATGCCTTGGAAGCACATTGATGTAATTCATTGCGTACAAGATGTAGATGTGTTTTGATGGCCTTAACATTCTACATAGTTTTGTCTAGCTTAAAAATCTGATTAAGATTTTAGACACGAGATGCAGATGCTGTGCACAGGCTATGCTATGTATGTAAGCAAACATAGTTAATAGTGAATATTACAGGCAACTGAGTACTTAATTGTGAAATGTAATTACTGAGTTGATAAATAACCGACCTGTAGAGGAAAGTTAATCAATTAGACTGATCAGGCATCCGTCCAAACGTTCAGATCGAGGGGGGAACTCAAACCACATAAATTCAAGTGGATGGTTTTCAAAGTACAGTAAGTTCAGTGGTTCAACATTATCAGTAGTGGTTACACTTCACAATAACGTATTCAGTTTCATATACAATTCAAATGATTATGGCCTTACTTTGCTTCCATATCATAAACATGTTTACTAAGATGAAGACTTAATGCCACAAACAAGTTAAATGAGGATCGAGACTATAAAGACAACAACTCAGAAATCATACATACTGTATGTGACAAGTAAATGTAAAATAACTAATCACTCCCAGAATATACTTTCTTTAAATGTGTGTAATAATTGCAATGTCATCCCAAATATGTCATAAATATGGACTAATGCTTCTCCTATGTTTAGCTTTAGTGGTAAAGCGGTGACAGGACTGCTCCTCTCTGCAGTGTCTCTTTTGACCACTAGCGTGCAGCAGCAGGCACCCTGGTCTGTCAGCAGGTAGTAGACTTGAGGACATATTTATTGCTCCAGTGGGGACATTAAAGACCGACCCCTGAGCCTAGTTTAAAACCCTGTAAAGTGTTTGGCCACAGCTCTGCGTCTGTCCCCAAAGCTCAGAGGCTCAGGAGGATCGATGGCCCTCAGACTCAACTGCATGGCAGCTGCACATTCTGTAATGCAGTAATGCAGTTCATATCTATTGACCACAGAGCTGAAATGGCAGGCATAAATCCTAAAGGAATGTCCTGTGGAGAATAATGGGGGAGACGGAGGGCAACGGCAGACTACAGGAAACAGATCATACTGCTGACATTCACAGTGCTGCATCGAAGGATCAAGAGTCTGATAACAGCAGCTTGACAGAGACAATGGAAAAGAATAGAAACATGTCAGCGCATACAGAGCTGTAGCTTGCAGTGATGGACAGTATCTAAGTGCATTTACTCAAGTACTGTGCTTAACTTCAAATTTGAGGTACTTGTACTTTACTTGAGTATTTTCATTGTGTGCTACTATGTACTCCTCTACATCTCAAACACAGTGTTTCATACTCTTCCTGTCCTGTCCAGGAATATCACAATTTGGTGATTTTGAATTTCTGATCAACTGAAGGATGAAGTGTTCCTGTATGTGCTGAGAATATTAAGCAAAATAAAGAATTAAAAAACCCTCTCGGATCGACTGGATGATGCATCCTGACGAAGCTGAAAACAGGGCTGTTATTCTGAGCTCATGAAAAGTTGGCACTTAGAGATAAGTGGTTCTCACAGGACAGCAGCACTATAACACATGAGGATCTTTTAGAATTTAATGCATTGCTGTAAATTAAAATACCCAACAGTATATAAAGGATTTTAAATGATCTTAAACATGTACAGCAGTTAAAATGCAACATACACATTAATGCAGCAGTAATATTAATCCATTTATTATAGTAAAACACTCACAGCGACCAGAATGAATACTTTTACTTTGAATACTTTAAGTACATTTTGCTGATAATACTTTCATACTTTTACTTAGTTATGGTTTTGAATGCAGAACCTGTACTTGTAGAGGAGTACTTTAACCTGCTGATAGCCAATGTAAAGTTTTCACTACATGCAATTCAACTTCTCAAACATTCCCTAATCTCCCCGCTCACAGACAACGTTTGTGGTTCTGCTTTCTGAGATCAAAACATAATCAAACTTTAACTTTTGCCGCTGAGAATTTGAAGTCAAAATCCACAAAATGAGTCTTTGAACATAATACTATTAAAAAATCTGGGAGTTTTAGGAAATAAACAATAAAGATATATTTCAATTGCATATGACTGTGTGCCTTCCTCTGATTGCCTTTATGTGTGTATGTTTGCATGTATGCACATTATTTATGTCTATATGCATGTGGGTTTGTCTTGCATAGAAGAATAAATGCTTATTGATCTCTGACTACATCATGAAGCGGTCGTTATTGTCGGCTCCTCTGCCGATCAAACAGACTGCAGAGGTCTCGTGTCTCTTGTTTATGACCGACCTTTATCATCCCTGTCTCCCTTCATCATACCTTTCTCTCTTTTCTTCTCCCACTCTGCTTGTAGCCCTCCTCCTTCACCCATTCAGTTTCATCTCCTCCGTCACGCTTCATGATCAGACCTGGAGACCATAACACCAACTCTCTCTGGCTGAATTTTCTGTTTTTTGCCCTCAATTATTTAACTCTTGAAGAATGGGTCTGCTGGTGCAGTTATCTGAGAGGAAGTGGTACACTGCTAAATAAATAAAAATACACACATACACATTCTCATCATATATAAGTGTCAATCATGTCTACAGTGTGTGGCCAGACAGATATTAATTGTGTGTACTGCTGATATCCAGTCAACAAACTTGGTGCCCAAGTGAAGTTTATCATCATTAAACAACAACACTTATTTTTTTTCCTCCTAATTTTAATTATTTCATGACCATTCTGTAACTCTAAGATGAAAATGCTACTGCTGGAGAATTCACAGCTTCCCACTTTTTACTTCTCTGCACAAGCTTTAAATATAGTTTGGTTGGATCAACGGTAGACTTTTGAGTAAATTCACTTCCTTTTGTTTTAGTATTTACCGGTAACTGATAGTTAATTTATATAAAGTTACAGTTTGGGGTACCTACAGTATGTCCTGCACAAATGCACAACATTTTGTTATCATGTCCTTGCACTGCAAACACGAGCAACTTGGGAATCAAGATAGTGGCTTGAGTCTGAGACACTCCCTGAGATGCCGCCTGGATGTTGGTGAGAGATGATCCAAAACCAGATTATCATAGTTTAAAAATTTTTTGCAGCACAGTGACGATACTTCTGTGACTTAGATTCGGTGGGACACTTGATGATGATAGTACAGTAATAATACACAGTACTTTTGGGGGCACCTTCAGGAATTGCTCTTGAGAAGTGTTTATGTTTATTGTCCCCCAACAGTAAAATCCTCCCTCGGCAACAGCGACTGCTAAAACTGGACATTCTAAATTTGGGAGACAAATCAGAATCAAAGCATGAAAGAATATCAAAAACCAAAAAAGAGATACCACAACGAATAAATAAAAAATGGCAGCAAAAGAATACTCTATAAGGTTATGAATTATTTGATTTATAAGGTAAGGTATCGTAAAACTCTAGAGTTTTAAGAATCATCATTGCTGACTTGTTACTAAAGGAAAAGAGAAAACAATGCAACAGAAAGTATTGTAAATTAAATGTGTCTCATGTTTACAAACTAGACAAATGTGACACATAAACACCAACAACACCACCCCTTCACCCATCAGCACCTATGACCTTCCCTACCGTCATTTGGACACTCTCTTAAAGGAAAGTGTTGCAGATCAAGTATCTAATTTATGAGTCATTCAATGTGTGTGTGTGTGTGTGTGTGTGTGTGTGGTGTGTGTGTGTGTGTGTGTGTGTGTGTGTTATGGAAAAACAGACCTTAAAAAATATCCAAGGAAACAATAGAAACTGCAATTACATCTTTAAAAAATTGTGATTTTACAATGTTACCTACTGCTGTTGTTGATGCAGATGATTATCAGTGGCACGTAACCAACAAACTGTATCTGATGCTTTCATAAGAGTCTACACTACATTTCAGGAAAGCAGCTGCTATCTGATAAAGAGGAGAAAGCTTCATAACACAAAAGACTTTCAAGATGTGTTAATATGTGCATGAGTGTATTCATTCACATGCTGTGTCCCTTTAGCAGTCATACCGCCTCGCTGCCATCTTAAGCTAACAGAAGGTGAAGTTGGAAACCCCGGAGATATAAGACTGTCTAATGAAGTCTTAGTCAGCTGACTAACATTTAGTATTGTCCCCGGAGAGTTCACACACAAACACAAAGAGCACAAACACTTCAGAAACTTCTGTCCAAAATGCCAACTGACCGGAGATTGTGTTTAGTTTTGAATCATCTCAGCATTGCTAAAAATGTGTGAGGTGGGAGAAATTAGGATGTTTAAGCTTTTACTTTGTCATGTCATTAACAAGATGGATGTTAAGAGAGGAAACGCTGGAGGAGAGATAGTGAGCTTAATATAGAAAGTCAGACATGTTTATAATGTTGGATGAAAGGCTGCAGGATAGAATGACCAATTAATACAACCAGTTCATATGATTCATCAGATCTGCTTGTTGCTTTCATTTCCCTTTATTGATCCAGTTACCAAGTCATCACAGTCCCTTCCTGTAACTCAACAACATCAGAAGAACAGAAGAAAAAAATATTTGTTCATTCCACGCACTTAAAAAATTAAAGATGAAATAAATTAACTGCTGGATTAGTACAGTACATCTTTTCCTTGGCCAACGTTGGTAGCAGTGACAGACGAGTGATTTAGGACGGTGACAAGTTATAATGCCTTTTGGAAATGATTACTGGACACAGATTCAAGTATTGTCTTTGAGAGCAGACCGCAAAAATCAAGCATACAATATGATGGAAGATGAAGCAAGTGAAGAGTCAGGCTGTTTGGCTCATTTTCCCCCAGATTGGTGTGTATAAAATACTGTACAATGTTATTGCTGCTGGTTTCCTTGATTATGGATGCTGACGAGCACTGCTTTGATGAAACAAGCATACTGTACCTTTAAAAGAAGCATGGTGACTAACAGCAGCCTAATTGTCATTGGTTTAAAGTTTTCCTTTTCTTTTAGCGCTATTGTAACGTCCCTCCTTCATTTAAAACAAAGCTGCTTTTAAACATCCCAACAGCAGCTTGTCATACAGTCTATTATTATTATTATTATTATTATTATTATTATTATTATTATTATTATTATTATTATTATTATTATTACTATTATTACTATTATTATTATTACTATTATTACTATTATTACTATTATTATTATTATTATTATTATTATCAGTCCACACAGTGAGGTTTGTGTGAGGGTAAAAACAGGCTGGGCACCCAGTCACACACCCATCCATTATTATTTGAGCAGTCCAACAGTTAGATATGTGTGTCCTCTCTTGCTCTCATTTTCAAGGCAAATATTAGAAATGTATACAATATGTGTGATATTGGCAAAAGGACACAAGGAAGTGATCTTCTTCAATGTATCTACACAGAAGGGATTCATCTTCTCCACTGCAGGGGATGTGTTGTCGATCTTAGGCCCAAAATCACCGAAATGTGTCTTTCTGTGGCTTTGTTCATCTTTTTGTCTCTTTGTCTTTTTAAATCCCCCCAAAATAAACGGGAAAAAAAGAAACAGTGTCTTGTTGTATGCATGCAGACCCCCATAATGTCATGTTAGGGCCATTAGAATTTGATTTAGACACAGAGAGATAGCAAAACCAAATCTGTTCTAAACTGAAAAAGTCCTGAGTAGCTGTTGGCCAGGTAAACCTTTGTGAACAGTGATAGGGGTCAACACACCTTCAATGTATTCATGACAGAATGGTTTCACTTTATGTGTGGAATTAAAAGATAATTCTGGTTTCTATAACTTAGGTCTTGTTTTCATAGTTTTGGCCATTGCTTTTTTTAATTATGATATCATTGTGGGTTAAAATAACTACGGAAATGGCGATACTTAAGTACAGGAGTTACGGGAAAAATAAATCAATTATGGTTTCACACGGGACACAAACATCGGTGTTCCGAGTAAAAGTCCAGCATTTCTTAGTGGCTCTTTATATCTCCTGGTTCACATTCATAGGTATAGCTATGAACAGTGTATGAGAACAGCCTGACCGTCGAGCGTCCACGTTCCCAGATATCCAGTAACAGTATGATCTCTATCATTCCTGCCTACTCAATGATCAAACTATGAACATGTAACCTAATCTGTGACAAACCAGAGTTATCCATTCATTAACAAAAATAATTAGATCCCAGTAGATGACATATGAGTGGAGCAGAGGATGGCAGGACAAACGGAGGATGAAGGAGTAGAAGTAAGGAAGGGAGCAGGTGGTGGAAGAGGGCTAAAGTGCATCATTATAATTTCCCAGTGAGCGAGTGGTGCAAGACAGACATGTTTATGGATAAAATGTTGTCAGAGCTCTGTTTCTGGGAGGGGGAACACTCAAAGTTCATGATGACATTTCAGCTTTCATTTATGGTCCATCTCATCAACAATGGGAGTGTTGTAACTCTGGAACAGCGGCTGCATGAAGAGGCCCAACGTCCCAACCACACACACAAACACAAAGATCCACAGGAAGAGACGGTCGATCACCATGGCCACGTACTTCCAGTCTTCAATTATCTGCAGGGAGAGGATACATGTTTAAATGTTGCCGTTGTTGTGTTTCCTGTCTGGAATTTAAGTGAATTGTGAATTGTTTTTTTTTTGCAAATACATTTTTGTTATTGGAGCTTATAATTATTTATATCATTTATTGGCTGAAACAACAGTGATGTTGCTCTTACACAACATAAAGTGGTACAAATTCACAAATAACTGAATTAAAACTGATGGTAGTCACTTTACAGCAAAGCTACATATTTTCTCTGTCTCTGTCACTATGAATCTGTGGAACAAATGACTGTAACTTGTACATAAAGACCTAAAGACTAACAGGAGATTTGAGCAAAATGCTAATGTCAACATGCTAACATGTACAATGAGGATGCTAACATGCTGATGTTTAGCAGGTACAATAGTGTCAACATGCTAGGATTTTGGTAATAAACATAAAACACAATGTACAGCGGATGCTACAGGGAATGTTATTAGCTTTTCAGGTATTTGGTTGTAATCCAAAGTAGCCTAATAGATAAATAACAATTTTGACCATATGATGGTGCAAGAGGAAAAGTGAGAGGATCCCGATCGTTATCAGAATCCAGCACTGTATTCAGTAAATGATGTGCCAATTTCAATGACAATACATCAAATAGTTCAGTGGTTCCCACAGTGGGGGGGGGGGCTTGAGCTATTGCAGGGGGGGTGCAAAAAATACAATAAATATGAACCACATGGTGGCGCTAGAGGAGAAGTCAGGGGATCACCAAGGTCATTAGATACATCCTATCGAACAATGCCCGTACCAATTTTTTCAGCTAATCCATCATGTAAATATTTGGGAGATTTCAGTACATAATTGAATTTGCTTGTGGTGCTAAATGGAAAGTCAGGTGATCAACAAAGTCATGAGGATCCATCTTCTGGGCACCATGAATATCTGTACCAAATCTTATGGCAAAACATTCAATAGTTGTCAGGACATTTCACCCAGAACAACAAATGGCGGCGCTAGAGTAAAAAGACAAGGGATCACCAGGGTCAGTAGGATTCATCTTCTGGGGACCAAGAATGTCCATCCAATATTTTCTGAGATATTTCTCTCTAAATACTCTAAACTCTACTCTATCCTATATATCTGTTTGTGGTTTTCCTTCAACAGATAATGTAAAAAGCTTTTAAAAAGTACAAACCAGCAGGTGAAGGAAAATCCTTCAAAGCATGCAGTACATATTTAGAGTCATGACACACATGCACATGCAAATACACCTACCCCTTCGTCATCATCCTCGCTCTTCATCTTCTCAGCAATGTAACGCACTCCATCCACCGCATCTTCCACGTCAATGTTGCACTTGAGTGTCATCCTCTTCCTGAACTCTGTGTTGTCTGACAAGTCGCTGATCTTCCACCCGTAGCGTTTGGCCGAATCCTCGTTCACAAAGAAGGATGAGGAGGAATCTGCCATTCCCGCTGGACTTCCAATCCCTCCGTCGGCTCCACGCAGCTTCTGGTCAGAATATGATCGCTGCTGGTGTCTTTTCCGGAACTTCTCACGGATGTTGGAGCTACCGGGTCTCCGCATGAAGAGGTAAGACGGAAGCCGGTACAGGAAGATACGCTTGACCCAAGGAGGCATGGTGTGCGTACTGGGCGACCGATGGTGTACATTGAGCACGCAGACGCTGGTGACAATGGAGAAGGTGACCAGCACCATTGAAAACATCAGGTACTTTCCAATCAGAGGCACTGCTAAAGAAGTGGGTGGCACAATCTTTGAGATTAGGAGTAAAAACACAGTCAGGGCCAAGAGGACAGAGATGCAGAGAGTCATCTTTTCACCACAGTCTGACGGGAGGTAGAACACCAGAATAGCCAGCGACGTGATAAGGATGCAGGGAATGATCAGGTTGATGGTGTAGAAGAGAGGTTTTCTCTTGATAATAAAGTCATAGGTGATATCCAGATACCTGATGTCATTAGGGTCTTCGTTCTTGCGCCCAGGCAGTGAAACAATATCCCACTCACCGCTGGGTTTGAAGTCGTCACGTGAGGCGAAATCACTGAGGAGGATGAGATCTATCTCAGTGTGGTCGTAGGTCCACGAGCGAAATTTGAGGGTACAGTTCTGCTGGTCAAAAGGGAAATCACGGACTTCGATTTTGCAGGCCGACTTGTAGATAGCGGGTGGGAGCCAGGCCACCTCGCCGTTGTTGGAGACCACGGCATTGGAATAGAAGGAGACTTCATAGGTCCCGTCAGCACTGAGAGGAGAAAAAGTAGGAGGCAAGCAAAAGAAAAGAGAAAATTCAGTCAAAGCACTCAAAGAGAAACTTTCTTTACCATCTTCACACGTGATATTATAGATACATGAACTTATAAGAACAGGGTGAAGAAGTCTGAGTACAGCTGCTGCTCTTTTGCATTGAAAGAAGCCAGTTGAGGTGGTTTGAGTATCTGATAAGGATGCCCCCTGGACACCTTCCTGTAAAGGTATTTAAGGCATATCCAACTGGAAGGGACACCCTGAGACAAACCCAGAACACACTGGAGGGATTATATATTCAATTTGGCCTGGGAACTCCTTGGGTTCCCCATGTGTAACTGGAGGAAATGGCAAGAAGACAAAGTGTGGCTTACTTTCCATTATTTAGCCTGCTATCATCGCAGTACATTGTGTTAATCATACTTATTGTAGTTTCATTTAAATTGGGTAAACACAGGATTTTCACTTGTAATGGAGTATTATTTTTTGATTGTTTTATTAGTACTTTCAGTTAAGTAAAGAATCTTAATACTTTTTTTAACACCAACTTAAGTCCTTTGCCTGAACTCTTCCGCACCTTCAACCTCAACGAGAACCACTCTACTGTATGTTCTGGTTAAAATCTTATAATACTGAGTCAATACAATCTTGAGCTGGTTAATTGTATTAGTGCAACTAGCTATGTTTAAACAACATAATTAGTGTTGCAGCAATATCTTCAATAGGCAACATTTTCAGATGAGTAAAAGTTTACTGTGCTGACTGATGGTGTGTCGAGAAAATGATTTCTGCAGAGGTGACATATGCAACAGTTATGTGTGTTGAAAGTTAAAGGGTGTGTGACAATCATCTCAAGGGAGGAACTCAAACTGGGAGAGACCCCAGAAACATGGCAACAACTGTCCCCCCCCTCACTTTAAATCTGCTGAGACTGACTTTTTCCAAGGCTGAAGGTGATGCATTATAGATAAGTGGCCTATCAATTATGAAGCAGGTCAGGAATACAACCATCACACTTGGTCTCTAATGCTTTGGTTCCTGCTGTGAATATGCAGACTAATTAAAAATGCAGAGGCCCCACCTGCTTACTGCAACCACTTGTCCCCCAAACTTGGCCCGAGACCTCGACTTGAAGCCGTAAAGTGGTGCTGATCATCTCCTATCATTTTGCCTCTTATGTCATTATGCTCTTTATGTGGTCTTTAGCTGACCAGCAATCTGTTTTCATAAAAGTTTAATGATGACCACTCCTGTTTAAACTGTGGGGTAACACTGTTGACCAAAACACAAAAGCTACACGTCCACACAGCTGTGAGCCTGACAAACTATTTAAATCTCAGGTTTATTCTTGAACTTGGATACAGAAGTTGAGAAAACAATCAAACCACCACGTCCATTCAGCCACAGCCGACAACTTAGGACCAAGGTGAATACTGAATAGTCAAGCCTTTGAAAGTCAAACATCAAAGTTCATTTGTGACATTAATGTGATTTGAAACAACAGAACAAGGACTCATACACTAACTACATTTGTATGATAAAAGTTAACTGATATTTTAATACAAGAAACTAGCAGATGGAAAAAAGACCCAGGTGTTGACCTATATGGGTGACAGATGAGGTGAGGCTCAAAAGCCTTCGTGTCTGCCAGCTAACACTCTTCAGTGGATAAAGGCAGTGGGGTTAATTTCTCCTTGAATTAACTTATCATCAGCATTTCCGTGTATTGATTTTCCCTTGCAGCTATTTCATACAGCTGCAAGATGATTTTTAGATGTGCACACAAAGTGAATCCATTCTCATATATGTTGTGCATTCCTGCTTTACAATGTAAAGGGATGTTGTCCAGAGTAGTCTATTGAGGCTATAATAATAATAATAATAATAATAATAATAATAATAATAATAATAATAATAATAATAATAATAATAATAATAATAATAATAATAATAATAATAATAATTTACAATAGTATAAGGGGGTGAGTGGGACAAACAAAGACGATCAACAGACATGGATTGTTGGGGGGGATGGCTATGAGTAGACAGGAGAAGAGATGGGTTTTAAGGCGGGAACAGTGTGAGGGACTTTGTTTTGCGGAGATCTGTGGGGAGGGAGTTCCTATGTTTTGATTGAATGTACATATCATAATCCATATTGTGAAAGATGAACATTGTTGTGATTTTTGTCTTGTTGCTGCAAGGTGTGTGCCAGTTGCTTTCGATAATACATGTTTTTTTTCTCAAATGTGATCACTTGATGAGGGCATCAGGGATTAAAGGTGGTACCAAATGCACCATTGCCTTAACTTTAGATTATATGACTTAAATATGTCCCTGTCTCTCTTTCTCTGTAAAAACCAGTAATCTCTCATCCCTTAAAAGATCACTTATCATCATGAGACTGTCTGCAGACAGTCTAGACAGTGTTAACAACACATTTTGGTTGCATTCATTATCCTAAAAGAGATGAAAAGTGAGGAGCCATAAGAGGATATGAGAAAAACATTTTAGGAAAATGGGGCTTTTGAAAAAAGTTGCTTATTGTTTGTTCCTCTTTTAATCACTTAGTTTTTACACACACACTCACTCACACACACACACACACACACACACACACACACACACACACACACACACAGACACACACACACACACACACACACACACACACACACACACACACACACACACACACACACACACTCCTTTCACAATTCAGACGTACTTGTTGTAGAGGACGATGTCCGGCAGCCAAATGTGTTGTGACGGGAGCCGGATTTTTTTGATTCCTTCGTACTCTTCGGGGTCCCACATTAATCTGTAGTCATTCCATACCTGATGAAGAAGTGCACACACAAGAAAATATCGATTAATTCAAAAGACACAAATTTAGAGACACGTATCAAGAATTCCACGCAAAGAAATCCCAAACATGGTTAGAAAACAAAACATATGCAACCAGAAACAAACATAAACATATCAGTTCATGCACACCAATACACAAAGTGGTTCAGTGTATTGAACCGTTCAATATATGTGGGTAGTTATTTTATATTTAGCTTTTTACTGTTTACTTATTTATTAAATCTCGCTGACTGACGCCTTTTGTTGTTGCACTATCCCCTTTGCTCTAACACAGCAGTAGTCCTCGCTGTGGGACTAAAAAAGGATTATTTTTTATCTTATCTTATTTTAAAGGCACAATCAAACACAGAAAGGAGAAAAAGAAGACGAGTGGGGACACAAACCTGACTGAGCCAACAGTTGGTGGTCATGATCTGCTCCCTCTCGTTCTGAAACACAGACAGGAAGAGGCTGAACTCATCCTAGAAGAATAACCACCACCATGTGTGTACTTGCATTATCTTAAATTAGCAGGCTATGCCTCTATGATAACAGCATATGTGGATTTGGATTTGAGTGTGTGTTTCCTCACCACGTTGATCAGCTGGGCCAGAGACACCTGGATGTAAATGGTGACCTGCTGGCTGTTGTTGACAGCTGGTCTGATCAGCTTGTTGTAGCGATCTGATGACAACAGGTGACTCACCAGCCGCTCCTCCACCTCCGCACACAAGGCAGCTGCACACACACACATAAATCAACAGAGTAAGAAAGTAATCAGGACCCAACACAGCGGTGGCCAACCACTTACCATGAGAGCCAACAGTCTGCAGGTTCAAATGAAAACCTGCACAGTGTTGGTTTTCCATTGTTTGACCATCACTAGTCCAACACTTTGTCAAGTCAAGAAGAAATTTTTGTTTGTCTGGTTAAAGTCTGGTTACACTTGCTAATGCACCGCTCAAATACGTAACACAATAAAAACTGATATTTTAGGCTTCATCTCTATTGATCTGCTGTGACACCAAGGGTAGCAATAGTGTTTAAGGGACAGTTCATGTTTTTGTAGATTATCTTGAGTAACCAGTTTATGGTTTCTGGAAAGAGACACTGCTGTTGAGTTTTTCAAATGTATTTTTTTGGCGCTTTGAGCAACACAAGCCAAGTGCCTTTAACCATCTTGGATGAATGAATACTCAAAAGATCAAACACTAAAAAATGTAATAAAAAGCACACTGTCTAAGCATCATGGGGGCAATTCCAATCTATTGTATTTCATAAGGATAAAATATCCTCTGGTTGTTATGTATCAGAAACCTTGCCAACAATGTCAAACTACAGCCCTGTATAACTGCCTTCAATGACTTCCCTAATTTCATCATCTCAGTGGAGTGAGTATTGAGATGATGCACTCGAATCAGGATAACATGGTATGTTGAAGGTGCCTCACATCCTAAACCATCAGTTCTGGTGACTAGACTAGTCCAAGCGTAGAGGGTGTTCTCAGTCGTTGACTCAGTTTGAACTTACAGATGTGCGTAAGTACAAGTCAGAGTGGTTGTTTATAAACCTTGAATTTGATGCAATCTTCAACTTGAGTTCAACTTTCCATTTTTACAGACTGATGGGATGAATCATATCTGAAATAGATGTGACGTAGTTAGAGTGCACAGGTTAAAGTGGCTCTGAAGGTAAAATAAATTGCACAATAACATAGAGGGCACCTTACGAATGGACAAAGTCTAAAGCACAGTTGAAAAATAAACAAATGAAAGTATAGGTGTATAGTTTAGCCGTTCTTTTGTTAATCTTAAAGACTTCCGCTTTGTTTCGTAAATTAATTAATAAAAGCTCTTGAATTACACAACCTGACTTTATTTACAAATATTCTGTCATCTGACTTCTAACTTCAGCTTTCTGATCATAGCTAACTCTTGATTATCAGTTTAGTTAAATGGGATCATAATGAGAAAACCCACATTAACAGAAGCACACACACACACACACACACACACACACACACACACACACACACACACACACACACAAGCAGCGACACAAGCAGCGACAACGACAACGACAAGCAGTCGTTGGTGAAGCGATGTTAAGAGCTTGTGTTGTTAGGTCCCACCAATTAGATCCTCAGATGTAATGAGCAGTAATGAGAGTAATGTGAGTATCTGTGTGTGTGTGTGTGTGTGTGTGTGTGTGTGTGTGTGTGTGTGTGCGTGTGTGTGTGTGTGTGTGTGTGTTTGTGTATGCGTGTGTGTGTGTGTTTGTGTATGCGTGTGTGTCTCGCATCTGTTTGAGAGATCACAGACATTATGTATGTGTTTACTTAGTGACAGTCCAACACATAAAAATACTACATAGTTCACACCCATGCATTTAATTGTATATTGCATGTAGCAATGCATTCAATCTGCAGACAATAATGAGTCACATTTGAAAACACACACACACACACACACACACACACACACACACACACACATACACACACACACACAGACACTCA
The DNA here is from genome assembly GCF_900634415.1 of Cottoperca gobio. Classification (NCBI taxonomy): domain Eukaryota; kingdom Metazoa; phylum Chordata; class Actinopteri; order Perciformes; family Bovichtidae; genus Cottoperca; species Cottoperca gobio. The sequence goes on from NC_041364.1 coordinate 11,547,353, forward strand.
TAGAGCTGCCACAGGGCTGATTTCACCCATTTAATCAACAAAGCACAATGTTTGACTGGGTCACAGAGCTTCAGTGATAGTGGGTGGTTTGAAACACGAACTTTGCCAGACCTTCGTACATTACATCCCCCCCTTCTTCTGGCTTGTGTTTTTTTTTCTTTAACTCCTCTCTTTGATTAAAGTTTTCCATATAAACTGACTGTGATTCTGATTTCCACCTTTGTGTCTCCGTATCCACAGTACGTCTGTTGAAAATATAAATATTATCCTGGTTTTCTCCCATGCTCCTGTACAATAGGCACTCTCTGTCACACCCACTTTCATTTTAAAACCTTTTCTCTCATGTTTTTGCCTTGTCCCTGTTCTTTCCTGTTTTCTTTTTAAAGTGTTTATGTCCCATCTTCCATGTTTTCTGGAAGGCTTCTGTGACCGCCTTGTTTGTGCTCCATAAATAAACTTAAAATTACTGTTGGCTACAACTTTCCTGCTTACAGGACAATATAAACTGGAGGGTGAAAGAAAAGAGAGAGAAGTGGATTACATAAAAGGTCAATACTATGCATATCTCAGTTGAAAGCACCATAAGACTCCATTTTCTGGAAGTACTTAAAGTATGATAATTAAGATTAATCTTAATCTCACGAATAGATGTCTTGGGAACATGAATAAGACACCACAGAACCAGAAAAGTAACTAATCTCCATCTGTGTGGAGGCTTTTGTCTGGACCTTCACGCTCAGCTGATATATATATTCCACCGTTCTCATATTTTACATTTTGTCTGGCATGTCTTCATGTTACAGTTTTCAAATATTTTGTGTTACTTTGTTCTACCCGTGCCTTCACTTTTGAACTTTTGCCTGCTGAGCTGTTTGTCTTTAAGTCATACATCTGTGTCCACACCTTGCTTAACTAAGTTGTTACAAATATCAGTAACAAATCAAGTCAAATCAGTTTTTTCCTGTATTTCCCAATTACACATATCACAGACTTGCCTCAAGGGGCTTTACAATCTGTACAGCATACCTCTATCCTTAGAGCAGGGGCGGGGAACCTGTACAAACAGGATATGATTTGAAGATGTGACAGTTAATGATTTCCTAAATGTTTTTACAGAAGTGATACTTTGTACTAAAATATAACTGGTGTGATTTTGAACAAAATGCTACAAATGTTCTCATTCATACAAAACTGACAATAAAGATATTTACAAACATATCAGAGATGTGATAACTCTGACTTTCAAATGTTGAAATAGATTGAGAACATAAATAAATAATGTTGCATGTTTAAATATATCTGTGTTTCCTACCATAAATCATTGTTAATAATTATTGTGAGGAATAATTAATATTAACATGTGATCAGTCTCTTCACATATATGAATATTTATTATTATTAATGATAATATCGTCATTAAAGGTGAACCGTGCAACTATGTTATTCAGGAAGTTTGTGTCAAACAAGTAGCCCTTCGTATTATTCAGCACCCTTGAAGTAGCTCTCAGTATCAAAAAGGTTGGTGACCCCTGCTCTAAGCTATATGGCCAGGTTCATTTCAGCAACAAACGGCACAATAGAAGATATGGACTTATTGTCAACCGTTCATATTAAAAACAGATGTACACTTCTGAACTGACATCAGCAATATACTTGTGTACAAACATCTAAAAACTCTGCAGCTTTTGACGATGAATATATTTTATTGTGGCACTTAACTTGCTTTGTTTTCAGCAACACTGCCAGCTGTCATATCAAGATAAAAATGTTTTCTGAGACATGTCAGATCCAACTGGAAATAAGAGGCAGTGAGCTTTAAGGGCAGATGCATTAAACAGAGATATATTTTTCACTTGGCCAGTCTTCATTAAGCTCCAGCAGGCTTCCATATAAAGAGGAGACGGGAGAAGTGTCCGACATCCGAGCAACTATGACATGACAATAAACCTCGAGGGTAACTGTCTTCAGAGAGCTCTGAAACCCAGAGCTCTGTCTGTCAGGATTAGACAGAGAGAAGAGGCGAAGACACACGAGGGGAGAAGAGGACAATAGACGAATACAATGAACAACAAACGACAGCGAAGAGTGTGGAACAAAACAATTCCCAGATTAGTATAATCATCTGATAAAATGAAACAGGATCACGCCGCATTATGGTGGTGATTCATGGTAAATCACTGTGATTAATTTAATGGCCTTACAGCCTGGAAACAATTAATTGGGTATATGCAATGAGGGTGCAAACTGCTGCATAATGGCACACCGGTTTCTTGTATTAATTAAAAGCAACTTGTGCAATTTTGGTTGCCTGGGAATTGATACCACACTCTCTATAAATCCTGTTTGTCCAGCTCATTGTTTCAGCCTAATTTGTCATCGCGCTTTGGTTAATTGGATTAAAGCCTCAATAAAAAGCAAGAGCTGCTCAAACCTCCAAGCAGTGACAAACAGATAGTTGGCCACAAAATGTACAGATTTAGCATTGACCCTGTTTAGTATTTTAATGAACTACATTCATGATCTGTGCTCCTAAAATGAAACAAAAATAAATGTTGGAAAAAATGTACTCCCATAAAGCTTGCATTAAAGGGGCACTCCACTGATTGTACACATGAAGTTAATTTTACTCACGAGGAGTACAACTCAGACTATGACAACATTCTGTGTCTGTGTCTGAAATCCTCACGACATTGATGACTTGCAGAAATCCTGCATTACCATTGGGCTAATGGAGTTTCAAATGCATCATGGGAAATGTACGATCCACTGTTTTTGACCCATAGGGACTAAAAATCAGGATATCTCGGCCTCTGCTGCATCGATTCTTATTTATTTTGTTACAAACGTCCCATACTAAATCATTGGAGTAGCGCTTTAATACCATCACATGGCAAACACTGTTGGTTATTTGGTTTTGTTCGCATCAAATAAGGTGCATAAACATGATCTTTACTGTCATGGCTCCGGCCTTCGCTTTTCTCTGGCTGAGAGAAATATGAGATGTCGGATTGCTTTAAAAATGTAAAGAGGGTGGCATAAAGATAAACCCAGCACAAAAAGCTACTAAACAGTGAAAGATAAATGACTTCATGGCACTAGTGGAAAGGACTGAGGACGCAGCGCAGCATGGGCTGTATAGAGAGAGATATGGGTTTGACAGTAAATGCTATAAAGGTAGAGGAGGTTCAAATGAGATGTCAATGTAAGTACAGACGGAGCATAAGAGAGTCTACCAGCAGGTCCCATCACACATGTATGCACACACTCACACACATATATATATACACACTCCTGTGCGCCTCGCTGCACTCTCCACACTTCAATAATTCATTGCCGCTAAAATAAAAATGCCATCATCTCACAAGCAGAGACTCAACCACAATCAAAGATTGTCTTTCTAAACCAGTTCAACTTATTACATAGTCTCCCTCACAACATACAGAGCGTGTGAATCGTACAACAACATTCGGACACACTGCTGTGTCCGAGTGTGTTTGGGTGTTGAAGATAAATGGACGGGCCGTGTCATCAGTCCGGTGTACAAAAGAGAAAAAGCATCCAAATTCTGCATCCTGTAGGTTCTTTTTTAGAGTGGTAAATTATTCAATGCCTTGCTGTCAGGGATGGCCTTTCTGAGGCCAAAACAATTTAATTCAGCTGTCTTTGGCTTTGCTCAGTACACTGCCCGTATCAATCATGTTATAAAAGACACCCACGTGCCACTCATATGCATCCGCTGCCAACTGGTCAAGTTCCAGCAAGACATTTCACATTGTGTATCTACTGCATGAGAGACTTTTCAGTTTTTTAATATCTCATTGGATTTCTGTTGGATGTTTGCCCTCAAACATTTTCTCATCACAGACTGAATATCTCCTCCATCAGTGAGGATAAAACCAAACATTCTTTTACTTCAATGATCTTTTTTGTCTGTCACAACCTCTCGTGTCTGATCGTGTCTTTGTCCTGCTTTGCTCTTTTCAAAATACTTTCTGAGTTTTCATCTTAAAAATTAAAATTTCCACAACTGATGTAGAGAAGAAAAGAAAAGATGAGAACAAAGTAGAAGAGACCTTTTAAAGCTGCAGTGTTTTCTATGTATATGTACTTTTACTTTTTAGTAAGACACTATTATTATTATTATTATTATTATTATTATTATTATTATTATTATTATTATTATTATTATTATTATGTGTATCATGTATTCTATTTTATCTTATTATCATGTTTCTATTTTTTACTTTTTGTACTATTATTATCAAGCATGTTTTATTTTCCATCTTATATTTTCCTCTAATTCTGTTTTTATGGTTATTCTTTGTATATTTACCATTATTGTAAAGGACTTTTGTTGCTTTTCATTTCTTGTATGAAATGTACTATACGAGTAAATATGTTAAATATGTTATGTTAGAGACAATGGCAGGAGAAAAGAGTCTTTCTTCTGTCGTCATCTCCCTCTGTGTCACTCTCACATGTAACCACTGCTTATGTTTGTTTCTAAATATATCTGATGCAGCTCTCCCTGACTTGAAAACCATATGTCTTTCATTATCTGACTTATTTCTCTCATTTAAAGAGCAACATCCAAACAAGTGAGCCAACGTAATGACTAAGAGTTTAATATGAAGTGTTGACTCATTGATGCCGAGCCCTCTTGACACAACACACGTCTGCAGTTATGAGAAAGCACTTTTTAAACGTGTGAGAAACAACAGCCTTAGAAATAACCCCACGACAAAACTTAGAGCTGCATATTTCTGCCAACTCACATGTAAAGCTTCATGCAAGGGCGACAGAGAAGTAGAGTCTGGGTTGTCACACACACGTAGCGTGGGATTCCCCCTATTGCACTGCTAGGTATTTTGCAAGCTTTTAATCAGCAAAAAAACATCCAATCAGGTGTGAGTCTAGCACACATTGCTACACGTATTTACTACAGCATGCAGCTGATACTGAGAGAGTCAGAGAGGATAGGAGACAGGAAAGTGTGTGATGAGGAACTCAATATGTCAGAAAAGTTACAGCATTAGAGAAGGAGTGAGAACATAAGTAAGTAGTATAATAATAAGATGAAATGAAGAAAGAAATGTGGCAGGAATTGACAGAGTAGCGCAGAGAGTGACAAGAGACAGAATGAACCTGAAAAGTAAATACATCCCAAATAAGTAGCTGCCTGGATTTAGTCGTCTTACTGTAGCAGCCAGGGGCAAATTTGATAAGAGTGACAGAGCCACAGTCATGCAATGCATCAGCTGCAGACGGAGCACAGGTGATGGTGAAATAGTCATAGAAAAGAGACAGAGTTGTATCTGTTAGCCAAAAAAGAGGAATAAAGAGGTCAAGGAAAGGGAAAGCGAGGAAGGAGGGGAGCGAGTGGCAATAATTAGAAGGAGACTTACTTAGACATACTTAAAAATATGATGATTTTTTAGTGAGTTTACAGTATTGCTGATGCAAGATTTAGATGCATATGTAAGGTGTTATAATTCTGAGGAAGCAAATGAAAAAAAGAGTCATAGGGGCAGACAAACGAAAAAGTAAAGAGAGACAAATGCATAATGTCCCCTAATGAACTTCATGTTTTTACTGTTTTAGTGACATATAAATAATCACACCTAGCTAATTATACATTAATATGGAAATGATTTTTTGTACAATAATTACCCACTTTGTTTTCAGATAGTTAAATGTGGCTCTTCCTCTTTTTTCAAAAACCACAAGGTTGCACAGAATGGACCCAAAATGAGAACTACTTTTAGGCCTGAAGTTTTTAGTTATATAGTTATTCCCCTACATTAATTCATATTTCTATTATGTGAACCCAGCATGCCTTTATTCCAATAAAATCAAGTCCAGTTTATAGCACTGGATATCTGAATATCTATCTATCTATCTATCTATCTATCTATCTATCTATCTATCTATCTATCTATCTATATATCTATCTATCTATATATCTGTCTATCTATGTATATCTATCTATCTATCTGTCTGTCTGTCTGTCTGTCTATACACACTGATGAATTTGAGGAAGCAGACACAATGGGTACTAGGGGTTTGCCTTGTTGAGCGCTGCAGCGATCATGCACAGATTGAGATCCAATTTCAGCACCCTGGACAGTTCCTGAATGGGATTCCCTCCAGTGCCTGATTCAGGACCGCGGACAGCTCCTCAATTGATAGAAAACAAAGGTGAAAAGACTTCTGCTGTACATAATCTGATAGAGGTGTACTAAATTAAGGTTTTCTGTACATAGCCAGTCCATTTAGGTCCCTGTTATTATCATCAGTTGGCTTTGGCACACACTGCAGGCCATTAAAGCAAAGTGAGGGACACAGAATACAATTATGAGATTTCATCAAGTAGATTTGTGTCCGCAATTAGAAACACATCATCCAACAGGGAAGAGGAATGTGAGCAAAAGCAAAGCACCCGTCTTCAACATCACACCCTTGCGCGTTTAAAGCAATTTCTTTATGACTCTGTGGGTTTGTTGTGTAAAAGACGAGCAAGTTAGTTAATTGAGGCGTGCTGTCAAATCACGTGCTTAACTGTCTGACGCAAGGAAATGCCACTATTTTTCCCCACTGGCCTGCTTTCCGGTATCACGTGTTGTCTGTACAGTAGAAATGTGGCTTAAACATTTCCCCAAAATGTAAGAACTCACAGCTAAACAATCCGCTTTAGCCTATAGGAGCTGCGGTGTTTTAGCTATAAACCACATGGTATTAAATTCAATTCCTGATATTCCTAACACTTCCCAGACCTATTATATTGATTGTCATGCACAGAGCCCGGAGAGAGTGTTCTATTTTACAATGATTAAAGCCCTCTACGCAAAGTAGAAGCCCTCCTGCCCTGTCCTGTCCCGTTCCGGGAGGATTTGAAAGGATTACTTACTTGCCACGGTGAGAACCAGGAGAGCCAACGCAGCTTTCACCGGGGCTGCCATCGCTTCCCCCCCTCCAGTGCGACAGACACACGAAAACTTAAAGATGGAGAGTGTTTCTCGCGTGGATTTTCTTCTTTTCTTCCCCTATTGTAAAGTAAGTAAAGAGTGAAAGACAGAAGAAAAGGGCAGACTGGATTATAGCGGTTTCATTGCAAGGGGTTCCGCTAATGACGGCCGGTAGCTGAGTCTCGGAGGCATGAGAGCAGCACTGACTGCTGTTTGAGCCCAGAGAGGAGGAGGCTGGATGCTTTCTGCCAGAGCGCACCGACTCCACCGCTGCTCCTGGAGCTGTGATTGCGCGCAGTAGAAACCGGCTGTAGAGAGCAGAGTCCCCCTTAATTCTTCTTGAGCGATGCAAACAACATTTTCCTCGGGAATATGGGTCAGGAGCTAGTGGGGATACGCCAATCCTGTCATCGCCGAATCGACCAATCTTCAGATAAAAGATTTAAGCGCCCCGGTGGTCACATCGCCGTGCCCGCCCTGTGCGCTCCCCCGTCGGGCGTCAGTTTCACTCTCTGCCTTCTTGATCGACACAGTGTGACATGACAACAAACAGGAAGCGATAACAATCAGAAATCCCCCTAGGGAAGACATTTATTACCCAGCAGCCATTGAAATGAACCGTATCTTCTCAGATCAGGAGAAATCGCCTTAAGGAAAATTCACTTTAAGTTAATTAAAACACACTTTTTAAGAAGCTCAGAAGGTAAAGCCAAAGCGCTTTTATTGGTTGAGCTGTGGCTAAAACTACAAAAAGAAAACTTTGATCTCTTTCAATTCTGCACTCTGTTAACTGATGAGAACATACAATCATTAAATCCAGAGACTGAAGTTGTTTGGAAGCAAGTCAGTTTTTATCTGCATTAAGCACATTGTGGTTCAGTTGTTTGTTCCTCACTGAGGCTGGGAAGTTTGAGGGTGTGGAGGTCATGTGAATACTTTTACGTTTTGGCAGCCCGCCATTTTAAATAGTAATAATCCAGTGACTATAATGTTTTATTGATCCTTATGGGGTAATTGTCCATTGTGTTTTCTCACCACAGGTCAAAGGTCAGGGTTAGCTAGAGGACAACAATAGAGCTGGGGAAAACAATGTCTTGCTAGAGGACACTTCAGCAGCACAGAAGACAGTCTTGTAATCAAGAGGCTACCAAAAACTGACAGTTATCCATTCATTGTTCATCAGAACACAAAAGTGGTAATAATAATAAACACATCAAAACAATAACTGCTAATCAAATCTGCCTGAAGGTAGAGAAACCATGACAGGCATTACTTTTTATTGCACACTCATGATGTGGTGAAGCAGCCTCAGCTGGTGGGTCATCGGTCTGACATCACAGAGGAGAAGAGGGGCTTGTGTGTGTGTGTGTGTGTGTGTGTGTGTGTGTGCGTGTGCGTGTGCGTGTGCGTGTGCGTGTGTCAGTGGCTTCCTCAGTCTACACACAACAATGCGGTATAACTGCCTCAGAGGTCTTAAATGTGCTTCACAATAGGAGGAGGAAGAGGAGGAGGAGGGGGATAAAATAAGGTAGCCCATCTAAGATTGTTAAGAAGGGAATTAAAACTATTTGTGAGGACTGTGATCATTTTTTGAAGAAGATAATATTAATTTAATGTGAAGAAAAGGGTGAGAAGAGGAGACTAGGAAAGGAGTAGTTCAACATTTTGGGAAACACATTTCCACTGTGTTACCAAGAGTTAGATGAGAAGATCGTTACCACACCAGAAATGTATCAATGTCCTCATCTAACTCTTGAAAGCAAACAAGTGTATTTCCCAAACTATTCCTTTAAGCCTTTTGATCAACAATTGATCACACTGGCAGTGTTCCTGAGAGTTGGAAAAAGAAGCAAAGTAAACAACTTCTGAACAAATGCTGTGTAATATGTGACTCCTCAAACATGTGCAGTCAAGGGAAGATGCAGGAACAAAGTGTCTAATTCTCATCTGAACTTTGACCTCACTCCTCCCTTCGTACAACAGAGGGATGTTACAGTTTATCCATTCATGAGCACACATGCTCCCTAAAATTAACCTCGTCCCAGCTCCAAATGCAACCAAATTGTATTACCCTCCCATCACTCCCTATTACAGCCACACTTTAGCAACATGCAAGCATCCGCCTCCCAAAGTCCCCACCCGTCTCTCCTAATGAGCATTATCTCTGCATCCTAAAAGCAATGGAGAGGAGCAGAGGGGGGGGCAAATTTAATCAAAGCTACTTAGAGCTCATTGTGGGGTCTGCTGGGGCTATGAAGAGCCTGCCAACACACACACACGCACACACACGCAAACATAAAGGATAAAATCTATGAACACTTTGTTCCCATGTTTGTATCTGATAGCTGAATAATTAGCAATATTATATGTATACACACCCACAAACACAGCAACAGACACATACATACACTTGGTTTCATTAAAACACTTGTGAGTACTTTACATTTTAGCTTTAAAACTTGTCCCAACATAAGCCATCATCATGTATTTAGTCTTTACTTACTTTATGCCACTAGTGTGGTACTTACTTACTAAACTTATAACTTTATCATTCTAAATCTGCCACGTCCATATTATATGGAAATTATTGTAATTACCTGTTTAAAACCTGTAAAAAGAGTTGTATAGTTATGAACGGGAAACTCTCAGAGTTCTGGAAGCTCCAATACATCTGACTTGGCGAAAATGAAAAAAATATATAAACGTTGTGTAGTTAAACCACAATGATTTAACCCTGAATCCAAATGAAAAAATGATAAAATGATGATTTTTGTCATTTGGTCGCATTCCTAAAGACAAAATACATACCTGGTTCAGACGGGTAGCCAAGTAAAGTTACATTTGCATAAGCATTCATCAATTCACTTCCTGTAGCAATAATAATCTGATATCCATATGTGTTTGTAATGTACACACAAACACACACACCATGCGTCTCCGCCTCCACACACTCCTCCAGGTTACAACTCGCAACATCTGCATCTATTTTCCAACAGGTGCATTATCATATTGTATATCATTTCAGTGGATTAGGTCCTCTCTAAAGAGCCTCCTCACCATTTCCCTCTCATCTTACACTGTGTTTGTTTGCTTTTAGACAGAGTAGTCACAGATGTTGCGTCCCGATGAAGTGGCTGATTCCACGGCTGCATTAATGTTATCATAAATTCAAATCCCAAGGGGACATTTCTGTCTCGGACTGACATTACGAGATGCAGCTTTTTATATTCCAGACTGGTAATCTGTCACTGCTGGTCATTGTCGTGCTCCGGTGGGGCAGAGTCAGTTTGATGTGTAGTGATGAATGCATCTCATCATTTATCTCTTTCTAATCTTTTTGTTGCTTCATCGTTGCTTGCCTTCACTCTTTGTCTCTTTTATCTGCACTCCTGCATTTTTGTCCTTTTGTTCCATTCATGTGACTGCTCCCTTTTTCAGCTCCTCTTATCTCCTCCCAGTGCTCCTCTTCCTACTTCCGGCTTGACTCCTCCATATCTTATCGCTCTCCTCTCATCTCTCTTGAACCAAACATGCATATCAACCCCTGCTGAGCTCTCAGTGGGTGGGAGGAAAATGTTGGGAAAAATGGCAGGAATCTGTAATGGAAAACATTGCATTGCTTTACTGCACTGTTTCTTATCTCCATGGCCTGGAACTCATTAGGGAAATGGTACTTTGTGAAGGTATGACCTCAATATAACCTAGGTGTTCATCGTGGAAGAAAACAGTCAACTGTTAAGGAGGAAGTGGGGCTGTGTCTGGCAGATAATGGCCAAACTGATCAAAACCAGTTCCGGTGTTAACTAGTTGCAGCTGTACTTTTCCTTCACCCTATTCTTGACCCCTATGGGTCACCTGAGGTGTATCAATAGTATCACAGTATCAATGCTTGACAGACCTTCGTGCTGTATGCTCTGATCCTTTCTGCAGAAAGCCTTTTTCTAAATAATATACTCAAAGACAAACTTAGTATCGTTTGATCATCTTTGTTAACAGAATTTCCACCACATCTTATCAAAGGCTGAACTCAATTAAATGTTCTGTCGGAGCCCGCAGCCTCAGAGCATGTCTCCCTGCTGCTTCTGAGTCTTCCTGCTGCTCTGCTACATCCTGGCTGATTTGGTTTTGTGTAACATTTGAAAGGAAGGTGGGTTTTCGTGAGAGCCCCAGGATTTCCCCAAAGAAATTTTGGAAAGTGTAGGAAGTTAGCAAATTCAAGTATGTTCTAATTTTCAGGATTTCACATAGAGTATGAACACATGTGCAGGGTGGTGTGTGCATGATGTGCATGATGTGCATGCTGTGCAGCCCTTCTCCATGTCAAAGTCTCTCATGTCATCTTAACTGCGTGCCAAGACGATTCACCACTGCACATAATCCAGAGGCTACAGCAATCTGACAGCCTTGGAACCCACACACATGTACTATTGAATATGACAGCGTTACACAATCCAACATGTTCGTGTGACACAGTCATGTTTCCTGTTCAGAGACGACGGGGGAAGATGAAGAGGAGGAGACTAGAGGGGAATGCACTTGGTAGTAAACGTTGAAATGACTGAAGATAATGTAATTTAGTTAAAAATTGCAATTCTTTTTTAGAAAAGGTCCATTTAAAGCTGGTGTTTTATCATAGATACATATTTGGATAGCAAACTTATTTCCATTTCATAATTAATATTAGGAAAATAATCACTTACAGGCTGAAAGTGAAGTGAATACATTATGATTCACATCACACATTAATCCTTCCACCTTTCATCCTCAACTCTGAAAATGTAATGTAAAGATTTACAATTTACAGACTGGACTGCACTTAAAATAATCAACAATCAAAAACCAGAAAATAAGAATGATTTATTTATAAAAACGTATTTACCTTAATATTTAAAAACCTAATAGGCAAATCTAACATTAAAAAAAAAAGTTATCTATGTTAGATTTGTATACTACTGCATATGTTTGTCAGGGGTGTTGAACTGTAGTGACACATTAATGGGAAACCCTAAATCTGTGGCACCACAAACTGAACAACTGTAAATGTTCAGGTAAAACAGATAGTTTCCATGTTTTTAATTGATTATGATTAATATTACTCCTACTGCCGTTCAGTGCCCAGTCAACATGAGGTCAGAAGGCTGTGTTTCATCAGATTAATGCACAAAATATTGAAAACTGTATGTTTGCACGCACACATTGTTGCCTGTGTGTGTTTGTGTGTGTTGTGTGTTGTGTGTGTGTGTGTGTGTGTGTGTGTGTGTGTGTGTGTGTGTGTTTGGATCTATCTATATACTTGTAGTTGGCTTGAAAGGCAGGTGTGGCTTTACATTTCATATTTCCAGGTGCACTCACATGAACATGAACACTCATAAATAATAAAAATGTTTCATACTGTAGCTCTTCTCCTGGAATGACTCTTGTCCCACTCCCTTTCAACAGTGTGGAAGCAACGTATACTATATATATACTATCGGTTGATCTGTCTGCATTGGTGGATTGGTTACTCACTCGTTGCTAATTGGCTTGAATAGAAGATGACAGGATTCAAACAGCTTAAAGCAACACTTCACTTTCCATTTTCAACGCTTCGATTGTAAACTAGCATCAGCTGGTCAACAGAAAAGATCCTTTTGATGAGTGTAAAACATTACAGTATATACAAATACATGTACAGATGAAATTGCTGTTATAACATCTTTTTCAAAGTTAAAATTATACAGCTTCAAAGTTCAATTTTGACTTCACTGCACCTCAAGGTACATTAAGTAGCTGTTTCCTCCTCATTCAATATATATATATATATATATATATATATATATATATATATATATATATATATATATATATATATATATATATATATATATATATATATATAGTTGTCATAAGGTAACATCAAAGTTCAACATGGACGAGAAGTAATGAAAAGGTGAGTTTCCATCCACCTTTTTTTTTCGCAACAAAAATAGGTGTTTCCGCCAGACTGAGAAGAGGAAGCGGCAACCTTCCTCAGATCAATACATGAGAGAAACATGAATGCCATATTTACATATATTCATGTTTTCAACATTGTTTTTCATCGTTTGAGGTTTGACTGGCGCTTATTTATTTACATCATCCTGTTGCGCACTCTTCTTCTGCAATGGTTTAATGGCACCCGACTGGAAAATTAGCACCACCAGCTGTTTATGCAGTGGATGGTGACAGGCATCAATTAGCATTTTCCTTTGCCCTTTTGCCAACTTTGCCAAAGTGTCATCCATGTTCAAACGTCATCTGTCACTGAAGATCATGTAATATGACTGAAAGCTCCAAAACAGATACTAAATGTACCTAGAGGCAAGATTGTTTGGTTATTTTAAAGGTAGTTTCTGTTTTTGCAAAACAAAGTCACTGAATTGGCTGCAACCCTCAACAGTTTGAATTAAGCTATACATCGCACTTTGTATCTTGTATGATATCTTGTATCTTCTCAAATTGATTGAACAGAAGGGGAATTATGAACAAGTCTTGAAGCAAAGAACTGGCCTAATTAATACTTCCAGCCTCCTGTTACCTTAACCATATATGTGAACAGAATGGTACAGTTCCTATAGGTTAAACCGAGCTTGCATCGCAGCGTGAAGAACAAGATGTGAAGTATTTATCTGGGGCAGAACATACAATGTTTTTGCTGAACACATGATCTCCATGGAATAGGTCAGAGCTGGAGCATGAAACGGTTGCTGCTGCTATCAAAGCGGCAGAGATTTATGGGGCTTCACTTAGTTTTTTTCTTTATGATACCAGGAAGATTGAAGATCCATAATGAGGTCATCCCTTTGTCTGGTGTCATATTTACTGTACACTATCAACCGACTGTTGCTCCTTTTGTTCTGTTGTAACAGTGAGCTTTGAATAAAATAATCACAGCATAATATAACTAATTCTTTAGGATCAGAAACATATAAAGCACATTAGCATTTTGGCAAAATGTTGCAGAGAAATCAAATAATTTCAAAGGAATCCGTGGATTCACTAGCAGGGGCCCACTAGCCCAGCGAGTATCCCTACATATCACAAGCCTCTCTTAAAGATGCACAGATAGACTTGTGATACGAAACGTGTAATATAGCCTAGTAAATTATGCAATAATAAGTTACTAAAACACACTCTAAATATGAATGTACTTTAACTACTTTATATCTAAGAATATGGTGCCAGTTTATTTCCAAACTTATGGACAACTGACAAAGATTGTACAGTTTAGAAAAGAAAGAGCAGGATCAAGCTGAGATTGAGCTCTAACCCTCAACGGAGAGCATCACTGAGGCCAATTAGTTCTGTTTTTGCCAACAAATCAAACAAAAGTCAGTGAACAGACAGCAAGTAAATCAAATCAAATCAAAACAAATGTATTTATATAGCCCAATATCACAAATTCTACATTTGTCTCAGTGTGCTTTACAGACTGTACAGGTTACGACACCCTCTGTCCTTAGACCCTCGCATCGCACAAGGAAAAACTCCCTAAAAGAAACCCCATAATTAAAAGGGGGAAAAATGGAAGAAACCTCGGGGAGAGCAACTGAGGTGCAATAGATGCCGTATGTACAGGATAAACAACATAGTACAAATACAACATTTGACAGAAATGATGTTGTGTTGAAAAAGAGAAAGTTTGGATGAATCCAGGAAAATGTCAAAAAGGCTTCCCGGTGTCCGGCAGGATCAGGGCAGCAGGCGCAGCCACGATTCCTGATCCTAACGTTAACTTTATCAGTGGCAACCTGCCACATGAGAGACACAGAAACTCTGGGGATGATACCCCGGATGGTGAGTTAGTAACATACATTTACATAAATGCATACAGATAGAGAGGGAGAAGAAGAGAGGGAGGGGAGGAGAGAGGAAGAGAAGGAGGAGAGCGGGGAGGTGTCCTCCGGCAGTCTAAGCCTAGAGCAGCATAACTAGGGGCTGATCCAAGGCAAACCTGAGCCAGCCCTAACTATAAGCTTTATCAAAAAGGAAAGTCTTTAGCCTACTCTTAAATGTGGAGAGGGTGTCTGCCTCCCGAACACAAACTCGAAGCTGGTTCAACTGGAGAGGAGCTTGATAGCTGAAGGCGTCTAGGCTCCCATTGTACTCTTAGAGACTCTAGGAACCACAAGTAACCCTGCAGTCTGGGAGCGTAATGCTCTAGTTGGTTTATAAGGTACTATGAGATCTTTAAGATATGCTGGTGACTGACCATTAATTGATTTGTAAGTCAGGAGAAGGATTTTGAATTCTATTCTGTATTTTACCGGGAGCCAGTGCAGAGCAGCTAATACAGGAGTAATATGATCCCGTCTCCTAGTTCTTGTCAATACATTTGGATACATACATACAATTTGGATCAACTGAAGAGTCTTTTTGGGACAACCTGATAACAATGAGTTGCAGTGATCCAGCCTTGAAGTAACAAATGCATGGACTAGTTTTTCTGCATCATTTTGAGACAGTGTCTTATTTTTGCAATGTTACATAGATGAAAGAAGACAGTCCTTGAGATTTGTTTTATGTGGGAGTTAAAAGACAGACCCTGATCAATGCCAAGATTCCATACGGTGGTGCTGGAGGCCAAATTAATGCCATCCAGAGCTTCTATGTCATTAGAAAATGCCAAGTATAATAACTTCAGTTTTGTCTGTGTTTAACATCAAAAAGTTGCTAGACATCCAAGTTTTTATGTCCTTAAGGCTTGAAGTTTAGCCAATTGATTGGTTTCGTCTGGTTTAATTGATAGATATAATTGGGTATCATCCGCATAACAATGAAAGTTTATAGAGTGGTTCCTTATAATATTGCCCAAAGGAAGCATATATAAGGTGAATAGAATCGGTCCAAGTACAGAACCCTGCGGAACTCCAAGACTGACTTTGGCTGTCATGGAGGATTTATCGTTAACAAGTACAAATTGAGATCGCTCAGATAAATAGGACTTGAACCAGCTTAGTGCGGTTCCTTTTATGCCAACACAATGTTCCAGTCTTTGTAGTAGAATGTCATGATCAACAGTGTCGAAAGCAGCACTGAGGTCTAACAAGACAAGAACAGAGACAAGTCCTTTGTCTGATGCCAATAGAAGGTCATTGGTAACTTTCACCAGTGCCTGTCTCTGTGCTATGATGAACTCTAAATCCAGATTGAAAAACCTCAAATAAACTATTATTATGTAAAAAGTCACACAACTGTTTTGCGACTGCTTTCTCAAGGATTTTAGCGAGAAAGGGAAGGTTAGATATCGGCCTATAGTTGGCTAAAACCTCTGGATCAAGACTAGGCTTTTTAAGAAGTGGTTTTATTACAGCTACTTTAAAGGATTGTGGTACGTAGCCAGATAATAGAGACAGGTTGATCATATTCAATAACGAAGTGTTAATTAAGGGTAACACTTCCTTAAACAGTTTAGTTGGAATCGGGTCTAAAAGTACAGGTTGATGGCTTTAGACGATGAGATTGTTGAAGTTAGTTGGTTAAGGTTGATTGGAGTAAAACAGTCTAGATATATTTCAGGAGTTACTAGATGTTTGTAATATTCCAGCAGTTGAAGTTAAGTCATTACCAATTGAGGGCAGGAGGAGATTAATTTTGTCTCTAATAATTATAAGTTTATGGTTAAAGAAGCTCATGAAGTCGTCACTTCTGAGAGATATAGGAACAGAAGGCTCTGTAGAGCTGTGACTTTCTGTCAGCCTGGCTACAGTGCTGAAAAGAAACCTGGGGTTGTTCTTATTTTCTTCTATTAAGGAAGAGTAATAAGCTGCTCTGGCATTACGGAGAGCCTTCTTATACGTTTTAAGATGATCTAACCAGACTAAACGAGATTCTTCCTATTTAGTGGAACGCCATTTACTTTCAAGATTTCTCGACTTTTGTTTTAGTTTGCGGATTTGTAAATTAAGCCATGGAGCTTTCTTTTTCTGTTTTATGATCTTCTTCTTTAGAGGAGCGACAGAGTCGAGTATTATTCGCAGTGAGGCTGCAGCGCTATCAACAAGATGATTAATTTGTGAGGGACTAAAGTTAGCATTGGAGTCCTCCATTATGTTGATATTGAGTGCTGGTATTGAATTAAGTGCTGATGGAAAATTTAGTCACAGCACTTTCAGATAAACATCGAGCGTAGGATATTTTGCCTACTGGCTTGTAGTCCAGTAACAGGACTTCAAAAGTTATTAAAAAATGGTCTGATAAAAGAGGATTATGTGGACACACTGATAAACTTTCAATTTCAACACCATATCCCAGAACAAGGTCCAGAGTAAGTAAGTAAGTAAGTGGGTGTGTGTGTGTGTGTGTGTGTGTGTGTGTGTGTGTGTGTGTGTGTGTGTGTGTGTCTGAGAGGTTTGCAGGTTTGTGTTGTTAAGTGTTATGTCACAATGACACAGTCCGTGGCAGACCTTAGCACACCTGACTCTTTATATATGTATACATGTATATACATAAATATATATATTGTGTATATATATGTATATATATACAGTATGTATATATGTGTGTGTGTGTGTGTGTGTGTGTGTGTGTGTGTGTGTATGTATGTATATGTATTTACATATATATGTATTTATACATATATATTTATATGTGTATATAATATATAAATGTGTGTGTATATACTATACTGTATGTACATATATACATACTTTTCATGACCCACATCTAATTGTGGACGTGCATTTTGTGCCTTTACTGTATGAGACAATACAAAAGAGCAGTTGCACCAAAACAACGAGGATCTCACAGATCACTGGTCAGAGGTCGACTTATGTGACTCATATTTACCCATTTATACTCTAACCTGTTGGCCAACCCTTTTAGGAGACAGAAACTAATACTTTTCCATTTTCATTGTTTGGAACAGTCACTTAAATAGAGCAATAAATTATATATATATGGCCTGACCTGCCACACTGGCATGGGCTGACATTAAACCCTAAAATAAAAAAGAGGAATCATGAAGCCAGCTGGCATCAAATGTGTTTTTCAGACTCTTAAATAATATTACAACAGTGGAGAAAACTGATGTCACACCACCACCATGGAGGCTTTAAAATGATAACCAAAGGGATAGAGAAGGGAAAACTAAATATAGAGATGGCAAATATGGCCGATATCGCTTAAATCAAAATATAATCCTATTGTTAGAACATCGGTCGTATTCATTGCAGCAATAAAAGTATACTTCATGTGTCTGCATGTCCAATTGTGTGTTATCAAAAGATCTATCAAAAACTTATTTTCTGAGACTCACTGCCAGGACAGTTTTGCAGAGTAAGCTGATTTTTGTATTAGGTAGAAAGTTCATTGTGAGGATTTAGACACAATACTGGAGAAATCACTGATAAAATGTGTCCGTCTTACCTTCTTTTTCAGACTTTTGAGGCGAAGTTCGACATTTAAAACATATCATAACTGGGGAAGCTCATCTGGGAGTCCTTACTGCAGTGGATGTCATATTCACTCTCTATGCCTGCTCCATCAATTAACGACAAAAACCTTAAAATTATCTTTAAAAATAAAACACATCAAAACTAAACAACCATTTCAGTTTTCGATCATCTGTACAACAGAATATTTTAGGGTTTTGTCAAGACATTACATTAAAATATTGACACTCTTAAGTCATAATATTAGTGAAAAGATATGTGATAAAATAGCAACATGAGAACTGTTGACTTTCATAATACATTTTCAGAATAAAATATATCTCAAAGTCCATTATTCAATACTTGGAAAATACACAAACACAGTTTTTAAATAAACTACATTGTAATAATACCGTGGGTTTCACTTAAATTACTAATGATTATTATGTAACACATTTCTCTATAATATTTTGTCTGTTTTGGACTGAAACTCTTATGTTAACATAATTTGTAAAACATAAAAGCCGACTGACAGCTTTGCTCTGTGTCACATGGCTCACACCAGAGATCATCCAGCAGACTGGGAAGACTACCTGAGGGTCCTGCTGTCCATGACATGAACAGTTTGTGTGTGTGAGTACAATGTGTACAGTGTATAATACAATGTGTATATATCACACACACACACGTGATGCACTCTCCCTCCAAGCTCGCCTCTCCTCACCGACTAAGTGTATGAAGTGGAAAGCCTTCGTCCTGAAGCTGACGCTCCCACTGAGCCCCGAGTATGCACTATTTCCACTTCACCTATCCACACACACACACCTCTGTCCTGCCCGACTCTCTGTCTCGTCCCTTTCTTTTCCCCATTCAGTCTCTCTCTCTCTCTCTCTCTCTCTCTCTCTCTCTCTCTCTCTCTCTCTCTCTCTCTCTCTCTCTCTCTCTCTCTCTCTCTCTCTCTCTCTCTCTCTCTCTCTCTCTCTCTCTCTCTCACACACACACACACCTCGTGTCCCACTGTGACAGTGATGTCCACTGACAGCTCAGAACATGATGACATGTAGAGAGGGGGAAATCCCTATGAAATACATTTTACACACACACACTTCACTCAGGGAGATGGGCAGGGAACAACACACCCTGCTGATGCATCTACATTTAACCCTTACACTGCTGAGTGCATTGTGGAGAGGGAAGGATACAAGAGAGAAGGAGGAGAGGGTAAAGGGGAGAAAGAAAGATACAGTGCGTGCAAGTGTGTGTGAGTGTTGGTGTGTACGAGTGTGAATGTAAGTGAAGCAGGCTGAGCTCGGTGCCCTCGCTTACTTTTTATACACAAGCAGGATGGAGAATCCCTGTAGCCTGTCAGATTGGGACAGTGCACAACACACACACACACACACTCTTGCATTTGCACATTAGAAGAGCAGGTGGAGGCAGCAGAGGTGTAAAAGCCTCTCCTCTCTTCGTTAAGGCATCAGAGGTAGGACAGAATATTTCCCCCCCATCACACCGGGTTTGTGTTGTCCCAAAAGACGAAAACATTAGGGAGAAGCACAGATTAGTTGAACATTGTACACTTTGGTAAAGTTCAATGTGTAACTGTATACACACACACACACACACACACACACACACACACACACACACACACACACACACACACACACACACACACCAGCATTTGTGAGTATATTGTATTGCGTTGCATTAATTCAGTTGAGGTTTAGATTCAGTTTAACCCTTAAACCAGTGTAGTCACTGTGATAACAGGCCAAAAATCTTAAAGCGTCAGCGGCTACAAATCTGGCTTCATCTGGAATGTTTCTGTTAAATAATCTAACAAATTGCAAGATAACTAAAACAAATGTAAAAAGCCAAAAACAACAAACAAATACCTGGATATATTAGGATTCTTCCAGAGTAATGTCTCCTTCACTTTAAGCATGGCTACAAATGTAGAAAACGGACTCGAGAAATTCATAGAAGGGCCTCCGGATGCTGTTTTTTAACAAAATGATCCTCATTCACACAAAAGATATTCTGTTTCCAGTAGGTGACGTGTACGAAAATATGAATTCTGATCAATCTTCTTCTTTATCTCCTTCTTCTTCCCCTCTCTTTGATCTAACTGACAGACTTGAATTAAAGCTCCTCTTCTTCACAGCCACTCTGTAGGGCAAAGCTGCCTGGAACATGTCACCAGTCCGGGCACAACCTGAGGACGGGACAGCCAGTCACACTCGACTGGAGTGCAAATAAAGAGGAGGACATTCAAGCTAAAAGATTAAACTAGTGAGACTTGAGCAGCTACAATGATACCGTAAGGAAACATCATCTGGGTTTCAACAGAAAATCTTTATGGGAGGTTTACAATATCAAGAGTTCACTTACCATCAAAACATTGGGCATCTTGTGGCCTTGTACAACCCTGGTTATGAATTGGGAGATGGACGGGTGAAAATGCAAAACAAGACCAGGCAAATATTGTTTGTTCCCCCCCCCCCCCCGAGTTAAGTAACTGGGCCAACAGTTTTAGGCAGAAATCCCCCATAACTTCCACTTCACTGCTCTGCAGCGGAAGCAGGTTAAAGGAGTGGGTGGTGATCACAGCAGAGGAAAAGAGGGAGAGGAGGAGAGTGGAAGAGAAGATGCATAAGTAAAAAGACAGGAGGAGAGGAAGAACAGAGTGGTGAGACAGTAGAGAACAGAAAGAGAGAGTAAACAGAGGACAGTGCATGAGGAGGACAGGAGAACAAAGTCACAGGAGGAAAGGACAGAAGTGGTAGAGGAGAAACAGCAGAATAAGGGAGGTGATAGACTGGAAGACAGGACTAACAGGCGCATAACAGAAAAGGGGAGTGACGCAGAGTTAGAAGAAGAAGAACAAAAAGCAAACATTGGACAGGGTGAAGGACAAGGTTGGGAGGACAGTGTGTCATCAGGCATCAGCCAAGAGGTTACTCATTTAATTAAACATGAACTCCAAACATGTATATACGCTCTGCGTCTCTAAAATAGAGGCAGTTATCTCACTTTGTAAGTTTTAGATGGCATAAGTCTGCATCGCCTTGTGTGGTTTTCAGTTCGCAAGGTGAGAAAAGTGGCTACTAGAAGACATACGGATGTAGCCGTCTGTTCAACCCTAACCCTCCAAAGAACAAAAATGCAGTTTCATGTTAATGGCAGATTTGTGTTTTATAAGAGTGACAGAAGAAGTACAGTATAAAGTGACAAAACATGGGAAATTGTAAGGAATAAGGATTAAAGTAAGTTAATTTTGCATTTTATAGCTTTTTATAGTCTTGATTAGTTGATTTTGTTCCTATAGCCTCCTTCAAACACAAAGTGTGAATTGTTCATTTAAAGTTCTTACTACTAGAACACAAAACCATTATGTTTGGACAGATTTGTCACCATTCACTCTTTCAGGAGAAATAAAAGTCACTGGAACTCAGTAAGACCGGCTCAAAGTAAAGAATATGAAAACCTTCTTCAGAAAGGGGCTGTGTAAATGGTCTCCAATGTAAAAACAATGACATTTGTTGTCTCCTCACCTTAAGCAGCTCCATGTTGTAGCCATTTGGACGGCAAAGCCTATCGGGGACGTCTGCCTTTTGGACTTCAACTGTAGATACTGTATTAGTATGTACAGTAACAGAAGGTGAAAGACAACAGCCGTGTGCTGCGAGGGAAACAGCTGAGTGTACTCAGGGAAACAGACGTGTGCTGCGAGGGGATGGTGGACAGCCTGGCTGCCTGTTCATTGAACTACTGTTTGGAGACAATTATTTAAATTGCATTGTAGGTTTAAAGTTAACGGATCATACATTCTCAGTTCATGAAGTTGTCCACTGGGGTCTTCGTTTGATTAGATGCTTGGTTCTAAGACATTTTTTAATTTTGTTCTGTCAGTTTCAGATTCATATACACTTCTAACCTTAGTCCCAGCAATCATTACGTCTTTGTCTTAATTCACCTGCTCATTCATGTTGTGTTGTTCGTTGGAATAATTCCACTTTATTGTTCGAGAGCAGTTTTACTTTGTGTGTAACTCCATCACTGATTCCTGCCCCATTGCCTCAGAGTGATTTTAGATGTATTATAGTAATGTATTTAGTTATAGATGGGATAGTTACCTCCGCAAAGGAGGTTATGTTTTAACGTTAAGGTTTGTTTGTTCGTTCGTTTGTCAGCAGGATTATGGATTACTGGTCCAATTAAACTTGGTGGAAGGGTGTAGCATTGGCCAAGTGAGAGTCCATTACATTTTGGACCGAATTACGAGGCGGATGCATCTATTGTTTTTCACTTATAACTCGACATGGGCCATGACAGTTTTTTATGAGTGTGACACTACACTCATAGTTGCAACAGCAGAATAGAGTCTGATGGGAACCCCAAGAGAGTGAGGTTGGGTGTGCTTACTGTCCTGCCATGTTGGCATTGATTTAAAGAAAAATGTATCATACTTATAGGAATGACTGGACAATGCTGCACCTAAATTTCCCTCGGGATGAATAAAGTATCCATCTATTAAGAATATACCATTACACAAAAAGGACCATTTAGAATAACTGTCACACAATCAAGAGTCTCTGAAGAGTGTGTTATGTGCGTGTTCTGTGAAATGACTTAACTACATACCGTCTACCTGTGAACCAAAGAGTTTGTATTAAGGGAACCAGAAACATAAGGACGGAGCACAACCTGGGCAGATGTGGAGGGATGGTAGTCTAGAAGAACAGTAATGCCACCTAGTGGCAGCTTGTAGTCGTTGCACCTCCAGACCAAAATCTGAAAAGATGGAGCAACCCAAAGCAGCAGTCGGCAGTCAGTGTCATTTTTAAATTTTACCACTACTTCAAATCTAAGAGAGAAATCCAACAGAACCAAACCCGACTTGTTTCACCAGCTCTTAATTTGTGGTAAAAAAATTAATAAATAAATACAAAATGCTAAGTTTAAAAAGTTCATATCAAGCCTTTTATTTGGTATACAGATATTCATAGATTTATACAGTATATATAGATATATGTATATATGTAACACATGTGCCACCGCAAAGTCACAGACAAACTTATTTTTACTAAGAAAAGAAAGGAAAAAGAAAAAGATATAATGTGCTTAATTTCAAAAGTAGTGCCGTGAAGCGCTTGTAATGAAAGATGATCAAAACCGGAATGATGAGGTAACTGCCAGGCAGGAAAACAATCACTTATAATGGTTGGAGTAATAATAACAACAACAACAATAATAATAATAATAATAATAATAATAATAATAATAATAATAATCTACTGAAACAAATGGATCAAATAGGCAACCAAGAAATATAGTGGCAGCATGGACCCTTAGTGTCAAACTAGAGAAAAGGATTTAAGTCTATAACATACATACACACAGAGTATGCATACAGACAGACAGTGCATAAACGTACAAACAGGAAGTAGAGTCAGTCACTCATGAGAGCAAAAACTCTCCCATGTCGTTGCTCTTGTCGATACATAACAGAAACTCAGGCATGCTCCAAGACAGCTAAAAATCTCTCACACACGCTTCCACACACACACACACACACACACACAGTCATGTACCACAGCCCGGCATTACATGGCTGACCAAACAACGCTTGCACATTTGTGGTGCATGCACGTGTAAACACACTCCCCCCTCTCTCTCTCTCTCTCTCTCTCTCTCTCTCTCTCTCTCTCTCTCTCACACACACACACACACACACACACACACACTCCCTCTCACACACACACACACACACACAAAAACCACAGCAGAATAGTTGTCAGGCAGGGTGGAAGTCTCTAAAAGATGTGAGGGCCTGCATTCATGTGAACAGATAGTAAAATGAAGACGGGATCTGATGAAAATCAGATATATTTGTGGGGAAAAGGGTTAAAGATTGAAAGGATAACAAACAAGCAGAAAGTGCTGCACAAAAACACGAGGAAGTGGTGTGTGTGTGTGTAGACGTGTATGTGTGTATGTGTGTGCGTGTGTAAGCACATACACGTGTATCAATATATCAGGAGCAGGTAGTGCTGAATGTGTTTTAACAGACAATTACGAGCTTCTGGCTCCCTCATGTGGTCACTCCGAGTCTCTCTGGACCTCTGAGGCGTCGGCACGACAAATGGGACACGTCCTGTTGGCCTGAGGACAGAGACAGGAAACAGAAATGATCCAGTTAGGTTATAAAAAGCAATTGATATCAGTCAGTCATATCGAAAGTTTTGAAATATGTGTACAGCTTCTTCAGAAGTTCCCGTCCTGAGGTTCAGTGTGGTTTACAGACTCTTCTGTGCTGGATTTAGGAACATGTAGACACAAGCCTGTTTGTTTCAGTACCCGTCTATAATTAAGAGATGCCTGTCAGTTAATTAATGTGTACAAAAAATAAGGTTTGACTGAGCATGACTAGGGATGTCACGAGAACAGATACTTCGGTATCAAGTTGATGCCAAAATTCTAAAAACCTGACATTAGTCGTTTTCCACAGTGCCGCAGGTGCCATCAGGGCTCGAGCCCAACGTGTTCCGGTGTCGATAGAACATGTGTTTGGGACACATTATCGACGTGTCCAGGGGAAGATGCTTATTTTTTCCCTGATAATACACATTGTGAACAACAAATATGTATTGAAATCAGGAGGAGAGCTAGTTAACGTTAGCTGTTAGCAGCCGATAGGCAGCAGTCCTGCTAGCGCATTCAGTTACATTATGATGCGTTCAGGCTCTATTTAGCAAACATTTGTATTGGGGGAAGGTAAATTATGTTGTGTTCAAATGTAATCTTGTGAAATTTTGTTTTTGGAGAGAAAATTGAATAAACGCAGTTGTTTGAACGAGATGTTTTCACTGCAATATAAATAAGATAGTCGATATCAACTTCCTAACAAAAACTAGTATGGAGTGCATGTTAAAGAATGTGGGATATATTGGTTGTTTTTCTTTACCATAGTATCAAAATGGTATCGAGAATCGTGGCATTTCACTAGTATTGGTATTGACACATCAGCAGGCTTTGACACTTCTCTGTGGAGACTTGATTCCATGACCAAACCATGTGCGTTTAGCCGTAGATGAACTCAAAAGAGGTTGTTTATGTTTATTACATGGACTCAGTTTTAGTAAGTTGGCTCCAAGGGGGGAGGTGGGGGTACTTACCCTCAGCCACTTGTCAACACACTTCCCGTGGAATTCATGGCTGCAGGGCAGGACCCGCAGCAGTTGGCGGGACTCAAAATCACTCATACACACCACACACCTGCAACAGAACAGGTATCAGCATGTGAAGTATGGCAACACAAGAAAGCTGTTTAACACAGTTCAAGATCATTAACTCTGTAATTACTGTAGAAAAATCTGTAGTTGCTTTTGGACGTTTACCTTTTAAGATTTTTCTCACAAAGCCCAACACTAACATTAGTTTGATTTAATCATTTTACATCTTAATCAAATACACAAACACTTTCATTACACACAAATTCTGTTTTCACTGGATTTTCTAAAGTATATAAGAAAACTACGGCTAGATAAGATTCTTAACCAAAACAAGGAAAACGGATCATTCATCAGCTACCTGCATCTTTTAAAAATCGATCGTCCTCTTACTCGTTTATAAAGCTTCACACGACCTTGCTCCTCCCCACATCAGAGATTTCTTTTCATGTTATGTTCCAGCTAGATTACTAAAGTCCCTCACTACTTTCCTTTTAAATGTTCCTTATGTGTCCCATAAAAAAGATACCGGTGAGAGGGCTTTCTGTTTTCATGCCCCTGAACTGTGGAGCTCACTGCCTCTGGATATCAGAAGGGCGAGCTCTTTTGGTAGTTTAAAAAAAAAGGGAAATTAAAAACACCCATCTCTTTAATCTGTCTTTTCATTTGGATTTAAATAATTAGTTTCGACATTATTTTTTATTCCCGGTTCGTTTATTTTTTTGTATTGACTTTTATCATCATATTGTTTTTTGTTGTAATATTTAGTTTTGTATGAAAAGGTACTATATGAAGTAAATAAATCACAAACATGCTAAATAACTTCAACATTAGCCTCTGCCAGTAAATCCACAGAAATCAATAGTTTTGGTGATTCTGAGGAGCCAACATAAAACATCATGAATACATCAACCTATCAACAAGTGACGACCTGGTGTTCCCAAAAGGGACAGCACTCACAGTGTTTGTTCAGACTGATGGTTATTTGGATTGAACCGATAAGAAGGAAGCTGTTCAATGTCTCCCTTGGTCAGTCCTCGGAGTTTGGCTTCTCCCAGACGCTCAGCGAGGTTCAGGAGAGCCTGTGAGGGAAAGAAACCATCACCAGAAGAATCAAGAGTCTGTATCCAGCAAACATACAGACAAAAGAATATAGAGAGCCAATAAAAGACGAACCTCATAATTTTCCACTTCTCCATCGTCTACATCCAGCTCTAGACTGATCGCAGGACCTGTGGGCTGGACTGGCAGCATTGAACTACAGAGAGAAAGATTTAAGTTCAATTGAACAAAGAAGCAACTGAAGCAACCACGCTGTGCAGTGGAAGCTAACACTTAGCATGCGTATTCAAGTTGAACAGTTAATGGCCCAGAATGTATTATATTAATACACACACACAAACATTTCCTATCACATTTCAATCTTGCCTTCTTCTGTGTATTCACCATTTCCCCATTATTTGAATGACTTCTATGTTGAAGACTTAGGATGCGTTTCCCCTTTACAACGATGCCGCCCTTTTGTAGTCATAACTTTTATTGAACAAATCCTCTGTTGAAACCCTCATTAACCAGATTTAAAAACTTTCATTATTGTAGTTTCAAAAAAAATAAAACAATCTAACCGTACTTTCTACTCGGTATAGAAACACATTTATTTTTAAATAAAATTGATTGTCACGCCGTAGCTTGTTTTTTCCAGGTACAGCCAATCAAAATGCCCGGTATCAAATAGGTCAATCCTATCCTATCCTGTATCCTAATGATTACAGATTTTCCTAAGGACTTGGTTGCAGTAATATTAGTCACACATTTTGCTTTGAATAAATATCAGGTCATCTGCTCTATATTTCATTAACATTTAAACCTTGTTCTTCTCAACTCAATGACCTGATCTACTTACAGGAAGTAAGGCAGGAGGCTGGGGTGGTAAGGCGAAGGTGGCAGTGGCTGTTGCGAACGGTACCGTCGCCCCGGGAGACGTCGAGGAATAAAGTTTGGATAGGACTAGGGAGGAAATTGACAAAACATAGATGAACAACTCATTCACATGGATTTTCTTCAAAAGAAACTATTATCCTTATTGCTCACCACTCCGAAGAACTCCTGTGGCAGGGGATCATGGGAGAGGAAGTGAAGCTGGGTGGAGTGCGGTGTGAGGGCAGGGTGGGTGGCAGGGGGATAGTGGAGCCCAGCACCCAAAGACAGATGTTCTCCAAGCAGTTCTACGTCATTCTCTATCCTCTGTAACGGCTGGGAGGGTGGAGAAGAAGAAGAAGAGGAACAATACATGCCGTTCCCATCGGAGATTATTTCATGTGATCGCAGCAACAGGAGCAATTAAACACTAAACACTAAATAACAGAGAAACTTCCCGGAGGAAGGGAGGTGAAGGAGGAGTAGAGACCCTTCAAAAATCATTTTACTGGCTATGGCAGTGGGGTGTGGTTAGGGCGCCGGCTGCTGGGGAGAGACAGGAGTGTCCCAGCTGGAGGCCAGACAGCTGAACGGAATCAGGTAATCAGTCACATAATAAATGCATGGTGATGGCCTGGTTCTGTTCTCGTGCAGTAGGCTGGGTTCCAGAGGAGACGGAGACGCTTGGTGAGCCAAGACGCAGCGCAGCCTGGAGAGCGACGAACAGCAGAGCGACGAACAGCAGAGTGACGGACAGCAGAGTGACGGACTGGAGAGCGACCTGTTCGTGTGCTTGTGATAGAAAGCTTACCTGTGTGCGAATAAAGCGGTGTGTTTAACCCTATACTCTCTCTCTGTCATCCCTGTAACTGACTGTGGACAAGAGGATCCACACTGGCATATTATAGATATCCACTAAAATATGTCATTAAAAAAAAAAAATGTTTTTAATTATTCTGCTTTTGTTTAATTATTAGAAAGCTGCTTTAACGAGAAGTCAATATTAATCAGTATTAAAGCCACACAAAATTAGAACTTATGTACTTTGGCAAAGTCTATTTTGCTTTAGCCTTTGTAAACTTTGGCACACACACACCCCGATTATTTGAACACAGTTTTAAATTTTAGCCAAGAGCGACAGCAATTTCTTCTTTTACTGCAATACCATCGTCTGCTCAGTTTTCATTGGTGGAGTTTATTCACTTCACTGTTACTTTGATGCTGGCTGTGCAGGCACTCATCTGAAAAGCACCCTATTGCAGCACATGCAACACTAACACTGCACTGTTTCCAAGTGCTTGCAATACACTAAAATGTATAAAATATGCATTGTCCATTTTGCTTTTAATATCGCCTTTGTTGTTAAATTGTTTGTACAGCATTTAAAGCTTCCCTCAAAGATGCTGACATTCACACTAGTTCCTCAAGTAAAAACGTGTCTGTGAAAATTAGATATTCTCAACTCAAGTCAGACTTCAACTTTAATGCCATACTTTACAATATTCACAAAAGCTGCATCTGATAGGAAATCACAGGTTGAAACAAGGGTAACATAAGAATTCCTACTCACTGATCGGGCCTGCTGCGTCGGATAGGGTCCGAACTGTCCGGGCTGGGGCAGGTGAGGAGGGTGGTGGGAAAGGTGTGCTTGGGGATGGGTGAGGTGAGGAGGGGGAAGTAGGAAGGCCGGGTCACTGGACAGCAGTGATGGGAACGGGTAGGGCATGGGTAAGTGCTGCACAGAACAAGTCTGAAGGACCTGCCAGAGAGAACAAAACAGCAATATTTCATTTAGTGAGGGACGATGCAAACTGTATTTTTAAAAAACATCAAATAATGAAAACTTATCAGTAACAGAAAATGTGCAACTGTACTATGTGGAAGCAAACACACTCACAGGAGGGACACTGCAGACAGGATAGTGCTGTCCACTGAATACTACCGAGCATGCTGGGATCTGCTGAGGGGCGGAGCGAGGCGGCAGGCCTGGTGGCACTCCCGGAGGAGACACTGGATACGACACTGGAACTGAACCCTGAATATGGACAACAAAAGGGTAAAGGTCAACCCTACGAACACGGACTGTTTTGGAATTTTCAACTTTATTTGACATGCAACAAAGGTCCCAAGGTCAGAATCGACGTTGCGGTTTATGCAATGCGCTGTAACCACTTGGATACCAAGGCGTTCCGAATATGATGTTTTGTAAAATGAAAATAATAATTCCTGCTTGTATTTGGCTTCCTAAAACGATCGATGACACACCACAATTTCTTAAGGGTACATTTTCCATTTTCCAATAAACTTTCCTCCGACCAATCTAAATAACTTTACAGAAACAACCCCGCTGGAAAAACAGCCACATAGTTCTAACAGACAGGCTCACATTAACCAACTAATCTTTCATCGACATGGTAACGATTAGGTTTCCTTGATAAATTACTGGAAACTAACAGTCCACAGTAATAAATTAAAATAAAATCACATTAGTGATACTCTCGGTTGTCGACATTTTCAACTGAAAATAAGTTAATATAGACATGAGCAGCTGGTTTTCATTTTCACATTCACAGTGCAAGCCTTGTTCTTGAGCATGAGAAGAAGACAGGAATGCACAAGAACAAAACCACCTTTGAGAATCAAACTGTCAGTCATAAACAAATCATGTTTTCTCATTTCAGAGGTCTACTGGAATACTTTCAGTCCTTTCTCAGCTGTATGTACTTTTTTTTTTTCCTAAGTCATTATATACTATCTCATGACTTCA
Source organism: Cottoperca gobio (assembly GCF_900634415.1). Classification (NCBI taxonomy): domain Eukaryota; kingdom Metazoa; phylum Chordata; class Actinopteri; order Perciformes; family Bovichtidae; genus Cottoperca; species Cottoperca gobio. The sequence continues at coordinate 11,577,627 of NC_041364.1, forward strand.
CCTGCTCATGGAGGTCCAGCACCAAACTGCTCTGCTGGGATGGGTGTGGGTGCTGTGGATGGGCCGCAGGATGCAGCATCCTGGGAGACAGGTTCGGTGACTGGTGGAGAGGCCTCGGGGAGGGATTTGGGGGATGGTGAACTGGGCGCTCATCAAGCCCGGGCCCCAGCCCTCGGGGAGATTGCTGGCTGTAGGGTGGGTAGCCCTGAGGGGGAGCCGGGTGACGGTAGTTCTCATCCTGGTGGCCTGGCGACGGGCCGTGGTGGGAGAGCAGGTGGTGGTGGTGGTGGTGGTGGTGATGGTGGGCGTTTGGGTGGTGATGGTGGTGGTGGTGGTTGTTGTTGTTGTTGCTGTTGTAGTGGTGGTGGTTGTTGTGGGCGTGGTGGTGATGGCGGGTCAGACGGTCTCTCCGGCCACGCTGGCGTCTCATTGGAGGGCTGAGGTGGAAGAAGGGGAGGAAAACTTAAGAAAAAGGGGCCAAAAGGAGCCATGTTCTTATTTGCGTCATTCTGATGCTTTGACATATTTAAGCATTTTTGTTTTTGTGTTAGCTCATCTGGTTTAAGTATCAAAACAAATTTTGAAATGATTTCAATATTAAATCAGTTAAAGAATAAATGAATATGTTACAAGTCTAATGCTACTGTGATGCCCATATAATAAACTAAACAGCTGCAGTATAATTGTGCAGTTCAGGGCAACTATTGTACTCTAATCATTTCTTCTCCATTTCAATTATTTCACTAGTGCATTATTGGCAGTATCCATCAACAAAATGTTTTGATAAAAATACTAATAATATTTTTGTTAGTTTCTCAAATCCTTGTTTTGGTTTGTTTAGTTTTTGACTTGTCAGTGAGAAAAAGCAATTTCAACATATACATTTGGGACCTTGTCATTATTTTTGACATCTTAATTACCAGATCAATAATGAAGATAATGGTAATATACATTTGTGTCACACACACACATACTTACCTGCGTCGGTTGCGGACAGGCGTGTGGCATCTCTCTGGCATGTAGTGGGGGTGTGGTCTGCGACTGGGAGGCAGCTCCCAGGGACGAATGGGAGAGGAAGGAGTAGAGGGAGGGGCGGAGTTTAGATCCAACATGGTCTGCTGGGAAAGACGCTGCCTTTTGGGGCTTGGGCTGTCTTCCATCTGCACACAGACGTAAAGGAGGGGGAGGGGGCCAGGGGGATGGTTGGTCAGGGAAAAACAAAAAGGAGGACAGAAAAAAGGGGAAAATGAATAAGAAAAGATAACAATGACATACAAGTCCTATTCAAACCAGGAGCAAAGCCGAGGCAACAGGCAGTGCTCATGTTTCATACTTACTTTGTCCCGATCCTCGCTGCATACATTATCTGGATGAAAATGAAGCACTCCTCCTGCAGGCCACAAAAGGGAAAAAACTGAATTAGATAAGATTGGGCTGAGAAAAACATCAACATCACAAGACACTTGGACATACGCTTGCTAGGCCAACAGAAATACAACGACAGGAACAACACTTTGATCTGATCGTCCATTCTATGACCTCACTGGATCACCATGAAGTGAACACTACAAAATCCAAGAGTGAGAAGAAAAAGTAAATCCTACATCTTGTTTGACAAACAAGAATTATAGTCCTCTGTCCTCGGTGAGGTTCTGTCTTCCAAAACAGGCTTTTGAATTTCCTGCATTAGACTAACAAAGGAAAAGCCATCCCTGGAAGATGCAACACTGAACTCATCCTCTCCGGTTCTCACAGACAAACCATTCCCTCTGATCTACCATGAAAAGTCAGTGCAGCCTCACGGAAAGGAACATACACAAACTTGTACAACACACCAGAGCGTCTAGTCGGCTTTGCACATGCAACATTGTGTGGATGCGGATAACGACTTGTGTCTCCAGTCATCAGCTCACCTTCTATTTTCTCTAAATGACTATCAAAAAGGGTTGGGATGGATGGGATTGGGATTGACTGAAAGAAAATGTATCTATAATAATCTATTTATCAAGCAACAATTCCACCTGTTAGCTTGTTTCAGCTTCTGCTTTGTTGTTTTTCTCCGTTTCATACCTTTTTTAATTGAATATCTTTCGGAGAGACAAAACTAATAATTTGAAGAAATCATCTTGGGTTCTGAGAAATTGTGACAGGGTTAGGGTTAGGGTTGTAAGGTAAGTCTGTGTGTCAGCTTGTGTGTGTCCCGGAGCAAGGCAGTGAACCATTATTAGCTCTGCAGAAACAGCTCAGTACCGCGTTTCATCCCCCTTTTTGTTTCATCTCTTTTTGGTGAACAAGAGATACAAATCAACAGAACATCTCAAAAAAAGAGACTCTTTAATGATATGAATGAGATTATTATAGGCAACAAAAAAAGAGAAAAATCATATCACCAAATAAAGTGGTAATACCATAAACAATCTCAGAAGAACACAATGCTCTCCCAGCTGTTTATCTGACAGACCACATGTGCAATCTGGATGCAGCATGTGCACACACACACACACATTTCAGCAGCTTAAGAAGGATGTCCTTGAACTCAGCTGACAAGAGTTTTCTCTAAGCAGTCCCCCAAAAACCTTTAATCACCAAAAAGGGGGGTGACAAACTCTCCTCTACTCATGTCTTTTTATTTCTTCATCTATGCCTCCCTCATACAAAACAGCCCCTTCTGTCTACCCAGAAACAACAGATCTAAAAGCAACCCCCCACCCCTTTCTTTTCTTTGCAACATCACTCCAGTGCCATGTGAAGTCTGCAGATAGTGACAGCTCAAAGACGCCCTGCTAGTGGCTCCGGAGAACAGAGGGACAGTAAATTTTTATTTATCTACCATGCCTTTTTCTACAGACTTCATAGGGTCCTGGGCCTCAGCTACCCATGTGTTTAGCCGAGAACTAGGTCTGTTAATGCCGATTCACCCCAGGGGCAATAGGAGAGGGGATTGTGAGCCAGACTGGACGGGTCCCGTTGGCGAGCATATACAACCTTGTTTCCTCGGAGCATGGCTGCCGGGGAAGACTGACACCATTTATTTTACGACAGACAATCAAGTCAGGCACACAGGATGGTGAACTTCAGCAGTCATCAAGTAGCAATTTGCTCATGTTCTTTAACAAAGGCTTGAACCAGAAGAGACAAGACAAAAATTGAGAAAATAAATAGATTTTAGCCACATAATCAGCAGACATCTCAAGTGACTACAGTATAAATGAAGATCTATGTAAGCCAGTTGCTATTAACTTGTGATGCTGGCAGGTTGTGAGATGCACTGACTGTTCAAGCTACACTGGGTGAGAAAATGTGTGATGCTGGGGGAGAAAAGAGGAGAAAAAAAGGAGAGAAATAAAATGGAGGTGAGACAGAGGGACACATTTTAACACCTCCAAATCCAACCCTGACACATTCTGGATAAAGTGATGCTAAGAGGCGTAATACAGTGACATGTAGAAAAACAAACTTAGACGCAGAGCATTCTATACACACACAAAAACCATCTCACGAGAGGCATGTGCAGCTGTTTAGAAGAAGGGTGCAGACCACATAGCTGGGAGATGCACTGTTTAAGTAATTCACACAAACCCTTCTGTAGTCTCTCAATTTGGGAATCATGTGTTTTTGTGCGCGTCCCCTCTGAGCGAGTTATTTTGGGTGTTTGGCAGCAGTGCTGCTATTACGACAGAAACCCATTAAAAGCCTGCTTTCATTCATTCACAGCACTTTTTGTTGCCTTTGAGGGAATCCAATCTGGTGTTACAGAAGGTTTCTCCAGTCACTTTTCCAATAGTCAGCGATGGAAACCTGCCGAACACTAAACAGGCTGGTGTCAATGTTGACTACAATGAGGAGGCGGCTGGGTGCAGTCTCACTTTGAATTTCCTCTCTCGCAGTTTCATTTGTTTCTTCTGCTTTTTTCTTAAAAAAGGTTTTTTAATTGTCTTCTCTTAGTGAGTTTGGTTGGACAAGGAACCATTAAAAGCCTATTAAATAACAGTTTGAATGATACTAGGAAATGCAAACATTTTACTTCAAGTGAATAAACCAACAACAGCCCAACACAACTCTACTGTTCATTCCTCTGTTTCTTTGTGCACTGTCCAAGTGCTTTGAAACTATAACACCTCATCAATCTTTACTCTACCCTGAACAATTAGATAAGATTTCTCTGATGGACTATATTGGGACAATATAGAGCTTTGCACACACTTAAATGAAAGTTAAATGGCATTGAGGCTTATGAATGAAAGGACTGATGGTAAACTACAAGGAAGCCTGTACTATGCCAGCCTGCATCACAGCAGTGAGCGATCTGAATCTAAAAGATAAAAATCGCTATCAAGAAAGAGATTTCATTTCAAACTATTTCAAGGCTCCAAACTGTTCTTTTCAAATTGGACTCTTCTCATTCATACTGCAGGTTGTGTGAAGACTGAAGAAGAGTATGTAGGATTTCTAAACAACTGGGCAATGCATCTGTCTCTGATCTGATAAGTGAAAACATACTACTATCTAGCATTCCACTGAACTGCCAGATTTGGTTTATATACAATTTATCTTAACATATCATTGTAAGTCTAATAAAAAAAATATTATTTCATTAGGCTACTTAATTGATTACATATATAATTTCTCTACTCTGGACTACATCCACAGAAGTAACATAATATGACCTGCAGGCCTTCAGCCATGCCTTTACTATCCAAAGGAAAATTATGCAGTGTTAAATTCCTACTGATGGGCAGTATATGTTGCACTGTGAGCAACATATACATTACATTAGATTTATTTAGATATTTTATCCAAAGTGACTTACAATAAGTGCATTAAACCATGTGGATATGGACCCAAAACATTGTAAGAACCATACAAGTACTTCAAATATGCTGAACTGCTTCAAGTGCTAGATACAAGATCAAATTTAGGGACATGGTCTGCTCTATTCACCTGAGTAAATGCTATTCAAACCTCTGAAGTACGGACTCCACCACACCACCTGACATGACATATAGCTGGCCTTGCAAGCAACAGCTGGCGGTGAAAGCACCAAGCCTTTTAGTTAAATGTCTCAAAGCCTGTTAAGCTGCTAGTGGTCTGCCTTCATCCCTCAGGGGGTGTATCCTGTGTGAGTGTGTGTAATGAGGCATCTAGCCGGGCTGCAGGCCCTGTTTACTGAAGCTTGCTTGCTTACCGGCTCCGGGGTGTCTGTGGGCTCCGTGCGAAGAGTGGCGCTGCACCCCCGCGGACAGGTAGCTCCCCTGGGCGTGCTGCTGCTGGCTCTCCGGGTAGCTACGACCTCCGTGGTGCGGCGCCCAGCCGGGGTTGCTCTGCTGCGGGTAGCTCACCCCTCCTCCGCTGGCGTTCATCATGCTCCCGTTACCAACTGCGTTACCAATGCCATTGCTGCCAACGTTGCCGTTCATGCCGAAATGATAGAAGCCAGACCGAGACCGCGACCGAGTCCTCGGGGGGTCCATGGCTGGGGAGGGCGGTGCTGGATGGACGTGATGAAGGGGAGAGATGGACGTCCAGAAACGGGCAGGAGCCTCCCTCTTCAGACCGCTTCTCTCTATCCACCTAGTTACCTCTGATGACGACCGGCTACTGCGAGTGTTTGAGGCATTTAAAGCTGTTGTTTGAATATAATGAGATGAGATACCTGAAAGCAGCGGGTTAAGGGAAGCACAGCCCTCATATGTCGCACAAGCACCGACTCCATCCACTGTCTCCCGAGCTATCGGTGCGAGTCAACGGAAACCGTGGAATTTATTTATACCGACTGTGAACGTACACAAGTACTTACAAAAATATTGTACCTATATCAGCATGCAGTATAACAAAAGAGTAATCAAAATAGTATTTTCTCTAGACTAGTGGTTTTCGTCGTTACCAGAACAGCTGAGCAAGTCTCGGGTTCTCTATTGTCTTTTCACAGTGAATCTGTCAGGCTTTCCACAGGAAGATAAAGTATTTTTAAGGCATTAGTAGCACGCAATTGAGTCCTATACGAATGAGCCCATTGCCGACGCATATATTAACATGCAACTAAAGTTAATATCGCTCGCCCTTTACCACCAAAAGCTTGTCAAGTTAAATACTTAAATCCCCCCAACACAAGCAAGATGGCTAGCTGTCGCGCGTTAGCAAACTAAAGGAAGCCAGCTGCTCTGATAGCTGGCTGTGAAACAAAGTTATTAGCATAGATTCGTGAATAAATTCCAAATAAATTGCAACGGGTAGCCAATTGTAAGTATTAAAGTTACACCCCTTTGCGTTGGTTAACTATACCTGCTCGTTCATTAGCATAATTTCGATTTTCCAGTTAGCCCAAGGCTAACAGGAAGCGGGGTCTAGAGGGGAAAACAAGTCCAACAGTGTCGACATTACAAGCTAGCTAACGTCGCACTGTATCCCCGTTAGGCTAGTCGTTAAACAATGCTAATAGCGGATTACCTCAGACCGCATAAGAAAACAGATAGCTACCTTATCAGTCAAGTAACGAGGACAATATTTGTCCAATTTAAATCCCCTCTCGCATTCGCTATCGAGTGTTTTCTCTGGTCAGCGGGGAGTGTGTGAAGATCAATCAATGGGAGTTTCACATCTCTGCCAAGTCCCCCCCAATCGAGCACAGAGAAACATGAAGCTCCACACAGGCCTGACCCGCGACGTTCTCGTCACTAAGCAACACAAACCCATAAGCAGGGAAACGTTCAAATGTGTGCAACACCTGTTAAATCAAGATGTGTTTCAATTAGCAGCGGCCAATGTCAATGTTAGGTAGCCGCTTGTTATCCGACTTGACTACTTTAGTCTGGTAAACCCCGGGCAGCTGCTCAGTTCATTAATAATTCAGCAGCTTCATACCAGAAATACTATAAAACAACGCTTTGAAAGCCACTGGCTTCATGCTGCTTTTTAAGTAGACGAGCTCTATATATGCGGTTGCTTAAAGCTTTCTCCGATATACTATATACAAATAAATCCCCACGTTTATGTTTTAACGTGTCAGGCGTCACACAATTATCCGATATCTTTGAACACAAATTATATGGAAATCCATGTTTATTGTCATTTACAATATAAATATTACTCTTTACAAAGTCCAATCACAGTTCTGTGCCTTTGACCTGATTTCAAGTATTTTAATGGTACTGTAAAACTAGCATTATATTTAGGGGGATAACAAACCACCCCCTACAACATGCTACATGAGCCAAAAAAGCAGGCATATTGTGTAAAAACATATTCCAAAATACTGTATGTTTTCAAAACTTTACATACATAACATTTGGCCCAGCTAGTATAAGAGCAGTAGATAAAGTAAAGTACAAAAGTACATTCATACCACCTAAACTGAATGTGAGCAACGTCAACTGTATGTGCTATTCTACAGTTTTCTAATTTGACAAAAAATTAATGAATCAAAGACAAAAGTATTTTTGTTATCCAGTGAAATTTGTTACTCCTTGAATTTTGTTTTACTAAATATAAAACAATCACACTTCATCTTCGTCTGTGGCGTACTCTTTGTTTTGGGGAAAGAAGGTTTTCGGCACTGATGTCTGCGTCAACATGAGGATATAAATCCCCACGTTTTATCCCTCCTCTCTTCTTCCACCTCTCGGCCTCTCTGCTCTTCCTGCTCCTGCCAGCTTCCTCATCCCTCCTCTTCTTCTGTGGACAGGGTGTGGACTGCTTGTGTCCGTGGAGTGCGGACCTGAAGGGGTCTGCAGGGCAAACTTCATCATCAAAGTTCCTCCGGGATTTCCCCAGTAGTCCTCCTTCTCGCCTGGCTTGAGCCTCTCTCCTAAGCCTCTTCACCTCCCGTCTCTCTCTGCGCCTCTCTGGCCACTTCTTCCTCCCGCCAGCCCGACTACAGGTCTCCTGCTTTGTCCTGCTCCTCCCCTGGACCAGCTGATTCTCCTCACCGCTCTCACCTGTTGCTTCAGACAAGTGCTGCTGGTTTGAGAGAGGCACGGATCCAGCATTGAAAAGCTCTGAAAACAAAGCATTGATAGAGAAAATTCTCTTCATAATTAGTGAGCCGGTTTAGTTGGACAATAAGTAAAAAGAGGCTGTTGTTTACAGCTGCAACAATAAGTATTTTTATATAAACATTGCAACAAACCAGATACCTGCCCAGCTCCAAAGTTAGCAAAAGTTAGCAACCAGCTGGTGAACAAAATGGTTGCTAAACAGCCAGAGAAAACACAGCTGACAGGAGACAGACTATTGGGTTTACACTCAGTTGCCAGTTTTTAAGGTACACTAAACTAATGCAGTCTTATACAACGGCCCTGCAATAAATTCTACCGTCACAAATGTTATAATAATAAAGTGGTTTTAACTAATTGATGATCATTTTGGAGGCTAAATTTGTGTTGCTGATGTGTCAGCTCTTATTTTGTCCACCCCACTTATATCAATGATTTCCATTTATATAAGGGAAACTGTTCACAGAAAGAACACACAACGTTATGCAAATGTTTACATTAGTGTGTGTATAATCATTTTGTCACCTTTGGCTCTTTTCTGCTTCCTGGTACGACATTGAAGGACGTCCTCCATGGTGTCATAGTGGCAAACATAGGGCAGTGAAGGAAAGGTCCCACTGATCATCCTCCTCTTAGTGCACTCCTGATTACCGATAGAGTAGAGTAGGTACAATTGAAAGTGAGTGAGCAAGAAGAAAGAGCAGGTACAGAAAAGTCCAATCCAAAAGAAGATACAGAAAGAGAGAGTGAGAGTATGGAGAGAAAGGCAGAGAGAGACGTGAGACAGTGTAAAAGACAGAGAAAGAGAGGGATAATGTATTAAGGCAAAGTCAAGTGAAGAAGGAAAAGGAGAGATGGTAAAAGTAAGAGAAGGATTCCTTTGATTGGCCACTTACATAACCATAATGTCCCCTCTTAGAGCAGTTGTAACAATTAGCGGGGAACTTCCTATGTTTGAGGGTGTGAACTGTCCATGGCCTGACTGGAAGCTCTGACCGGATCTGGAAAAGAAAAGTCAAACAAAGAACATTTTAAATTGGAAAAATGACATTAGTTGATTTCTTAGAAGTTTTATCAATATACACCCATGCAGTTAAGCCTGTTAAAAACATGATTAGGATGGTCCCTCTGCCACCTCCTCCGTGTTTGGATAATTTCTACTCTCTAACTTTAATTGGTGGTGTTAATACAGTCAGCCATGTTTAGAAGAGTTATGCACCTTGTTTTAGTAAAGTCAAAACTTCTACTCACTGTCAGGTGGTTCTGTCTCCATGTATCGGGGCAGGCCTGAGGAAAACGCAGGAAACAAATGGAGAAAATTACTCTTTTGAGGCAAAATACAGAATAGAGTATTGTGCAGAGGAGGAACTGCCAAGGTCAAATAACACTTCAAAAAAAGAGGCCCACACGCCGGAGGCTACAGAATATGTCAACACACAACTGACAAATCCTTTCAAAGTTTCCTTGAACACTGAACCCACCGTAACCAGGGTTTCTACAGGTTTCAACAAGTTACATTTAAGATTTTTTAAGGACTTTAAGGACTCATTTTCATTCATACCAATTTTCCTTCATATGCTAGTATGAAGGAAAATGGGTGTGAATGTAAAAAAGCCATAGAGTTACTTCAAGTACATGTTTTAAACAGTTATAATAGCAACAGCAAAAAGGTATTAGTGTATAACGCTGTCCAGAGGTCGATGCTTTAGCTAAATTAGTGGCTGGCAGCTATTTTCAAGTATTCAAGAGCATTTTAGGTCTAAATTTCAGACAATTGAATTGAAGTCTTTTTAAGGACCTGTGGAAACCCTGACTAACACTCATGGCATCCAGACCCGGGGGCTTACGGACAAACTCACATCAGAGAGGTGCCCCAACATCCCACAGCGCTGGCAGTGTTGGTTCCACACCGGGGGCCTTTCACAGGGCCTGAGGCGATGTGAAGGCAGTTCACAGCTGGGGCAGCGGCGGCCCGGACAGTCCCTCTGGATGTGGCCCTGAATCCCACAAAGGATACAGGTGGGGCATTTCTGCTGACACAAAGGCAAAAAGATTTTTTACAAGGGTGTGGCGACCTTTTCAGTCAACCTACAGGTGGCCATGGAATTGCATCAACACAGGTCTCTGGTGCAATGTATGGCAGTCTGTAAGGGACAAAAACATTAAAGACTGGGCAAATTAGTCCATTGGATCAGAAACATACAGAGAAAAGGTATCACAGTATAAAACGTTAATGTTTTGTCATCTATTTTTCACATTTGACAGCATAATTTCTAACAACAGGACAGCAATATATTCAATGTTTAAGCAGCGGAAAATATGAAGGATGGTCTTCAAAACAGATCAAAGACCATAATTAAGAACAGCAGGAAATACGGGGAAGGAGAGGGGGATATCAGCTGAACTCCAACAAGAGCTGTTGGTAAGCATCTTAGATTAATGGGGCTCCAGGAAGCCCCCTAAAGGGGATTTTAATAAACCAGAAATATCACCAGCTCTGTAGATATTCAAACCTGAATCAAGGTTAATAATCATCAACTGTATCAAACTCCCACAACAGATATTTCTTCTACAAGACTGTGATATGTGATATGTGCTTTATGCCGATTTAACGACAGTGTGAAAGTATATTATGTGTACATAAAAGAAAAGATGTCGATGAGTGTTTTCCTTTACCTTGTGGTAGTAGCAGCTTTTGGCAAGGTGACCCGTCCTGTTGCAGATGTTACAGATCAGAGAACGACCAGCCACAAAATAGCGGCTTGGCAGAGACCGATCAGCACCCCACTAGATAATGTGAGAGGACAAAAACATGGCAGACATTATTTAAAAAGACTTGTAAGTTCATAATACTGAGTACATGGTGCAACAACAATAAATTCCTTTTTGTATAACTCTTCACAATAAATATCCTCAGTGGTGAATAGTTAATAGTAGTTTTTAAATGTATGATTTATGCATGCATGCGTTTCAATTTATTTGAACAATATTTGCTTTTGAATTATGACAGTGTGCCTCTTAACAGAAACATATACACTAGATGTATATTCCTTCAACAAATTAGCTCTACTGTACTATTGTTGACAATTAATAGATATCCCAAGTTACCTTGTCTTTCTCTGATACAGCCCAGGTATCCTTCACTGATTCCACAGTCTGATCTATGATGGAAAAATTACCAAGGAGAAGTTGTGTAGATGCAAATGTATTCCACAAGTTTCAATTGTGTGGTTCTCAGACAGGATACATCTTGAAATATAACACACAATTTCAAAAGCTTTTACAAATCAACGATAGATCAGGAGTTTTTCCCAATCCTAGTAAATGTAATCTTTCCATGGTCTTGTAAAAGCTGTAGCTTTCAGGACTTAGAAAAGTGATGAAAAACACTCGACCTTCTCATAATAATACATGACTGAGGTGAGGTGTAAGGGACAACTGGAAAACCTCTCTGCTCCAGTCAAGCTGCTGGCTGGTAAGATAAGACAGAGCGGATGTGCAGGGCAGCTCCCTGGTGTGGATATGAGTATCTTCATTAATGTGAAGCATGCAGAGCAAACTGTCTCTGATTTTTAATAAGTTTAAAAACTACATTGCACTACAGCATTGCACTAACTAAACTACAACAATGTATTTCTAAATTAACTGAATGCATTTCATTATTTTTGAGTTACCACACCTTAAACATCAAATTCAAAGACCTTTCAAGGACTTCTCAAGACAACATAGTTTGAGACACGGATGAAGGTCAATTACTGTTACAACACTGAGAATTTTTACAATATGAACGAGAAGGCTTTACAGAAGTTCACAGACACCAATTAAAGAGGGAGAGTCTTAAATGTGTGAACACTTCTCAATTGTGCTTTGTGTGTTAGAGTGGCTCACACCATGTGCTCTCTTGCCTTCTCGAACACAGCACAAAACAATATGTTGAGTAGTTGAGATACTTATGAGTTGAAGAGCTGGCCCAATTAAAATAATTCCAATTTCCATTTGTGCACAAAATATATAAATCAAAGCACTTAAATGACTGACATCTATTTTCAGAAACATTCAAGGCTTTGATTCTTTCCCGCTAAAATTGACAAACTTTCAAGAATTGAATGGAACCGGGGGAGCCCATATTGGAACACACACAGAATAACTGTCTGAGCCGGTAACTCTGCTGTACCGTCTACATATTACTGCTCCTGATGTTATCCATTATGTTTTGTTTCTAGATAGAAAAACAAGACAATCCTAATAGTTGTCCAGATATTTTATTAAAAACTTTACTTCAACTCAAAGTCCCTAAATAGTGACAGTGGTGTAGCCTGTGTTGTTTGTGAGTACTTCACCTTGTACATACGAGTATATTCAACAACACCTTGTATGTATGAGATTAAGTGGAAGTGTGTAGCATCTTGTTTCACATTACATGTGATTTACATCACATTCACATGTAAATAATTACCAATAGACTGAATGCATTACCATGAGAAAAAAATAATACAAATAAATAAATAAACTAAATGGAATGGAATATTTAAAAAAGCTCAACCTATACCTTAAGGCCCTGTCACACATATCCGTATGACTAACTTATGCCGGCGCATACGAAAATTTGTCCAAATACGTCCAACTTTTCATCGGATCTGAAAAGTGAACATATACAGATACGCATGTCTAACCTATTGATAGCGCATCACTTCCTAATGCGAAATATATCAGACGAATACCCAACAAATGCATAAGATATATGAAAATATGGCGTATACAAAATATCGGCAACACGCTGGTGTACGTTGATATAAGGTAAGGTATAAGTAGTATTCGTTAAGAGCTCACTGTGTTACGCTGAGGTGCGTTGTTGAACGCTGATGTTTTGAGCATGTTCAAAATTACGTGATGAACCCGACGTGTGCTTCATAAGATATGCAAACGTTACGTTACGTTAGACATACGTAAATACGGAATACATACGTGAATATTTACCTACATAAATATAGTATGTGAATATTTACCTACGTAAATACCTACGTGAATACCTACGTGACTACGTTAGAGGTACGTTAGATATAGGCAACGTCGGCTGACGGTGAATCCTACAGCCAATTTAATGATAACGAGTGGATACCCTATTCCTACCCTATGTTAAGATGATGCCTGACGACGGAGTAACTTATTAAATGTGTTTCTACAGTACAGCTAGCGTTCAGCATGTTAGCCGTTCTCCAGCATCAGCATGACGTGAACCAGATGGCACTTTTCCAGCTTCCGTCTGATACGTTTTAAATAAGTAAGTGATACGATATCAATGTTTGACATATGTATAATAATTTGTTATGTATGCGTTATGTATGCGTCAGCTACAACACCGCTGTGGAAAAGTTGGACGTATTTGGACTCTGACACATTTTGAGCTAATTTTCATATACGCCGGCATGTTTCTGCCATACAGAACTGTGTATGTCTGGCGTGTTTGGCATAACGTCTGCGTCCTTCAAACGATCACAACATACCCTTAATTTATATCAACCTATTGCCGATATTTCGTATGCGCCGGCATACGTTTCTGTCATACGGATATGTGTGACAGGGCCTTTAGGGTCAGCAGTAATATTCTCATACAACACACACATACTGTATCCTCGTAGTCTATGTACTCCAACTCACATTGGCTGAGCCTTGGTACGGGTTACAGGCAGGCTGTGGAATTTGACTGTTGGATTCTTGTATAGTTATTTTTCTTATTATTACATGGCAAAGCATATCATATGTAGATTGACACTATTGACAATATCGCTTGTACTTCATTCACAGTTTGGCTTCCTTCAGGTTGACATTTCAGAATCCCACAATGAAAATAAAAACAATTTTCTTGGTGGACTATTGAAATTGTATGAACATGTTAACTCAGAGTGAGATCAAGTATAGTCTAACCTTCATCTCCGAGGTCATCCTGAGAGCTGTTCCAGTAGCTCAGGTTGAGATGGATGCTTGAGTCTCCCACTTGCTCCTCTCCTCCAAGGATCATCCACTCCTCGATGGGCTGACCACTGTCCTCCTCATCCTGTTCCTCCAAACTGGAAGTAGGACTCCTGCTGCTGAGCTGCCGCGCGCGTCCAGAGGTGATGTTGAACAGGAGGAGCGGGGGAGAGCTTTCCCTGCTGAGCCGATCAGCTCGTTTACAACTGCTGTGTTGTTTCTGACGACTGAACTTGATCTCTTCTACTCCGTCTGAACTATTACAGTCCTCTATAAAGAAAAGGTCATCTTTGCTGCCTTCCTCAGCATCATCATAATTGTTCTTGTTATAGTCCATAGTAAAAAAAACTCAAAACAGCAGCTGAACAGCACCATCCAACGACTGCTCACTGCACTGCCATCAAACAGCGGTGGCTAAAGGCTAATTTACCACAACCTTTTCTTAATACCTATTTAGCAACGGGAAGAAATATAATTGTCTGGTTATGTTTTTTTTCCTAAAAGGTGTAATTATGAGTTGAGCATGTAAACATTCAAAATGTATCAACACGTGGCTTAACATCAGGCTAATGGCGCTGTGCTAGCGTGAACTAACGTTAGCTCTGTATTAGCCGAGGCAGTTAATATGGCTAAATTAGCCAACACAACCAAGTGAAATAAAGTCTTTGATGGCACTTTACGGGTGCTTACCGTTTTTAGTTCACTAAGTGTCGGTTACGAGTTCACACAAAACACAACGTTAATATTTCCCTCCATACAACTGAAAGGCTTGTGACTTCCACACTTGTTTACTATTTCTGATACACTTTACCGGCGTTTCCGGGAGTTAAAATGTTGGACAACCAAAACTGCCCCGGCGTTTAACAAACACAGATTTTTTTGTTTCGTCTCCATTTGTAATACAGTACACATAAATTAATGTGTATTCATTATTTAATAACAGTAATTGTATAATTTACTAGTATATAATAGTTTAGTTGTTGTTGCAGTGTTTGCTGTTGGCGGTGGCAGCTTTTTATTCAGTCTGCAAAGGAATTATTAACTATTTAGCTGTCAGGTAAATGTAGTGTTTTTTAAGAACCTAAAGTGTAGGCCCACTTAATCAAATACCACTATGCTGATGTCATAATGCCAATATACGCACGAAGGTAAATAATAATAATTAATAACTGATCTATGCTAAGATCAGTAGTATACATAGGCATATTGCCTTCACACTACTGTAACCATGATGATGATGATGATGATGATGATGATGATTAGGCTACCAGGAAAAAAATCTATTTTATTACTTTGGTGAGTTCAGTGTTCGTACAAATCAGTTTGTTTTTTCAGTATGTCATTTTATTCATATAATGGAGCGGTCTACCTTCTTATTAGCCTTACATTTTAAGGACTGCCCTGTATGAGAACAAGTTGAATTATATTTCAAAATGTTCTTGTTTTAGAGGCTTGCAGTCTGAGTTTTAGATTAAGTCATTTATAAAGATAGCTTAATTATTTCTTTATTTTTTATCTGGGAACTTGGAGGATTACATTCTATTAAAAAACTTAAATATGCATGTTGGCTGTTTGTCGATTCCACTATTTAGACTTAATATTTAGTATTTTAGTAGTCAATTTTTTCATCAGTATTTGATTTCCTGCAAGAAGACTTTGAAACAGCATTTCTTACTGAGCTTCAATAGGAATGCCCACTCAACTTTTGGCACATTTCAGTGTGTATTGATTACTGTCTGGACTGATGGTCTAAAACAGGGGTCACTAACAGGCGGACCGCGGTCCGAGTCCGGACTCAGACGCCGACCCGGGCCAGACTAAGAAAGGTTCAAAACGACTTCATGAAAAAACGGAAAGGAAAGGGGAGACTCTGCCCGGAGGAAGCCCGGGGCCCCCGTCTGGGGTCAGGCCCAAAGGGAGGGCCCGACAGCGAGCGCCTGGTGGCCGGGTTTGCCACGGAGCACGGTCGGGCACACCCTGAAGAAGCTACGTGGTGCCTCCCATCCATCCATCCTGTGGGCCCACCACTAAAAACCGCTGGGGTCGGGTGCGCTGTCACACGGGTGGCAGTGATGGTCAGGGACCTCGACGGACCAGACCCGGGCAGCAGAGGCTGGCTCTGGAACGGCCTCCCTGATCTAAACCCGAACGGTCGTTTGTTGTTGGACTTCTGTGCTAGTCAAGGAATGGCCATAACAAACACCATGTTCGAACATAAGGATGCTCATAAGTTTACGTGGTACCAGAGCACCCTAGGCCAAAGGTCAATAATCGATTTTGTAATCGTATCATCTGATCTGAGGCCGCATGGTGAAGAGAGGGGCAGAGCTGTCAACTGATCACCATCTGGTGGTGAGTTGGATCAAGGGGTGGGGGAAGACTCTGGACAGACCTGGTAAGCCCAAACGGGTAGTGCGGGTGAACTGGAAACGTCTGGAGGAAGCCCCTGTCCTGGAGATCTTCAACTCACACCTCCGGCGGAGCTTTTCAGACATGTGGAGGTTGGGGGCATTGAACCTGAGTGGGCGATATTCAAAACCTCTATTGCTGAAGCTGCGGTGATGAGCTGTGGTCTCGAGCTCTTAGGTGCCTCAAGGGGCGGTAACCCTTGAACACCGTGGTGCACCCCGGTGTTCAGGGAAGCCGTCCGACTGAAGAAGGAGTCCTTCCGGGTTATGTTATCCGGGAGGACTCCGGAAACAGTTGCAGGGTACCGAAGCCCTAGAAGGGCGGCAGCCTCTGCCGTGCCAGAGGCAAAGCAGCGGGTGTGGGAGAAGTTCGGAGAAGCTATAGAGAAGGACTTTCGGTCGGCACCAAGGTGCTTCTGGAAAATCATCCGGCACCTCAGGAGGGGGAAGCGGGGAACCATCCAAGCTGTGTACAGCAAGGGTGGGACCCTGCTGATTTTGACTGAGAAGGTTATCGGGCGGTGGAAGGAGCACTTTGAGGAACTCCTGAATCCGACTAACACACCCTCTATGGTAGAGGTAGAGCTGGAAGCTGATGGGGGATCATCGTCAATTTCCCTGACGGAAGTCACTGAGGTAGTCACACAACTCCACAGTGGCAAAGCCGCAGGGGTTGATGAGATCCGTCCAGAAATGCTGAAGGCTTTGGGTGTTGAGGGGCTGTCTTGGTTGACACGACTTTTCAACATTGCGTGGAAGTCTGGGACAGTGCCTTGGGGGTGGTAGACTGGGGTGGTGGTTCCCCTATTTAAAAAGGGGGACCAGAGAGTGTGTGCCAACTACAGGGGTTTCACACTTCTCAGCCTCCCTGGTAAAGTCTACTCCAAGGTATTGGAAAGGAGGGTTCGGCCGGTAGTCGAACCTTTGATTGAAGAGGAACAATGCGGATTCCGTCCTGGTCGTGGAACAACGAACCAACTCTTCACTCTCGCAAGGATCCTGGAGGGGGCCTGGAAGTACGCCCATCCGGTCTACATGTGTTTTGTGGATCTGGAGAAGGCGTATGACCGGGTCCCCCGGGTGATACTGTGGGAGGTGCTGGGGGAGTGTGGGGTGAGGGGGTCACTTCTGAGGGCCATCCAATCCCTGTACGCCCAAAGCAAGAGTTGTGTCCGGATACTCGGCAGTAAGTCGGACTCGTTCCCAGTGAATGTTGGCCTCCGCCAGGGCTGCGATTATCACCAATCCTGTTCGTGATTTTCACGGACAGGATATCGAGGCATAGTCATGGAGGAGAGGGGTTGCAGTTTGGTGGCCTGAGGATCTCATCGCTGCTCTTTGCAGATGATGTGGTCCTTATGGCATCATCGGTCTGTGACCTTCAACAGTCACTGGATCGGTTCGCAGCCGAGTGTGAAGTGGTTGGGATGAGGATCAGCACCTCAAAATCTGAGGCCATGGCTCTCAGCAGGAAACCGGTGGATTGCCTACTCCGGGTAGGGAATGAGCCCTTACCCCAAGTGAAGGAGTTCAAGTACCTAGGGGTCTTGTTCACGAGTGAGGGGACGATGGAGCGAGAGATTGGCCGTAGAATCAGAGCAGCGGGGGCGGTACTGCAGTCACTTTACCGCACCGTTGTGACGAAAAGAGAGCTGAGCCAGAAGGCAAAGCTCTCAATCTACCGGTCGATCTTCGTTCCTACCCTCACTTATGATCATGAAGACTGGGTCATGACCGAAAGAACGAGATCACGGGTACAAGCGGCCAAAATGGGTTTTCTCAGATGGGTGGCTGGCGTCTCCCTTAGAGATAGGGTGAGAAGCTCAGCCATCCGTGAGAGACTCAGAGTAGAGCCGCTGCTCCTTTACGTTGAAAGGAGCCAGCTGAGGTGTTTCGGGCATCTAGTAAGGATGCCACCTGGGCGCCTCCCTAGGGAGGTGTTCCAGGCATGTCCAGCTGGGAGGAGACCCCGGGGAAGACCCAGGACTCGGAGGAGAGAATATATCTCCTCACTGGCCTGGCTCCCCACATCCCCCAGTCGGAGCTGGAGGATGTGGCCCGGAGAAGGGAAGTTTGGGGTTCCTTACTGGAGCTGCTGCCCCCGCGACCCAACCCCGGTAGACGATGGATGGATGGATGGAGGGATGGATACCCACTCAAGTTTGAACTGAAGACGCAGAAAATAAGCACTCAGAGCCCAATATGATTTTGATTTGTGACAAAATAAAGCAAATAGGCCACCTGTCAGCATCATCAGCCACAGAGAACAGTTTAACCCAGAATGTGGTAGCCTGGGTTAAACTGTTCAATTGTTAAGATGTGTTGAGACTGATTTATTCTAACATTGGTTGAGACTGTTAAATCAAGATGTGAAACAGTTAAAGAAAAAGGCAAACTCAAGCTGCTGCTACACTTTATTTATTTTTTCTAAGACTAAGCACTTTATTTTTCAATTTGCACAATTTTTCAAAAGCTATTTTATTATTTTTTTTAAATGCAGCCAAATAAGAACATTATACATATCTACAGTATTATATATATATGTATAGTTCAATGTTAAGTGACAATATGTATGTTATGTTTTTAAATTGTACTTTCTTTATTAGATTTGACAGTCAGTTGTTGATGACGGGCAGACGTTACAGCTACTAGGCTACTTAAGCAATAGCTCACGACAGGCCGTGGTATATGGTCATTATATCACAGTTAAGGGGCGTGGTTCGGCCCGACGCAAAGTGTTGTTGCATAGCAACCACCTCGCACTATGTTTTGTGCAGAAGGCAATGGAGGGACTATTTTATTTTGAACATCATTATTTAATAATAAAAACTATTTAAATTGGAGTGTGTATATTCTTTCATATTGCCACACTTGGTAACCGTTTTATAAAAGCAATAGCTCACTTCAGACCGTGATGTTGAACCACACCCCTTAACTGTGATGTAATGACCATATACCACGGTCTGTCATGAGCTATTGCTTAAATATATCACACTAATTCATAACGCAAGTTAGACATTATGATGCTCCGGACCTTTGCTTGCAGAAATCTTCTCTAACTGGACCTCTTAGAATTTTAGTTGAATACCCCTGGTCTAAAACAATTGGGAAAGAAAATGTATATAATTGAAAAGTTAACTAACGGAAAAATGTAATAATGTATATTTTTTTAGACTTGTGGGGTGCGTTTGACTTCTGTATTTCTAATCCTGAAGAACTGACTGCCTTCACTACAAAAGGCAAAAAGATAATGGAGCGCGTGCACCCGTGCGTGTGCGCCCAATCATAGGCTTGTGCAGCTGTCCACCGCTCAGGTGCTGAAGGCACAATGCTGTCACTCCGCACCACATACAAACACATACGGGACAAACTTCTTATTTTAGTTTTCTGTTTGAATGAGTGGGAAATGTAACCAACTACACTTTATACCAACCAGCCTCTATAAATTAAGTAAGACTCGAGTCAATCTGTGATGGACGCACGCTTTGGACAGGTTACGCACAGTAAGTAACGATATTTCTTGTTAAATTAAACTGTATTGAAGGATGCCACCTGTAGCCTGGAGTATGTTAGCATGTACTGGACTTTACGTTTGATTGTTAGTATGTTGCCATGCTATTTAATTGGTGTTCCTTCGATCCACTCTGTGCTCAGGGCACGGAGGGGTGAACCAGCTCGGTGGTGTCTTTATTAACGGGCGCCCGTTACCGCACGTGGTGAGAAAGCACATCGTGGAGCTCGCGCAACAGGGTGTGCGTCCCTGTGAGATCTCCCGCCGCCTGCGCGTCAGTCACGGCTGTGTCAGCAAAATACTGACCAGGTAAAGGGACTCTGGATTGGTTATTTATTTAGCCTATTCATTGCTGTATTAGTTCATAGACAGAGTTATCTATGAAGCAGATTTTGAGTTACGTGTACATATTCTAACAATTTGTGGCTTGTAATAATAATAAAACTAACCTTTACTTATTTAACACAAAACAAAACATGTTCACACCAACCAAATTTTAAAAGTTTCATAGGTCATTTGGACAAACTGTCTCTCATGTCCAAATGCATTATATTTATTTTCATGTAGCCTTATATTAGTATATATTAACTCAAGATTTATTAAATATATGCTACATATACTGTACATCCCAGGATGCATTATTCAAAAATGATTTATTTTTATTATAAATTAATCTCAAGGTTTTCCTGTTCTTTGAATCTATACCGGTGCTCTGTGTACTTCACTTTATTCCAACTTATATATTTACATTGATCACATCAGCATCTATATTTATTAAACTTTCTCTTTAGGTAAAAATGTTTACCTTGCTGACAGATATCCACATTGTGAGTTCAGGTACAATGAGACAGGAAGCATCCGACCGGGAGTGATTGGAGGCTCTAAGCCCAAAGTGGCCACTCCCAGAGTTGTGCAAATGATCGTGCATCTGAAACACACCAACCCGACCATTTTCGCCTGGGAGATCCAAGACAGGCTGCTGCTGGAGCAAGTGTGCGACCATGACAGCGTGCCCAGCATCAGCTCCATCAACAGGTAATAGATGATTGTGTGTGTGTGTGTGTGTGTGTGTGTGTGTGTGTGTGTGTGTGTGTGTGTGTGTGTGTGTGTGTGTGTGTGGGTGTGTGTGGGTGTGTGTGTGTGTTTGACAACACAGATAATTAAAACGAGTGTTGAGTAAGTTCCCTCTGTCTTTACAGGATCATCAGAAACAAAGTCCAGTCCGAGTCTTGTGAAGTTGGTAAGTTTTTGTGTCCCGTCTACTCTATCTTGACCTATCTGTGTGTCTCAAATGTTTCCTGACGTTGACCTCTGACCCTGCAGTGTCATCAGTGTCATCTGTTGCTATGGGAACAGTCTATTCCTCTGAGTCCACCTATTCCATCAGTGGGATTCTGGGAATCAGGAAATGTAGTCACAAACATAAAGAAGGTAAAATCGTCTGTGAGTGTGATCAGCAGTGGTGGAAAGTAACTAAGTACATTTACTCAAGTACTGTATTTAAGTACAATTGTGAGGTACCTGTAGTGAGTATTTCCATTTCCTGCTACTTTATACTTTTACTCCTTTACATTGCACAGGGACATTTTGTGCCTTTTAATCCATCACATTTATTGGATAACTTTTGTTACAAGTTATTTTGCACACACAAAATAAAATCATCAAATAAATTGTGATGTCATATTAAAGATTAAGATAAAAGTTTATCAAGCAAATGAAGAATATAGCCTTAATTAATTTAAATGAGCTCCACCTTTACCAGCTTCAACATTAACATGATGAACACATTGTTGCATCTACAATTTGTTCTACTTTGTATTTTATTTTCCAAGCTGTCTTTACATCCTTCACAATTTGGTTAAATCTTTTCCTGCTCTTCCACCATTTTTCTTTCGTACACTCTATTGTAGAAACACGAGTGTCTGAGCATCACACTCAGAAATCAATCTAATTTTGTTCTATATACTGACATCTTTGAGTATGATATAATGTATCACACTTGTGTGAACACACTACTGAATCAAATTAGAAAATGTAATTAGTATGTCTTATCTCTTTAACATCTCTGAAATGTGTCTAAAAACAAAATGTAAGACTCCACACTAGCTTAAACATGTTGTGTAGATGGATGTAATTGCAGAGCAGACACAGAGATTACAGTGGTACCACACCACACAGCAGATTGATGAGTAAAGTTGGTGTGAACATTACTCTGGCTGAAACAACCTCCGCAGCAGGAGATCCACCTCACCGCCCCAGGCTTCTGTCCTCTCAGCCAGCAGGCTCTCTGCTACTCCCTGCCTCCCCCTCACATCCACCTCTCATTACAGGCCCGCTTACACCTCCACTCCTCCATCACCGCAACCATTAGAATAGGAGATTGCATAGAAAAATATGCCTACTTACAGCTGGGAACACACACGTGCATGTATTTTGTCATTCTACTAATGACAACAAGTGACCATTGCAGTAGTGAACCTGGACAGAAGCTGTGTTGTTTTCCAGGAGGGGACGTCTCCTGCAGCGTGTACCACGAGCAGCCATGTTCTTTTAATGACGCCTGGGGATGGTCCGACCCCTGCCTGACCTTTTACCCCAGCCTGCCAGCTAATCATAATCCAGGCCTCTTAGGTCAGTCTGCATCAAAATGATCACTTGTGACTGATATGAGTTCAGCTTTAATGTGTTTCTCTCATATGTCCTCTTGTTTAGGGCATCCATGTCATTACAGCTGAACACAAAAGACCTCAGGAAGGAGAATATTACCACTTTAATGCCAAAAACAAGATGATCGCAAAACCGGATTGACTGAACATGTGCGATAACAACATGACTGAAACACGAGAAACACGAATCATCAACAACATGTTAAAATAAATCTGAAATTGATCTCACCTGTCATGTTTTATTTACATAATTTGGAGTCAAATTATAAAGTGCATGCTGTTGTTTGAGGCTTCATCAATCCAACATATTATCCCCCATCCCTGTCACCCCTGTGGCCATTTTCTCCTCAGTCAGTGGTTGAGGGGAGCATCATTAGGGGCCCCGTGATGGAAAACAGTGACTGTTTTCTCTCCTTAGTGTGCGTCTCCCTGGCCTCCCGTCCAGCATGAGGGATTAAAGGAGGAGACGGGAGATGCCAGAGGCACCAGTGGGGTCAAAGCACACCGCTGAGAAAGAAATCTGTGGCCAGCAGTGGGCATCAGTCTACAGGAAGCATGTAGAGAACAGATGCATGGGGGCAAATGTTTTTACTGTGTGTATCTACATACAACTTATAATCAACAAAACACTTAATCAAATTAAAAGTACTAAAATCTAAAGATTTGGTTGACTTTAAAATAGTTGAAATAATGTACAGAGTACATGTAGAAACAATCAATTATTACCTAATAGTATCCAAAAGAGAGTTTTATTCTGATTAAATTGTTTTTGTTTGGTTTTGAATACTTAATTTTTATTTTATTTTATTGATTTAATCAAGGTGGGCATGGTGAACGCTGGGGCGGAAAGTTGTAATTGTTATGTTTAACATTCATTTCATTGATTGAATATAAAAAGTATTTACTTCTTCCTAATCCTTTTCGGACATGAAACACTTTATTATGTTGTTTGCTGGGAGTCTTCTGTATATGTTTGCTTTGTTTAGTTTTTTTGCTTTTATATATTTATTTATATTTATTTATTTTGTACATGTTTGAAATATATCTAATCTACCATTAATCTAATCTACAACTCTTTTTAAATGGTAATGTTTTGTTATAGATATTCAAACTTCTGTAGTTTGCCAACATGTGTGTGCATGTGTTATTAATTCAAAGGTATCAACAATTTATACATCACAAAAAAGTCAAATCAATTTTACCTCTGAAGCCCAACCCAAACTTCCAAGCTGCAACTTGATTCACTTTTACAAACAACAACACTGGACTGGCTGCTCACCACCTCCAGCAGTCTCCCAGTAATGAGTTGTTTTTAGCTATTAGTTTTGTGCAGCCAATTCTCCAGTGAATATTATGAGACAAACTGTGGTTGCTAAGAGAACAGTGACACGTGCAAAGCCAGGAAACCCAAAAGGGGTTATTTTTGGTCCAGATAACAAAACCAAGGGGGACCTGACCAAAGACCTCAGTGTTCTGTGATATAACATGAGCCAGGCCTGTCGCTGTCTTTCTTAAATGACTCTGTGTATATGCATAGGAAGTCAAATGTTGTTGTTTTTATTAGCGGTGTATTATTTTATTTTTATTTTTACGTGCCTAAAGAAATGTTTTCATGTGAAACCTTACGAATTATTCCTTTAAGGGAGACACTGACGATAATAAGATTGAAATCCACACAGGAAGGAGGTATGAATACAGACCGGTTTTCAGCATCATTTTAATTACTAAGCAAATGTTTCTCATGCTGAATCCTTCCTCCCAACATGTGCACTTTGTACGATGCTGTAACAAGAAGAGGACACATTTAAATGATCTTTCTACTCACATCTAAAAGTTGCATGTAAATTAAACGTACATTAAATTCACCTCGGGGCACCACCCTTCAAAAAAAGGGAAAATGACAGCGATTTCTTTTATTAAGTCACATAAAATATACAATTTAAATAAGTAACTTACCCAAAATACCATATGAATATCTAGCCGTAAAACATCAGTTCAACTTTGGAGACAGATGAAATAAGTTGGAATGTCTCCTCACTGTTTTCCCTCCTCGAAAAAGTTTTGTTTTTAAATATCTTGTGATAAACATTAAAAGAGAAAACATAATATATGCATTTATGTTTAATACTTATGTGTAGATTGTAAGTGTTTTATTCCTGTTTGAAGGTGAATTAATGTGCATTGGCTCATTTAAATCAGAATAACAAAAGCATTATGTGGTGTTTGCTCAGCTCTGCGTCTGCCAGCCTCCAGATAGTTTGACTGTCACACCCTGTTAGCACAAAGAGGACAAACTGGCTCAGGCACTCAGTCACCACTTGGACCGTCTACAGCAGGAACAATGTGCAGCCGCTGTCTAGCCTGCTGTCCCAACCACCTGAGGGGCGCCGATGTTGGTGAAGAGGATTCGAGGTTCAAAGACAATCGCTCTCTGGCTCACATCATTTACACCTGCCGGATGTCTAAGCAGACAGCAGAGGCCGATTTCTTCTCACAGGTAAAATAATAATAATAATAATAATAATAATAATAATAATAATAATAATAATAATAATAATAATAATGATACATTAGACTTCTATAGCGCTTTTCTTGTAACTCAAAGACGCTTGAAAATGAAGTAAAATGCCTTGTTCTACTACTGTTACTATCTATTAATGCAGCTGGTGATGGTGTTGCAACTACAATAGACTACAACTACTGATGTTATTGTTAGTGCTGGCCTTTTTCATTATGATAATGATATTAATAATAATAATAATAATAATAATAATAATAATAATAATAATAATATCAAAAAACAAATAAATAAATAATCTTTTGGGATAAATAGGTTGAAGCACAGAGAAAAAAGAAAAAAGAGAAATGTCTGATGCTGGCCTGTGTGCTATTCTTCTACCTGCCATTCACATTCCTCAGTAAGTGACGAACATTTTGATCATGCATGCGCTGAATGAAAGAAGTTCACAGCATAATTTCTTTAATGTACAACAATGTTCTCTCAGTGTTACAGTATGAATGTTTATGTTTTTGTCTCTTTCTTTCTAAAGTGGAATCAGTCGGCAAAGAAGACACTAATGCACAAGACTATGTACGTAAGCCCACCTGAACCCAAACACTCTGCAAAACATTCACAACTTCCTGATGCAAGACAATAAAACCTCTCTATTTCTGTCTTGCAGGATGCCGATGTCTCAGTTCCCTCCAAAGCTTTTGGGTTGTTGGGATGTCTGCTGTTCTGGACTCTTTGGTTGCTTTTGCATCTCCTCCAGATGTTCCTCTGGTTGATCAAAGGCCTGCTGTGGTTCATCGCTATTGCTGCGTCCCCGCTGTGTTGCTGTGCTTCGTTCCTCCTGTCCTGCGTTCTGCTGCTGCTACATTACATGTGTAACGCTGTGTATTTTGCAACCGCCTGTCCTGTGTACGTTTATGGCATGCTTCTCAGTGTTGTCATTGCACTGTACATTTTCACCAGGTGGAAGCCAAAGCTTTCACATTTGAAATAGATCATTCATATAAATCATTTAAATTAAATCATATATGACACAACTTTTAAACCGCCACAACATAGGCTATTGATTATTGTGCAATGATGTTACGCCCGATTTGAAATTGCACTTTATGTCAAACTGTTGTTCTGTGTTGTTTAAGATAATTGTGGCAAACAAGCTATTGGAGAAATAGTATTGAAATAAAAGACATGTTGACCTTTAAGTTTATAATGCCTACTCATTGATTCACTCATCTTCCAAAATCCATTTTTGAAATTAATCACAAAGCATGTAATTAATTAGATCCATTTTTTTAGTCGCTTGACAGCCCTAATATATTAATATATATATATATATATATATATTATTTTTTATATATATATTGTACATACATGGCTAATGTTGGCAAAGATTGGATAGCTTTTGCTGCGTAACAGACATTGCTGTGTCAGTTTATGACTTGCTAGTTTCTAGATATGCATGTAATGTTCTGCTCTTTTCTGTCCTACACAGTAGACTGAAAAGTTGATTTAATTCACTTGTAGACCTTTAACAAACTGCACTTGATATTATAAAAGTCATTGGATTCACAATGGAAAGCTGGACCAGTGTGAGTCCATGTGTGTATCAGAAAATGTAATGATATAAACTGAAGGCATTATAAAGTCTAAACTGTGATTAATGTTCACTTCAAAACTATTTTAGCATTAGTGTTATTCTAGCGTGAGGAATCGCCCTGAATGCATCGTTACCACGTTGATATTGAGAAATTATTAATCTGGCTTCTACACTAACCTTTCTCCACCTAGGTTCAAAGTACGAAAGTTTACTTTTATGTGGGTTACTTTATATTAACCACTTCCTTATTTATAAATCACTGCAGTGTTTCCTCATTCTCAGAGTCAAATCAGCAAATAGACTGAAGAGTTTATCAGTGCAGGTTTATAGACCAATAATAATCTGAGATATATTAAAGATATTAAAGCGTGATTCCCTCACTGCAACGAGGAAACAACAAGGAAGAAAAGGGAGAAAACTTTCTCGGGAACCAGCTGAGCTGTTCATTCACCACTAACGACTAACAGAAGTGAAGTGATCCAGAGACGAACAAAACCAGGCCAAAAAAAGCACAGAGACTTCACTGGACGATGTCTGTGCCGGCCAGAGCTGTCCACAAGAGGAGGGCGACTATCACAGATCTGCCTCTCTACTACTGTGGACACCTGCAGAAGAAGCTCAGCAAAGAGAAGGTAAGAATGAAGATGGAAAATTCATGCAGACAAATGTGCATATAAGAAACGAAGAGAAGATCAAATGAGTAATATATGATGATGTTTGAAATGTAGACATGAGGTTTTATGACTGTATTCAATTCTGTTTTGCATCCACATTGAAAGCTTTTGATTTTCAGAGTTTCAAGAAGTACTATGCAGAGCTCCGTGGAGCCACACTCTTTCTGTACAAAGATGACACTCAGGCTACAGTAAGCAAACAGAAGTTTTACAAGTAACAGCTGCATTGTGATTTATGTAATAACAAGAATAGATTAAGTTTAAAGCCTTATAATCAACAACAACACTGTTGAAGGGCTGTAAGGGTGCACTGAAAAACAGAAACACAGTTTTTCTGATCATTATAATAATAGTTACTCCTATTTTACATCAATTAATACATCTTTTGTTGATCAATGTCTGATAACTAATAATTCATGTTTGTTTACTTTGTCAGTACATAGAGAAGCTGGACTTGGGGCAGCTGAAGTCCATGGTGTTAGATTCTCCGTATCAGAGGAAGACACCAACTATCTTCACCCTCACCCTGCACCAAGAGGAGGTGCAGCTAAATGTGGGAATTCTTTCTTTTCCATGCAAAACTGAATGGAAGTCACAAAAACTTTTACATTTACAGAGATATTCTGTATAAATAGTATCTGGACTATGGTACATAACCAAAATGTCTGCTGTGTGTGTGACTGTACAGATGGACAACTCTGACACAGGAGAGGAGTGGAGGGGTTACATCCTGACGGTGGTCAAAGTAAGAAAACACACACATATACAGTCAACTATATAACTATATAAAAGACACACTCTGATTGGTTGATTTGGGGAAACAAGACTTTCCTGGTTGATATTGGCAAATATTTGGCTTCTAGAGACAAACTCCCTTTAAGACTAGTTAGTTAAAAATGACAGTAAGGTTACAAACAAGGAAGCTGCAATGGTTTTTTAAAAAAATAATAATCTATTATATATAGCTGGAGGCAGCTGCTTTCTGTATTATATTTATTTTATTAAATGCTGTATCTTTATTGTTTTCTTGCAACATTGCTGCAGAGGTGGAAAGTAATTTACTGACGTACTTTTATACTTCTACTCCTTTACATTTCATAAGAAATATTGCATGTTTTCTGACAGCAGCTATAGTTATTAGTTACTTTACAAATTAAGATTTGTGCACACAAAACATATGAAAATCTCCAGCTGAAGCGATTATTCAATTAACTGATTAATCAACTGACAGATAATTAATGGGCAAACTATTTGGATTGTTTATTAATTCCTATTTTTAAGCAAAATCATTTCATGGTTCCAGCTTCACAAATGTGACGATTTACCGCATTTCTTTAGAAATATTTTTAATTTATCCAAATATATCTTTCATCTTTTTGACAGTGTGGTATTAGTGTCAGTATTAGTTCTCCACCGCTGAAATTTCCTGCAAGAGCTGATAAATGAAATTTTCCAGAGAAGAATTTACAACCACATACCAGGATATATTTTCTAACCTGTCACAAATTGTGTAATATCGATGATGTTAGTACAACTGTATTGACGACCTCTGTTTCTCCGCAGAAAGAGATTCCCAACAAGCTGCAGCTGCTGCCTGGCCAGATGTTGCTGCTGCAGGATGTTCTGGACCAGGAGATTAGAAGATGTCCCTTCATGCCGCCGCCACCACCCCTCCCACCCCGACCATCCTCCACCTACACCTTCCCCTCCACCGTAACCTCCCCCCCCCCATCCACCTCCACCATCTCTCCACCGCTCAAACACCAGCCTGACCAGAGCGGCCCTGAGATGCCTGCGTAAGTTAGAGAGTCTGTCAGAAACAAATACAGTAACAGTCTGTAGTGAGACACTACAGGCCAGTGAGAATCAGACTCGTGTATTAGTATTAGTCAAACGTTTTCTTACCTTATTCACCTTTAGTGTCTTGCAAAATGTATAGAATGTTACAATACCTATCTTTAAAGGTCGTTTTCTCTCCTACTTTGAGCCAGAAATCTAC
This sequence comes from Cottoperca gobio, assembly GCF_900634415.1. NCBI lineage: Eukaryota > Metazoa > Chordata > Actinopteri > Perciformes > Bovichtidae > Cottoperca > Cottoperca gobio. The sequence goes on from NC_041364.1 coordinate 11,606,955, forward strand.
ACTTCATTAGCACTTACATACACCAAACGTTGCTATTTCATGCGTTCATTCTGAATGTTTTTACAGAGGGGTTGGTTCATAAATCATTCATAGCCGGATTTAATTCCTAAAAGAACTTTTGTTTTTGTTCATGGCAGTATTTTCTGATTTATGGAGAGAGAGATCCAAACTTCCCTCAGTAAAAACCTTTGACTGTAATATTTCAACAAAAGAAAACAAGAATGTTTAACCTTGTTTCGTCCAAAGATTTCTCTTCTGGAATTGTATGTAAATGAACACATATTTAATAAGATGATGGCATATTTAAAGCTAACATTTCAGAAAAATGTTATTACAAAAAATAAACGTCTTAATGTAAGTAATACACTGGGGAAGTCTCATGGTGATAACTATTCGTTAAAACGTTTACCCTATTCACCTGTAGTGTCTAACACAACGTAAACAATACAAAAGGTTATATAAGACAGGGCTTTTGAGCATTTTTGATGTCACTGACAGTTTATCCCTAATCTGTAAGTTTAACTGATAAACATGTTGTTTTGTACCTTGCCCTCTGAAACAACACATCTGGACCTTTGTTACCTTCACTGGCAATGAGGAAGTGTTATTGCTTTTTCTTTGGTTGCTGCAGGTGTTTCTTCAGTGTGACTCGGCAGGAGGCTGAGCAAATGTTGGAGGCAAACCCCAAGTATGGAAGCATCATCCTCCGCCCGTCCACCCTGACCAACACCTACGCCCTGACCCTCAGACAACAGATAACCAGGTCTGTCTGATATGTACCACTGACTACAGAATGATGCAGGGATTTATATACAGGTTACTCTTTTAAATATCAGGTTTTCTTTCCTCACCTCACAGAAAACTTTTGCCACCATCACATATGAATATGAATCTTTGGTTTTAGAGTTTTTATATCAGTGCTCTATGTTTGTGTGAGTCATGTGACACATAGTGTACAGAGAGAAAATTGTCCACCAGGAAATAATTATAACTATATAAAATAATAAAAACCTGAAGGGAGGTCATGTGTTCGGTTGTGTGTGTGTGTGTGTGTGTGTGTGTGTGTCTGAGAGGTTTGCACTCTGTTAAGTGTTATGTCACCATGATACAGTCCATGGCAGACCTCAGCACGGGGGACTCAGGCTGCTATATACAACATATATACATACATATACACAGTATATACATATATACATATATGTATATATGTATATACTGTGTATATGTATGTATATGTGTATATGTATGTATTCACATTTATACATACATATATATAATTGTATATACACATATATGTATATATGTGTGTATATATATATATATATATATATATATATATATATATATATATATATACACACAGTATATACATATATAAAATATATATAAATATGTGTGTGTATATACTATACTGTATGTACACATATACATACTTTTCATGCCCCACATCTAACCTAACCTGTTGGCCAACCCTTTTAGGAGACAGAAACTAATACTTTTCCATTTTCATTGTTTGGAACAGTCACTTAAATACAGCAATACATTGTATATCTATCTGTGTTTTTGTGTGAAGAATTTTATTGACATTTTATGTTATTGCTGTATATCGTTATTGACTGCTGTCTGTTGCTGCCAACCTACATTCATAGATCTGAAGATTAATTCCAAACCTGATACGTTATGATTCACTAAACTTAAGCACGATACAAGATGAATAAATCCATATTTTTGTTATTTTCACTGCCAAATGTACAAAGAATCCATGTGTTGTTGTTGTTGTTTATCAAAGGCCAAATCAGCAGAGAGCAAATAATCCTGCACTTGTTTGTGTTTCAGTGGACACGTCCTGAAGAACTTCAGAGTGACCTCCACAAACGCTGGGTTTGTCATTGAACTGGACACAGCAGTAAGTCCCAAAGCTCTATAAAGTGATCTTCTTCTTCCTCCTTGCTTGTCTTCATGTGTCCTCTTCCCCGTAGGTGACGGTCTCCTCTTTGGATGATGTACTTAAATACTTCCTTGAAAAGACAGAGTACCGTCTTCTTCCTTACATGGCATGTCAGGCCTACGACACTCATATCGGTGAGAAGAACTCTGTCACAAACAGTCTCAGTGACAAGTACACAACTCTACTAACAATGTTTACGTGTGTGTTCAACAGACATGTCACCTGCTCCAAAGTGCATCAGCATCACCTCACCTACACTTAAAACAGTACCCAAGGCACAAGTAGCACCTATGCTGCATTCACAAGCCGAAGAAAAGCTTCTGCCGACTACAACCAACCCAGAGGACAGTGAATATGTGGATCCAGATAAGCATTATCACAACCTAAAGCTGGGTGAGGATGAGTGAATATGTTTTTTAACATTAACATAGTACTATCAAAGCTCTCGAGGTGCACATATGAGCGAGTAAAGTCTTCATTTCAAAACGCTCTTCTTCCCGTCTAAAGACTTTTCGCCCGACAACTGGTCTTATCTCTTTACATGGTACATCTCTGCTATGTAACCTTTTGTTCTACCTTTTGGATGACTTACTTGTACATCACCTCACCTACACTTAAAACAGTACCCGAGGCACAAGTGGTACCTATGCTGTGTTCACAAGCCGAAGAAAAGCTTCTGCCGACTTCAACCAACCCAGCGGACAGTGAATACGTGGTTCCAGATAAGCATTATCACAACCTAAAGCTGGGTGAGGATGAGTGAATATCTTTTTTCAACATCAACATAGTACTATCAAAGCTCTCAAGGTGTACAGTCATCATTTCAAAACGCTCTTCTTCCCGTCTAAAGACTTTTCGTCCAAAGGTCAAAGGTTAATGTGACCCTACATGCGTCTCATCCTTGTAAACCTGATATCACAGGAACGCATTGAGGGAATTTCTTTGCCCACCTCATCTCAAGGATGAATTTATTAGATGTTGGGGGTCAAAGGTCACTGTGACCTCGCAAGTTTAAACGCTAATGATGACAATTTCACACAAATGGCTAATAAGATGAAATTATTATAGACACAGATGTGAACAGCAACTTGAGTAGTTGGTGGAGTCATACAACCGCAAGGATTTAATTCTAGTTATTTTTAGATTTGCTTTTTTATTATATTTGTATGTTTTTGTCTGAACTAGTCCAGGAGGATGGAGAGCTTCGGGAAGTTTTAAAGTTGAGGGGAAACTTGTACACTGACGAGGAGAAAGCCACCACATCCGAGAATCAAACCACTGAAAAATCTCCCTCAGGCATGGTACAGTGGATCACAGAGAGTCGAGCGTGAGGCACGTAGGCCTGCTGCTGTTGCTCAGTAAGGACCTCACAAATCTGCCCTTTTAATGTTTAACTTTTAACAGCTATTAGTTTGAAACCCATCCTATTTGAATATACACATTATTTTCACATTGCAACAGTAGAACATAAACACAAAATATTATCTACTTGATGAAAGATTTACAAATCACTGTGACGGTTTATTAAGGTTGTAATGCACACGAGATGCATCTTTATCACCCAGGTTTGAAAACATTATAATACGATTACAAGAAGGGCTACCGATTATTTTCATATTTATTATTAACAACTCAAACCGATTGATCAGCTACATGTGATATGAATGTTATGCTTTCTGTTTTTGCTCAATAATTGTGGTTTAAAAATTGTAAAAATTAACATTATGTCAAAATTGGACGAGAAAGTTATTGTACAGCTCAGAATGATTGTCCATTTTCGATATGAAAGAATGATGAAACTGTAAAATACAAAACTGCACATACATGTGAATCTTACGTTTGTTTCTTTGTTCAAAAGCACAGAATAAAAAAAACATGATCCAGGATGATCATTATTCTTTATTTTTCCACACATAGGAGTAAGCCAACATCAATGTTTCGAATGATATAATTATATTTTATAAGTTATTCCATTAAGATTGTATTTTCTTATTTGAACATGTTATAGGTTTAAAGTTTATGGAATCATTCATCACTCAATAAAGACAGCAAGACTGTGAAAAATATTCAATTAAAAAAAAGAAAAACAAAGAATCTCCCTTTTGTCTCCTCCTTCCCTGCAGCGTGTTTCAGAGAAGCTGATTCCACCGCTTGTTATTCATCCCTCACTTCTTATATTCTGGTCCTTTACACTCTGTCGGAGCAGCCTTCGTGTGAGAAAGACAAATACAATATCTGTAATAACTTAACATCTCAAGATTGAAAAAATAAAAAAACAGCATAAATTAAGAAGATTGTTCCCCAATGAAGACGCGCCTCCATTGTTGTTGTTGTTGTTGTGACATTACTTCTCGGTGAGTGACAGCTGCAGGATCCTCTCCAGCTCATTCTCTTCCTCCTTCTGCTTCCTGTGACGAAAAAACAAAAAACGCTCAGTCATTAAAACCTTTAAATCATTAATATATCTTACTCTTTCCTCACCATAACGCACGTTTCATTTTAAACAAAGAACTTTATCTTCTGATGATTCGTTAGATCCTTTGATAATATTTAGTAGAACAAATCCTCTTCTAAGTACACTACATTTGAAGTGAAAAAACACATTCCCAACTGCACAGACTGGTTAATATTACTGTAATAAGGGCTTTTTAATGACAGCATTTTAGCTACGGCAGCATTAATGGAGGTTTGAGAAAGCACCTTTGTGTCAGGAGATAAAATAGAAGTTTCAGTTCATCTCTATAAACAGATATATGCATATGAATGGCATCGAATGGCAAACACACTGGTTTGTGTCCGTGTGGAAAGCAAAAGAGGCGGAACGCATTGGGCAAAATGCAATCTGTGAACGCAGCAGCTATTGTCTAAAGATCAATGTAGCTTTTTGTGAGCCTTATTTTAAATGCATTCATCTGCATTTATAAAGCTGCTAATGTGACAGTAAACAATGAGCGGCGCACAGAAGAGGAAGTCCTATCCACATCGACACATCAGCCGAGGAAGGAGTCCCCAGCTCGAGGCTTCCTGTGAGTCTCCATCACAGATGTCCTCTCTCTGCAAAACTATCCTTGAAAGTTGAGGGCAGGGATAATCACTTCAAAATAAGCAATACATTTAATTTTAAGTTTCAAGTTTTTTTTTTTTTCACAAATGAATCTGACTACGTTCCTCAAGCATCCAATAGTTATAGTCCAAGGCTGCGTTTCTGTATACGACCGTCAAACATCACTAATCCAAGGACTGCTCCTGCTACACTACCTCGTCTGAATCATGTTGGTTACTGTTGCAGCATCTCTGTATTAATGTGCACAACTAATAAACATGGAACACATACAACAAGAACAGATTTTGACTCGCCGTGTCGCAGACGTTGTTTGCCACCCTGCTGTGCCAGAGTAGGAGTTTGAGATGGAGGAGCAGATTGCAGCACTCCCTATGTGGGAACACTCGTGGGAGAATTTCGAATAATTTCCATAACAAAAAACTTTTTATTCAAATGTTCCACCTCTAATAGTGTGTGGGTCCAGACATGCAGATCAGTTTGTGAAGGATCCACATCAAGGTTAGAATAATAGTTTTGAATCCGTTGACAATGGCAGAGGAAACACTGCATTTCATTTTACGTCAGTTTTCAGATTGTGTTTACTTTCACAGTAGTTTGAATTTGTTTTTGTTAGAGCCCGGTGTAATGTCTCAAAGGTATGTGGCTACATACACAATGCATGGTTGGAGGAATGTACATAATGTTTACATCTTTTGGTATATCCACTTGAGTCACTACCACACTCGGAAGAATACGACCCTGGTTTGTTCACATTAGAGATGAATATCTTGGTTTACTGGGGGTGGTGATGGCCGAGTGGTCTAGTGGTACGCCTTCCAAACACTAGAAGGTCGGGAGTTCAATACCAGGCTGCCACCATTGTACCCCTGAGCTGCTTAACCCTTAACCTTAACCTTAACCCTGAGTTGCTCCAGGGAGACTGTCCCTGTAGTTAGTTCAATGTAAGTCGCTCTGGATAAGAGCGTCTGCTAAATGACCTGTAATGTAATAGAGTCATCTCCTGGAATGTGAAGTCCGTTCAGTTTCAGAGGTTCAGCGTGATGAGGTGATAAAAATTCATCCTTTTTTCACCAGTGAATACAGCAAAAAAAAAATATATATTTTTTTTTTTAACGAGGCAATATCGTTGCAGTTTAGTTTCCCAAAAACATTTTTACCGCTTATTTTCGTTTTAGTTTACGATAATAACCCTGGCCCACATATATATTAGTCCCGTGATAAACTATCAAATGTCCAGCGTGAGGGTCTACTTTATATCGGGTAAACTGATGCATGCCAGATTGCTCACAAGCTTCTCTTTGTATTCCTCCCGCCTCACCTGTCTATATCCTCCTGTTCCCGGCACGACATCTCCATGGCGATACGCAGCTGCTCGTCAAAGCTCGACGCCACGCCGAAGTGTCCCGACGACCGCGGGTCGGTCACTGTGCTGCAGGAGAGCGGAGAGTTGGCGGTCGGGGTGGATTCCGACGGGGAAACAGAGGCGGGCTGCGCGGGGTCGGCCGTGTCTTCTCCCTCTCTGCTGGCCAGCGAGATGGACAGAGACTCCTGGATTGCCCTGAGAAAAGAATTACATAGATTAAGATATTAAGACTTAAACTGAAGTGATTAAACAAAGAAAGATATCTTAACGGGAAAGTTTCACTGCTGGGCTTCATTACTGGATGACTGGGAGTTGCTATTCCCAAGAGAAGGTGGGAAGAAAAAGCTAATCACCGAACTCCATTTAGACACGTTTAATTAAATGACTTCACACGCCAGAGGTTTCCCTGAATAAGAAAGAATTATGATTAGACAGAAGTTAATCCTCATGAAGTCTTCTCTGGAGTTTGAGCAGTGTGAAGCTGCCTGTGAAGGAAACAAGAGAGGCTGAAAGTCAACTCACCTCTCGAGCTGAGAGTCTTCCTCGTACAGTGGAGACTGGGGCACTGGGCGGGTGTTGGTCAGGGCCTCCCAGATGGTCACCTAAAAAAAAAAAATCACACATGTTTTTAACAACTGGCTCTAAATGTTAAAAAGGGACAAATCAAATCTCCCGTCTGAGACTGACCTGCTCACTCTCTGTGCCGGCGTCCAGCAGGCTCTGCTGGATGGCAAATTGCAGCAGGTTGTCATCCTCGTCCCTCATTGGCTCACTGCGGCCCGGGCCGAGGGTGGTGTAGTCTGCGGGGGGCTCAAACACTGAGGGGTCCACCTCGCATTGGAAGGGAGGGGAAGCCTCACCTGGGTGAAGACGGGTTACAACATTACTGCATGTGCTTGCGAAAAGGTTTATGATTTTTTTTTTTAAGAATTCAAACCTGTACTACGCCGGCGTTACATTTAGAAAAAAAAGGTGCAACAGAACAAAATGACATAACCATATTATACTTACAATATTGTGCACTATGATAAGTGGCTAGCTTACTTTTGTTCTACTGTAAAAATGTGACTATTGCTTAAAAGTTCTTATGGAGTTCATAACCAGTGTGTATTTACCGGCTTCTTCGGAGCCCTCTGGTGTGTGGACCGTCAAAGAGCTGACCGGCTCGTCGCAGCCACACAGGTTACTGAACGTCACTCTGGCATTCAACACGTGAAACAGGGGAATCTCTGGAAGACAGAGAGAGAGAGTTTGAAAGATTTAAATAGCTGATTATTCCCGTAGCACCAGTGGGAGTTAAAACACACGGTAAGAATCATGAATTTAGTTCTCACTATTTGTCAATAGAACAAGCTACAGCTGGCACAGCGTGCGGAGGTCCGGCTATGAGGGACGACTCAGCGACCGACTAGAGAGGCCAGCAGAGGCAGACAGCAGGAGAGAAAAACAGCATGTAGAGACATCATATTTTCACATCTAACTCTGTGAATCAAGGTTTTCTTATGAAGGTTTTTGGGGAATTCTGTTGAATTTGAATGAAGTGTGTTTCGTTTTTTTGATGAGTTAACAAGGCAATAAAGCTCATCTTAGTTCGGCAAAAGAGAATTCGGAAGATGTATAGACGCATTTTTCTGTTTAATAAGGAAATAGGTGTCAGAATATTTCCTTTCTTGACATTTTGTGAGTTTAATTTGTTTATTTATTTCACTAAAAAAAGCTAAGAAAATATATCCGCAAGTCGGTTGTTGGGCTGACGGTGGCCGGTTGTAAAACGTTTCACATATCGTCCAACCCGACTGTGTACCTCTTATAACCCACCTATCTTGACAGGGAAGCCTGGTGGCAGGCGCAGGGTGATGAAGTCACGTAGCTTGGCAAAGTGGGCGTTGGAGATGGCCATGAGGTCGATGATGGGCGTCACCTGCTCGGCCAGGGACAGAGGGTGACTCTCACTCAACCACAGTGTCGCTTTAAATCTGGAGAGGACACAGAGACAGACAGACAGAAAGCTTTAAGTGCTGCTGCTTTTGATGATGAACATTAGTGTCACAGCGTTTCCAAAGGCTGCATCGTACCTCTGGACTTTGCTGGTAAGCTCGACGGGACGTCCGATGTCCCGGCTGTTCAGGTTGAACTCCGGGTTGAAGTACTCCTCCGCTGTGATGGCGGTGGGGTTGTGAGGACTGGCACACTGGGACACATCACTCTGACAGAAACACAGAGATAGAGAGTTATAAGTGACGGTGTGTTCATCAAAGAAAGCTGCAGGTGGTGTGGGTGGTGTGTGTGTGATGCACAGGTGCTGTGGAGACTCTTACCCCATTGTGAGCTGTATGTTGTTCAGCAATCCCCAGGAAGGACTGCAGAGGAGTCTTTGCGCCTGAGTGGGAATAATGTAGGGAGATCATCATCACTCTGCTCTGCAATTTCACTTGTTTTGCTCTAAAAAAAAAAGGGCAAGGGATATACCTGGAATAACATTATTATACTTTGTACTACAAGTCTGTGTGTGTGTGTGTCTGTGTGTGTGTGTGTGTGTCTGTGTGTGCGTGTGTGTGTGTGTGTGTGTGCGTGTGTGTGAGTGTGTGTTCACCTCTGCTCCTGGACTTATCCTGGTCTGATAGATGCTCTGTCCTTGACCGAGTCACCAGCTCCACATTGGTTGCACTGTAAACCTGGACACAATGATAAAATATACTCTTCAACACACTCTTTTCTTTTCTTACACTTAGTTCAGGTAAAGATCCTGTTAACGCATTTGTTTGGGTTAGTGTAGTGTGAGGATGAAGAGTCTCTCTTGACATTTTAGTAGCCAAAATATCCCTTTGTTTCTTTCTCCCAAACCCTTTTGTTGTTATTGTTAACTTTAACTTAAGTAAGTTACTCCGAGTCCTCCTGACTGTGCTCCCTGTGCACAGGACAAGAAACTACTGCTGTGACAAATAATAAATATATTTAATATTTGGTGTTCTCTTTTTTTTGTCAATGAAAATAAAGAGAGATTTTGGTAAAGTTCCTTATTTTTTAAAACTACATCTTAGTCTTGTATTTTTTCTTAACAATATGCATGTTGATATAGTTGCCGCCTCGTCATCATCATGGGGAAAAAGATTTTTTGCGAACATATTCATGCATAGTTTTTGTTAACAAAATTAAAACTCCTTCCAAATGGTCTGAATTATGCGTTTCGTACATAGTTCGGACTGTGTTGGCCCAGCTGTCTCTTACCTTGGCTTCGTACCCGCTAACCACCTCACTCTTCTCAGAACGCCAGCCCCAGATTCCCGACTTGTTCCTAAACAAGCAAAGAGATAAAGTAAAGGCTCAGGGCATAGACATCTCCATGAAATGATTCTAGTTTGTAGATCTGTACACAGTACGGGCTTATTACCGTTCAAAGGCAATGTTGCGTGTGTTGAGGTGTGTGGAGACGATGGGCGATGTGAGTCTCTGGGCTGTGTTCTCCTGCGACGGCTGCATGGCTGCCAGGAGGGAGGGCGCGTCACGTGGAGACAACACAAGTGGCTCTGTGTACACCACCTGCTTCTCATGGTCCACCTCCATCACCACGGCACCTTCATCTAAGAAGAGCACACACATTTAAGTCTCCAGCAGCGGTAATTCTACGTCTTTCAGAGTTGGTCCAAGTCAAGTTTTCATGATGAAATTGTCCATCCATCGCTTAACCTCAGCAGTTCAGTTATTTATATGCATGCGCCGCTGTTCCACGAGCACACACACCTCCGCCCTTGAAGATGTAGCTGCGTCGTCCTTTGAGCCAGGTCATGTGTTCGAAGCCCAGGAGGGTGGTGTCCACACGGAGGCACGAGCCGCTCTTCCACACCCGGTAGACGTCACTTGGACACACCTTCGACACCAAGGGAACTGAGAGGACGATCGAAGAAGAGGCGAAGCAGTTGAGAGAGATAACGAGAGACAAATGGTAACCAAACAGGGAACAGGCGAAGTACAGTGAAAAGAAAAACAGCTTTACATGGAAATGTTTTCTGGAAATTATCTGTTGGCGAAAAACTATGCTTTCATGGTAATTAACCTAAAAGGCCCTTTTAAGGTCCATCACCCTTGGCATGCTTGGTGTGGGTTGGCTTTGCTCAGGGTGTCTGAAGGTTAAGATAAGGACCTGCATCATGTTCCCTCGTCCCACGGCATTGTTTTGCCTCGTCCCTGGTGTTGTGATTATACATGATTCTGTATGGGTGCTTAGTGAATGTAATGTTACTTTAGGTTTTGGTATGACTGTGTCGATGTATACATGCTGTATCAAGATCTTATCCAACTTCAGATTTGTGTTGGAGATGAATTCACTGATTATATATTTTATCAAAAAAGGTCAAAAGACGAATGATCATTAACATTTTGAAAACTTGAGGCTCTCTGAATTGCTCTTTGTTTTCTCACTAACATCTAAGACACACAAAGTAATCCATGCATGAAGATTTAAAAACACATAAGAGCAAGCAAACAGTTTTATTTTTTTAATAATGCAATGTAGTACTGTAATTATTTGTAACTTAATTGGTTTAAATGTCAACTATGTCCACACTGCTTTAATAAAAGCAAACTCACTGGGACTTGAATATAGTGAAATTGTTAACGTCAATGTCTTGCTCTAATTTATTAAACAATAGACATTTGGGCATTAACATATTATAATTATATCGTTTATGATCCTTCTTGTAAATATTAAATGATAATAGTAAGATTTTAAGAGATGGAAAACGTAAATAACTGTTTGACTTGAGCATCTTCTGCAGATTGAAGAAGGCAAAGTAATCAAAACACAAGAAAACACATTACATTACTGAGCAGCCGTGTTAAATATACATATAATAGAAATACATTACATATAATAGCGCCTTTTAGCTTTGAAAGGCGCTTTACTAATACAATTTATTATTATTATTATTATTATTATTATAATAACACTTTATGAAGGGTATCAGTTATTTGTAGTGGGTTACAGTTTGAAATGAACCTGCACCATCTTGTGTTTAGGCCATTGTTACAAACTGTCACTGACTGACAGCTGCTGCTGGGGGGAGCTGTCCGACTACTGTGGTGCTGAAACTGACCTCTGTGAAAACACATTAATGAAACACACTCACCCCAACTGGTGAACTCCCACTTCATCTCCACATAGAAGTCCCGCGCCTGGAAGAGACCAGGGAAACTTCTTTTGTACTTCTTAGACAAAAGCTAAATGTCCATGTCATCTTACAGCTGTGCATATTTATGTAGTTGTGAACATGTTGTGAACAGTGCCTCAGGTTGCCGTTTGTTTCATCTCACTATGCTGGACCACTTCCTGAAATCTATGTTTTCATAGCATTTTCTTTGCATGTTGTTCTTTTTTTTATTGTTTTGTTTTATGATAAGCCGTCTTTGCACTTATATTGTATGGTGTTTTGTGACGCACCTTGTAACTCTGGTTTTCAAAGGTGCTATAGAAATAAAGTTGTTATTATTATTATTATCATTATACACTGACAATAATGAAAACATGCACTGACACAGCAGCCTAAACTAAGAATTTTCTTTCCACAAATATAGCTTTAAGGCGAGGTTGATGTGTTGCTCTTTGATACAGGCAGAGTTTACGGCCTGGAGGCTTAAATGGTCAACTGTAAGCAGGTCTTACCTGTCTTAGTTTGCTGAGCAGCTCTGGGATGCCCGCCAATCTTTCTGTGGCACGTTTGTAGTCTCTGTGCTGAAGCACCAGCTGAACCATCTCAGGGTCCCCGGTGCTCACCGCCTCCTGCAAGACTGAAACATACATCCTCATTTAATGCCAGTAAGAGCTTATTTATTCCCTCAGCAGCCTCAGGACATGTAACTGGTCGTCACGGCAGAGCACTCACTGGTCCAGCCCTGTGAGTTGTTTTGGGTCGGGTCTGCAGAGTCCCTGAGCAGCACCCGGGTTGACTCCAGGTGGCCCAGACACACAGCCAGCTCCAGCGGGGTGCGCCCTCTCGGATCCAGGCGCTCCACATCCTGCTGCAGAACCAAACGCACACAAGTAGCATCAGCGCAATGCAGAGAGACCTATAACAAATGCATCTTTAAAAACACACCTGCTGCAAAATAAACCTCCTTACTCACCTCTTTCTTCTGCAGCTCTTGATCAAGCTCCAGGTACTGATTGTTCCACACCAGAAAATGCAGAGGAAACGCTTCTTGAGCCATGGTTGTCGTCCGCGTGACAGTTAAACAGTAGAAAAGCTATGTTTGCAATAAGACTTCCGCAGCCAACAGATAGCAGTGACACCACAGCAGAGCAACGAGTTCAGCGCTGATGGGCACAACTAGTTAGCTAGCTACCTTAGTTAACGGCAGAGAGGGTAAAAGCTGAAAGTGTTTTTACAGGAAAAGACAAAACCTAGCTGTCACTAGGCAAGTCTATCCAAGTAGCTCACGTGAGGCAGCAAACACAGTGGAATAATGCGCGTGTCTATTTAAAATAGTGGGCTGAGTTAGCTCGGCTAACTCAGCCCACTAATTTGATGTAGTTAACTAACAGCTAGCTGAGCTAACGTTAGCTAACTGGCTAATAACAACATTGTTTCCTGCTCCACTTGACACCTGCTCTCCATTATTCAAAAAGGAAGGCATCTAATGAAGCCGGCCACACATGCACCTCCCAAGTCCGTTCATTTCTCCTTCACGATATTCTTAAGAAAAAATATCGGTGAAATCGCCGGTATGATAAAGTTAGCTAGCCACCCTGCTGTTACTGCAACCACCCCGTTTGTATCGCAGGGTTGTTACATTGTGTCAAAAAATAAAGCGAGATACGGCCTTTATTCTAGTTTCACATCCAGGTCACTCGAGCTGAGCGCATCTAATGTAATGTAGGCGTCAGCTGCTGCCGATAGCACTCAGTCCTGATCATTAAACCAGACCTCATTTGTCAAAGTCTGCTGTGCTCGTGTCCAAGACGCAGCTTAGTTTGCAACGTTGAAGTCTATTTCCAGCTGCAGCAGCGTTAGTTATTTATGCGTCGCTTTATTTCCAGGTTATGGAGAGAAGCTGGGTGGAGTCGAGGAGAAGATGTTTCTGATCCGACAATGCCAACAAACAGAATTAAAAGGAAAATCGAGCAATACTTGCCATTTACTCAGTGGTGGGAAGTAACTAAGTCTTTTTAATCATGTGCTGTACTTAAGTATAATTCTGAGGTAGCATGTTTATTCTACTCCACCACATTTTAGAGGGGAATATTGTACTTTTTACTCCACTACATTTATTTGATACATTGAGTTACTAGTTTGCAGATTCAGATTATTGAAGCAAAGCATAATAAACAAATAATTGATCATGTATTATGGAGAAAGATAACTTTATTGATCCCTTGGCGAAATTCACAAGCTCCCTGGCAGCAGTAAGAAATAAGCCTCACCTTTATGCAACATTAAAGTACACATTATTGCATCGATAATTATTCAATAATACATTGTGAAATGCACTGCATAAGCACTTTTGGTACTTAAAGTATATTTTGATGTGTTATTTATTTTCCACCACTGCATTTGCTTGATGCAACTCTCCCACGTTCATTGACAATATGACAATTACCCATTGTTTATTTATTTTTTATTTTTCTTGAAAAATAACACAAATAACATAAAGTGAAAAAAGGCTTTTTCTGAAAATAATTACAATGCTACAGGACTCCCGTTTTGATAACCGAAAAGAGGAACATTTACACAAAAGTATATATGTATATACTTATATTCATTTGAAGGGATATGGCCTGGAGAGCAGTCTGGAAGGAGGCCTTTGGATACAGAACCACTACACTTTATAAGGGAACAAAGAAACGAGCAACCCAAGCCCCCAAACAAAATCGTACATCTCTACATTGAATTGGACAAGGTCATGAAGTTCAGCGAAAAGTAGATACTCACAATTTTCATCCATGAAAAGAAAAGAGTGTATCAAAGAGGGGTGGGGAGCAGTTTCATCTAGAATATTAACATTTTAGCTCTAAATGTCGTCTCTGTACAAAAACAAAGCAAGAGTAGTTTGGAAATAATAGCACCTGAAGTCTAACGGTTGTTTGAAAATGCACCATTTATCTGACACCTAACCCGTGGCTTAGCCCAAACATTTAATGCAACCTGCCCTTTGGTGGGTTGAGGTGTTCTTGCCATGTCGATTGCCTTCTCACACTGTCTTTTTACCCTTTTACACAACCACATCCACTCAATGTCCATTTATACTTACCATGTAAACCCCTACTGTTGCACCCAAATTCCTTATTAAGCTGGACATACAAACGCAGGCCATTCCAATCACTCACTTTATAAGTCATGATGTCAAAGACCAGTCACCTTTAGTCGTCTTAAAAATAAAGAAATCTCAACGCATAGTTGCTGTGCATAAAGCGGACGTCAAACCTCTAAACATTTGCTCTCTTGAATCTGACAAAAATAACCATATATATTTAGAGCACCCAAATGTAGCTGATATCAAATGAGTTAAAATGATAAATCACATCATAAATAAGACTTTATGGGATTCAGCCAAACGTAACAATGCAGTTATACCCCAAGGATGAAACTCCAAAGTCTTTCTCAAGGCAGGAGTTTGTGATAGGAGTCAAGATTGGCTTCTGTCCAACGGAGAGTTGAGCACTTGGTTATGTGCAGTCTAATACAGATAATTAATTGACCATGTTCTCCAACTCCTGGCAAAAAAATACACTTTGCTTTTCCCACATCACATTAATTCCCAAAAGAACAACGGAAAAAAAAAGAAAGAAAGCAGAGTCTCCTTTTTAGGGTACACGGAAAAGAATGTATATAACGTTGAATAGAAACTTTTTTTCAGCTGAGACGATCCCTTTCACCAACACCAGTTAAGTGAGTTCAGACCCCGCCCCTCCTTTAACAGTGATACAGGTGCATGTGAACTTCCCTGCATGTCTGTGTCCTTTGTCACACAGATTCACATCAGGATCCTTTCGGTTGCCGTCGCACCTCAAATGGCCTCTGCACTCAGAGGCGGTAGGATCTTAGGATATCCTCTGGATCAGTTTTTCATCTGACAGGCAGTAGAGCGTGTTCACCGACAGCTCGGAGATGAAGGCCTCACAGGCCTTGCGGGAGACGACTTTACAGCCTCGCAGGTCGAGCAGTGAGATGCAAGAGAGGCGGCGGAGATACTTGAGACACGTGTCTGTCAGTTTACTGCAACCTGGGAAAGAAACAAGTACACAGACATCAATAATACTGAACTAAAAACTAATGCAACATGTGTTTGTTTATTCTAGAGATGCACCAATCCATCGGCCACCGATCAGTCTCGATTATTTTACCAGTTAAACTTACACTCATTTACACAATTTGCGCACACAGCAGCATCAACAATTACGTCACACCGCCACACACACACACCGCCACACACACCGCCACACACACACACACACACACACACACACAGTGAGTGAGTGAGTGAGTGAGTGAAGAAGACAAAGCCTGCAATTTGTAACAGCTGCAAGTCCAAAATAAGTCATGGAGGAACAACCTTAAACACAAGATTTTGACACCAAGAAGGTCCTGTAACATGGTGCAGTTATGGAGGTAATGTAAGTTATTTAATAGTCAATGTTTTTGTTCATGTATGTTGTTAATTATATTTCTTAGAAAGAAAGCAAATCTGAATAGACACAGAAATAGCAATCAGTGCATCTCTAGTTTATTCTTCCTAAACAAATAAAAATAGTTTTGTGTCTTCAATATTAGCTATTCTCATCCGTCTCTCACCTCCCAGGTTGAGTTCTGTGAGAGTGTTTCGGGTGGACGAGCCCACTGCAGTCAGCAGGTTGATGGAGTTGTCTGTGAGGCTGTTGCAGTGGGAGAGGTCCAGTTTTGTTAAATGGGGCATGTGGCGGATCACCAGGCGCAGAGTGGAGTCGCTGATGTCCAGGCCTGCTAGTCGCAAACACTGCATGGTACGCAACTGACTGCGATTGTCACAACCTGGAACAGAAGAGATATTTGTGAAGTAGAGAAGAAAATGAGTTTTGTAAAAAATATTTGATGAGAAAAAGGACAAAACGGAAGTAAAATGAGAAGAAAGGCAAGGGGTATAAAGTAGTGACACATAAGATGCAAGAGTTCCTGAGGTTACGCTTTCCTCACCGGGAGGAGTGACTAGATTCCTGATCTGAGAGTCTTTGACTCCGTCTGCATACCGCAGGTCCAGAGAACGGAGGAGAGGGCAACTAGAGGAGCAGAGAGCTGAAATAGATAACCAGGAACAACCTGCCACCATGAGATCCTTCAGCCCTGCAAAACAAGAGAAGATTTAAACATAGTGTGTAATGTCACATTTATAAAACTCCAAAATGAAAAAGGAAATATATTACGAATTTAGTCAGGATCTCCAACACCAAGTAAAGTAAATGTGCTAAATTACATATTTATATACAGCACATACAGTATACTTCATCACATTAAATCAGATGTTATTTTGCTATAAAACCACAAAGACTATGTTTCGTGACAGAGAGAGAGAGAGAGAGAGAGAGAGCGTGTGTGTGTTTACGTACCAGGCAGGCGGCCAACAAGCCAGTTGAGCTGTTTTTTAGAGATGTTGGTCCAAGAGAGATCGAGTGTGACCGGCTGTCTCTTTATGATGCCTGTTAGGGCCTGAGGTGTAACGGTGCGTTTGATGCTCAGGTCGATCCGTGCCCAAAGCCGCTTGTCTAAACACCTACGAACAAGCACACACACACGAACAACACATCCATTCAAAGTTCTTAATTTGCAGAGCGATATGACTTACTGACCCTACTTTACACTATCTCACTACTGAATTTGTAATAGAAAATATATTTTAAAACATACGGACAGGGTTGAATAGCATTTTATGAAGTTGAAATCCACTTATCACATCTTCACAAAGCCAAAGGCAAAAATAACTATGACTCCAAGATGTCTAATCACCTTTTGTTGACTAGTTTTTTTAATAGTGGAATACTTAAACCTGAAAATGAGCTGGGCATGACAAACCTGCAACCTATTTGTTTCCATTGTTCTTTGCCAATAAAAAAAAAATGAGTGAGGCGTAGTAAAAGATTTGTTAGCATCAGAGCTTAACAAATAACCCATCCCTAATAAAACATATATCCACGAGGAGGTCTTACCATTTGTACCAGTTCTTGCAGACAGCCATGCAGACGCAGAGATCTGCTCGACTTAAGTAACGGAAGACAGATACCCACACCTCCCTCTCACAGCCTGGCCCGCTGCCGCCGTTCTCCCTGTCTGCCTCGCTCCCTCCTTCCTGCAGGGCGGACAGAGGGATACGGAGATGGGGAAGCTCAGAGGTTGAAGAAGAGGAAGCGCCATTGCTCAGTTTAGCCGGTCTCGTTTTTTTAGAGTCTTCCAGCCTCTCTGCGTGGGAGGTCCGAGTGTCTGTGTGTCTACTGCGAGTGTGTACACGTGTGTGCCTACTGGAGTGTTGATCAGGACAGGGTCCGTGATTTCTAATTGGGGGTCTGGCGAGGACTCTGGTCTGGTTGTGTATTGTGGAAGTGGCAGTTGGAGGGGCGATAGCTTCCAATTTGGGGACAATGGCTGATGGGTCCCGCTTGGCCCTGGTTGGCTTTTGGAGTGTCACTTTAAGATTTGAGCCGTCTATGCCCCCTGTTTCACTGTCCTGCTCCATCTCTTCCTCCTCATCCTCCTCCGCACCGTTTTGGTTGGCCACCTCGCTCGCTTCCTCTTCTCTCTCTTTGGCTGCCCGTTCTCCTCGCCTTGACTGTGGCTGGTTCTCTTTATCCAATCCCCTCCCACTGTTCTGCCCTCTCTCCTCTTCCTCATCGCTGCTGCCGCTGCTGCTGCTACTGCTGCTGCTGCTGCTGCTGCTACTGCTGCTGTTGCTGCTGCTGCTGCTGCTGCTGTCCTCACTGTCCTCCTTCAACTCTTCATGGCTTTTACCACCTCTGAGTCCTCTTCCTGCTCCTCCTCCCCGCAGCCTCACCCCTCTCCCCCTCCCACTGCGGGGCTCTCCCTTGGGCTCAAGTACCAGACCGAGGGAAGACTGCTGCTGCTGCTGCTGCTGCTGCTGCTGCTGCTGCTGCTGCTGCTGCTGCTGCTGGAAAGACTCAGTCCCTCCTGGAGAGCTGTGGTAGGTGGAGCCACTCGCCCAGCTGGAGCTCCGGCCTCTGCCCTGAGATAGCCTGCTGGTTGGAGAGCGCAGCCCGGACAGCACCTTGGAGCGCAGCGGCCGGGGAGAACGGTCTAGAGACGACTGTTTCTGTTGGGAGGGTAAGGGCAAAAAAGATGGCACATGAGAACAAGATACTGGATGCTTCAAACACTCAGTTTTGTTATACAATATGCTCTGAGCAGTATTGTGTATGTTTACCTAAATATAGCATCTGAAAAGATTTTTCAAAAATGATGTGTTAAGTTGTAAGTTGCAGCCCTGCTGTAAAAACATTGTGGTTGAAATCAATCTTTGGTAACCCAATTTGTTTGGATGAAAATACCTCCTGGAATAATACTACAAATGCAATAAGAAACTTCTTACCGTTAAGATTTTGCTGCGCTCTAGTTTTATCTGTAATAAACAGAAAAGGGGTTGGGGAATGAGATACATTTCAAATAGAGATTTTTTTCAAGATCTTTAGTAACTAAAATAGATCAAAAATAAATGTCAACAGAAGAAAAAAACATTCCTAAATTTCCATATTAATTTTCAGTGCATCAAAATATTTAAGGCTGCTAAAACTGGAAGGGAAACCTAAGAACTGTAGTATCGCTAAATCAAAGACATGCAGAACTGTCCAAATGCTTTAAATAAACACTTTTTCTCCATTATGCATAAAAATAGCTTTTTTGACTTGCTTTTTATCATTAAAACATTGGAAGATTCATCAAACGCATCTAAATCCACATTACCCTCTTTTTAAGTCTGAGCTCCAGTGCATTTGCTCTTTTGCGGTTCTGTTGATGCTGCAGTAGCAGTTTCTGAGAAGGTGGTGGTGCTGTGGGTCGGGATGATGATTGGCTACGTCCCCCTCGTCTCACCCCTTCACCTACACCAATGCCTTCCCGGTAGGCGCGTTTGATCGGTGGCAGGGACGATGAGCCCTCCGACTCTCCACTTTCCTCATCGCTGGTAGACTAGTGTGAGAAGGACGGGAAGAGATGGTTGGTGGGGTTGAACAACAAGAAGGGCAAGGAGGAGGAGAAGGAGGAGGAGAGCACGAGAAATGTTTTTGGTACCTCTGATGCGGAGTCTTTTCCTTGGTAACATTTGGGACATTCCCAGCAGCTGGGCAAATCCTTATTGATCTTCCCCTCACCAGGTTCCTGAAACCACAAACAGTAAAAAGTTTGAAAACGCAACGACCACATCTGAACTACACATACAGCTTTATAGGCAGCTCAACAAACCATGCAATAATAATAATAATAATAATAATAATAATAATAATAATAATAATAATAATAATAATAATAATAAACTTGATAGTCTTCGCTGTGTAAAAAGAATACCTTATTGCATTGACGATGGACAATCTGCGAGCACACAGAGCACTCCATGAGTGAGTGAGTGCTCGGATTTGATTCATCCGATTCTCCTTCTCCACATATGGCACATCGCGCTGTGTTCGGTAAGGCAGGCTGAAGGAAGAAAGGTTATCTGGATTATTCTCTGACAATCTCTATTTTAGAATAAAGAGTTCTAGAGTTGTAAAATGAATTAAACATTACATTTAACATCAGTAATTTGACGCAATTTTGAGTGACTAGACCGACACTGTGCTTACATGTACAGATGGGAAGCATGATTTGGTTCCACACATTCATAGACAATCACGGGTATGACAACTCACCGCTAGACACCGTCTCATGAGGCAGCCCTTCTTCATGCGACCCGGCCCACCAAACTTCCTCATGTCGTGGCAAAACTGGCAGGTGCCGCATTCCTTCCTGCAGCAGGCTGCACAGCGCTTGCACCTCACCCGTTTGCGCCTCATAGCAGAGATGGAGGAGCGTTTGGTGGATCGCTGAGGCTTGTGGAGGGTGGGGCCCAACCGAGGCCGGTAAATTACAGGGGGAGGGGGAGTGGGGGGCTGGTACCATGATGGCTGTATAACGGACATCAGGAGGAGAGATAAAGAAAAGTAGGTTAGAATTAGGGCTGCAAGATACAAAGAAAATATGTAATAACGTTGTTGAATATCAGAATAACGATATTACTTGCGATAAATATACAAATATTAAAGTGTACTCAGTCCTGTCTCTCTCGAAGGTTATTTTCTCTACAATGAAATATGTTGCCATGTACTCCCAGTTAGCTGGAAGTGTGTAAAAATGTATTCTCTGCTCACCCTTTCGGGCCACTTGACAATGGGCTCTCCAGTGTAGGACAGTTTGGGATTATCATTGGCATGCTCCTTCAGAAGAGTCTGGACAAGTGGAGAAGAGAGTCAGAAAACAAAACAACATCAAATCTATCTAAACGTCTCCCATGGCACAGCACCATCGCAGCAATAGTAGCCAGCGTGAGATAATTGTGAGATGGAATGCACGCTTAGGAGACACCCACCCTCATGTCTTCGAGCAGGGCTGTGGCGTTCATGATGCCTACAGGGACACACTTTTTCTGGTCTGGCAGCTCCTCCAGCTTCCCTAAAAGGTTCCACAGTCCCTCCAGCTCAAAGGGAGTCAGCATGTGTTGAGGTGTGGCATCTTTAGCTGCCTCTTCTTGTTCTTGTTCTTTGACTTCTTCTTCCTTGATCTCCTTGTTTTCAGTGTCACCGTCACCTCCATTGGAGGTGCCATTCTTGGTGTGGTCGTTGGTTTCAAGGTCAGCCTGGGTCAGTCCTGAAAAGAGAGTGGACATGATGGTTGAAGTTCACGTCAGTGAGCGATTCATTTATAAGTTTGTGTGAAAAAGAGAAAAAGATTAGGACTCCAGGGTTTTCTTGTGTTCATCTGTCCTCACCTATGCCTAGGGAGTATTTTTTGAACTCAGGAGTGAGGTGGGAGATGTTGGTCTGACAGTAGAGGTATCTCTCGAGGACATACCAGCACATCTCATAGTAGAACGGATAGCGGAACTTTGCTGGCACCTAGAGGAGGAGGACAGAAACAGATTAGAAAATATTGCTAAAATCATTTTTGCATCAACATGTTTTGTCAAATACCACTGAAATAAAATAAAAAACTTTTGCCATGTTGTTTCGAGTTATCCATTATATACATAAACACAAACTCAAGAGCCTCGATTTTGTCCTACAGCATAAGTGTGACTTAAATCTCCTGTTGTTAAACCGCACATGGTAATACGATTACTTAAACTTCATTATATGACTACTTAGATTTTATTGTGAAGCCCTTACGTACAAATGCACCAATCCTATATTCCTCATCAGTATCAATAAAGATACAGATCTTATTTGGTAAATTAGGTATCAACCATGACATGACCAATCTACATTAAATACAGTTTCTTTGTAAGTGTCATTCAAAATGTCTATGTTTCCCTATCAGTTAAATGGATTCAGTCACAGCTACTTACTCCAATTATTGTCATGAGTTATACTCAGTGAATTATACAGATTTCCAATTTGTGAAAAAGAGACCACTGGTGTTGATATTGGATTGATATAGAGTATTGGAAGATACCCTGAGTTTGTGTCGGAATTGGTATTTGAGAGAAATAAATAAGAGTCAGTACATCCTTACATTTATGAGTGTAAAAAAATCTTAAATTCTAGTCATGTTGAAATGATTTAGTCAGCAGTGTTTTTCTATTCTGAGTAATTCCACAGTACAAGACTCTGAATCATGTCTTACATAATCACAAAATGTATGTCAAGAGAACAGTTGCATATCAACAGCCGTAAAAAGTCTACAGTGAATGTGAGGTGCTGCTCACCCGTGTGCGATCCTCAATGCTGTAGATGTTGAGCTGCATGGGGATGTTAAAGCTGTGGAGGAAATTCCCCCCAAACACCAACGTGTCCTCTGGGGTGTACACGGCATGGATCCACCCTGCAACATACAAGATACAGGATACTGGAGGCATGTAGTGCTCAAGTGTGTATTTTTTATTTATAAGGGTGTATGTGTCGCTGCCGTATTACAGTAACATACCTGAAGGGATTATGAAGGTGTTGCCTTGCTTGAGCTCTATCCTCTGGCAGTCAAAACACTTGTCGCCCAAGAAGATGTCTCCCTGTTTTCCTGATAAAACCCAGTTCTCGTACATCTCCAGGTTCTGTGGTGTGGGTGGAATCAGCCAGAACACCTGCAGGGGTCACAGGTAAAAGGTCATGTAGAGGTCAACAAATACATAAAGTCTGGCATTCTGTCTGACGTAAATTGTTAAGCTACTGTGACTACGGAGCCTCTGTGTTGTTGTTTTATAGTCCCATCTACATTATAGTGTACATTATGATTATGTCTGTTCTGCACAAGGTGTTCTGAACAGTTGATGCCTTTATTCACAGTGCGAAAGCTCAGAAAAATCTACATCATTCTGTGTATTAAAAAAAAAACATAACTTTTCGCTGCAACATGTTCGAGTTCTGTGAGAGTATTTATGACAAAAAAACAAACAATAAAAACAAATATTGACGTATATATTATTTGCACAATGGGATTATTCTTCATGCCCCTGGTGCGTAAGGACTTTTAGTCCACCATTACATATACTTTGCTTTTACAGCACGAGTGAATAAATGAGTAAAAGTTTCCACCGGGTCACCGCAGGCAGCTGAACCTTAAAATCTATCACTCTCGTGTGCCGTGAAACCCAGACTGACCTTTCCTCCTCGGAGGATGTGGTACCAGACTGAAGTGCCTCCAAAGTCAATGTGGAAATCTGTGAAGCAGCCCTGCACACTCATGAGACAGTACCTGAGAGAAGGGGAGGAAGGACGGAAAACATAATGTGGATTTGGGATGAAAAATAAATTAAAACATTTAAACGCAGGATAAAAAGGTTGAAATGGAAAGGAAGAAACAAGAGAGACTTTGAAATGAACTAAGAGTATCACTGCTGTAAGAGATGTGATCCATATTGTATCTTAACTTAGCACAGCAAATGTTATACGGTTATGCATATGATATGTATAGATATACTTTCTTTTCTGTGCTTTCTCTCAGCGGGTAACACAAATACAGTCCTGTTATATCATCCAAGAGACTTTAAATTGAATCGAATTAAGGGTATCATTGCCGAAGAAGATGTGATGTATCATGACTAAAGCACAGCAAATGTTATGTTTTTGAGGCCTCTGGATTACTCACTTCTGTACTTTGGGATAATGCATATCTATGATGGCATTTGTGGAGTCTCTCTGTCTCTCCTTGAGATGGCGGGGCCACATGTTGTCCACCCAGTCAATAAGGTCCACCTGGACAATTAGGAGAAGAAAATGGTACAAAACATACATTTGATTTGTCTGCACTAAACTCCAGACTGTTTCTGATAACCGACACAGCTTTCTGCATGTAGACCAAATGTAACTACCCGGGGACCAGGCCAAATCTCTATAGCCATCAAGACAGCAGACAAGTTATTTAGATTACTAGCCCGTCTTTCTTAACTTCCTAAAGAGGTAATGTATCGTCTTTGTGACTTACGGCTGTGCACATGTGCAGATACAGATGTGTACAGATGTGCACATCTGTGTTGTTTTAAAACCCTGACGTGCAGAATTGTGTGCATTCTCACCGAAGCCGGTCGTTTGACCAGATTCTCCAGCCTGGTGTGGCTGAACTCCAGACTGATGACGTTGTAGAGTTTCTCTCTTTCTGATGGCGGCGTCTCATAGTAGCGTCGCCACTGAGCCATCGACATCTCTATTCCCTTCTGAGTGTTCACGTCCATCACATCTACAATGCGTCGACTACCTGTAAGAGGATTTAAAAAGAGGTTCATTAACCGAGACCATCGTAATTATATCCAAATGCTTTGTCCTAAAATATACAAAATACTCGCCGGCATTGTGTGTATTACTTTTATTTCTGATTAACTACTTTATTTTCCAGGCAGATATGGATATTTAAAAAAAAAAAAATCTAATAACGTTTTTTTTGGTATATAATATTGATACAGATCCCTTATTCTTTTTTTATTGTAATACATACATACTAAGCGGGTAATTTTACAGTTGAAAGACCTAGTTTAGCATGTTATGTACAAAAGGTAAGGCCATTTACTATGAAAGGGCATGAAACGGGAACTTACCAACAAACAACTTGACATCACTCACACTGAAGTCAGAGTCTGGCATTCTGTAAGAGAGGAAAATCCTTGTGAACTCCAGACACAAATGGGTTTGTTGGCATTTGCTTTGAAATTACTTAAAACTAAGCTACAATATATCTCCATCTAAGAAACAAAAAAAGGAGTACATGCGTTTAGAAAAAAAAAAGTAAAAACTGCAACTTACTGTATGCCAAGGCCATCAGCTGTCTCAAAGATAATGGGCTCCCTGAGCCCTTCCCTCTGGATGTACTCAAATGTGAAATCTAGAAAGGAGACACACAGTGACACAGTCAAACAGTTATCAAAACAGACAAACACACACACACACACTTGCATTGGGTAGATAACCCAAAGTCAAGACAACCAAACTTAAATTAGCCAATATGAACCTGCAGAGATACAGTATCTAACACAGCATGTAGAACAAACAGTTAGCCTTTACGATAGGTTTTCATTAAAATTATATTCCAAAGTTCTCTTGGTTTAGTTGAAACCGCTCACCTTTACCCTCCATGTGTTTGATCAATTCAGAGTTAAACCTGACGCACTGCAACTTCTCGTCCAGGTCGAACATTCGTTTCCCTTCAATTTCATCATCTGAGATTCCATCGTCCTGGTAGCGGCGCCGCGTCCCTGTACGCTGAGGACAAAAGAGGGTTTCTGTTAAGTTTAAGATTAGACATAAGAAACATTATAGTGAGCAATAGAAAAAGGACCAGGTGAGAAGGCTGGAATAACTGCCAGTGAGAAATATGGGATGTCTTACTGCACTGAAAGATATTTCAGTGACATGACAAAGCTGGGTTAAAGCAGCCGATCAGACAGACATCAATGCTGGTATCTAGATCACACGTATTAAAAGTTACATAATAAAAGAGACTTAAGGGATATGCTTGGGAAGAAAACCATAAAACCTGCATAAAAAAATGAGTTCCACAGATCTTTCTTTTATAGCTTTGGAGCTGAACAACCTACTCTTTAATAAATCTTGACTGTACATTTCACATGACGGATTATTTTAATTTCCTTGAAAGTTTTTTATGGGAAAGTGTAAATATTCATTGCATATATAATTATTATCATTTAATAATTCATAATACAAAATGAATAAATACAAAAATGGTATAGAATGACCCTGAATGTATTTTTACAATGTTCTTACTGGAGTCTGATTGCTAAGATATGAGGTGACATCTAAGGGGAGCTGTCCCCAATACCTCCGTGGTAAAAAAGGAACTTAAAATAGTAATAAATCTAATGCTTTCACCAATCACAATAAATCAATCCAAGCAGATCAGTCAGCCAGAATACCAAATCAGTTCATGTGGGAACCAAACAATACAGCATTACAATAGCAGGGGTTAATCTTCCACACACTGACCCCCCTTTTTCTTCCCTCCTGCCATTCACCCTATGCAGCACTGCTTGGCTAGACAGATGGATAAAGCACAACACCCCCGCTCTCAGATCTCCCCACCCCCATCGCACAAATGTGGTATTATCTACACTAAGATACTCTTCACTTTGATAACTGAGCACTGCACAGTCTATTAATTTGCAGCTGAAAACTATTTAACATTATGAAAGCAACCCACCCTGTGGTTTTCATATAACGTAATAAAAATGACAAAGGGAATCAATGAATTACAATTAAGCTATAATTTATTGGGGGCTTTTATTAAGCATTGGTGTGTTCAACTAATAGGCCGAGAGATACTTTACAAAACTAAAATCAACAATGGCAGAACAAGCCTCAATCATTTTAGAATCTTTTGATGTCCCATACCACTACTATCGATCGTTTCTCTGAGTACACACTGAGGAGTTTGAAAGCATTGAGTTAATTACTTTACAACCAGGGGATAAGATTGTAAAGAGGTGAAGCGAGGTAACACAGCAGAAATGCGATCAGGTTAAACAGTGAACTTGACCTCCTCTTGAACTCTTTAGACAGGTTCATTACCGTTGTTATTGGGGTGCCACACAAAACAGAAAGGACCACTACCATCATTGCACAATGTGCCTAAAGAAAGTGGGCCATTCCAATCAAAAACTATACTTTTTTATTAGCTAGACGTACTTTGTGTGTATTAAAAAGGCTATCATCACGCACACAACTTGTATGAAAAACACATAAACATTGTAAACATAGAACAACTGTTCCGGGAAGCTAACAGTTTGGTTAAGTTACTCACCAGGCGTTTGCTGTACCGTGTATGAGGGTCCTCCATAATCTATAAAAGAGAAACAAAGTATCGGCAGTAGCGTTAAATTACACCGATTAAATAGTCAATCGGCGTTGAAATGTTTCGTGTGTTTTAACATTTTGTCGGACAGAAATCTACAGATCTTGGAGTAGAGACTAGCTAGATAGCGTTAGCAGTTAGCCAACACCAATGCTAAGCTAAGGTTAGCCGCATAACACAAAACATTTACGTTGAACTTGCGTCCCTGGATGAAGACATGTGCCGAATAGAGCAGCTACCTTTTAACAGTAATATCCTGAACCAATGTGTCCATTTAACTACTGACGTTATTTAACTGGCGTTATAGGCTAACGTAAACTAGCTCAGTTGACAATCCCTTTCTTAAATCGTCGGCTAACGCTGGCTAGCTAGCTGACATTAGCTTCTATACGGCAGTTGTGAGCTTCTTTATCATTACCTCTGCGATTTAACTCCCGTTAGTCGTTATGGTGAAAGTAATGTTTCCGAGCTAGAGCGTCCGTAGCCTCTCAGTAAAGTTTCTCCCCATGTTATGTGCTAACAGCTGTGTGTAATGCTATGTTTATTATTGTACGATAAAGTTAGAACGATTCGACGCTCCGAGCCGCCATTTTCAGCTGGTTAGAAAACACACACACACACACACACATACACACAAACCAAAAAAAAGAAGCTCATGACCCACCCCCCTATTTACCTCACAGCTCCAAGAATTAGCATAAAGACACTCTCATTGGACACAACATGTGCTATTTAAACAAGATTAGAATATGTTAATACACAAGTGCACTCGGTTTGTTTTACCCGGCTTGACGGTTGAAGGGTGGCTTTCTTTTGCATTAACTCCTTTAATACAGTCACTATAACAAACTCCACTACAAGGTCATGTAGATCGACCTACATAAGTATGTAACAACATGTACTTGAAAGTATCAAAACTACTTATGATGCATGACTGCATGTGTTATTAGATAGTTATTAAAAGGCATTAACTTGTAAGCAGAATTTATGTGCAATTTCCTGCTAGCGCCCTGTGCATTTATGTTTATATAGGCTATATTTTTTACTTTCTAGTAAAATGCTACACACCATGTGTGTAATACAATTATGAGTGCAATTATACTGTGCAATTATCCGTCATGTATATATCTATACAAGTTAAAGGTGTTCATAGTGAATCTAAATTTGTATTATTGTCATGTTTTTATCTTGTTTCATTTAAATGTATCACTGTATCACATTTTCCTTTGCTGTTTCCCCGCTGAGGGATCAATAAAGTTCTTATTTTATCTTATCTTAATGTTGAAAAAATAAATAAATACCTCAAAATGGTACTTATGTACAGTACTTGATTGAATTTACTTGATACTTTCAACACCTGACTAATTCTCTCACATTGCACACCCACTATCACAGCACATTGCATTATTATTATTATTATTATTATTATTATACTATTATATAGAACTACCATGTGTAATAGTATACCATACTGTTTCTGTATTTCTTATTGTCTTTGTACTGTTATTCCTTTATTGCAGCTGTAACTGCTGTTCATATTTGCATATGCATTTCATTTAAGAAGACTGGTTAATGTACATTAGCATAGTTTATATAAACTTTATTTATTTATTTGTATGGCTCTTATATTTTGTCTATTTACCTGCTTCCTACCTATCATTCTTTTCGCTCTTGTGCTGGTGTAAAGCTAGGCCTAGGAGGTCACTATAAAGTAGCTTAATCTCATTTTATCACCGTTTCCCAATCCGGATTACGCAGCAGGAAAACGAGCGCACCCTTGTGTAGGCCCCGCCCACCACGGGGTGTTGATGGGCCGAGCCAGAGCCTGCCTCTGGTAAGGAAGAACAGCGAGATGGGGGATGAAATTAGGTCAGGGAAGCCGTTCATACACACATGTTATGTCGTGCATCGCCACACATTTCCTGTAGCTAATCACACGAAGTAAAAGATGCTTTGAATGTTAAAGGTGTTGGGTTGTAGTAAGCCATGCATAAAGTCTGAGTCATGTGAAAACCTGCAACACAAGAAGCAAAGCACACACCAACACTTGGTACAACGCACAGAAATCTTTTATTACATAACAAGCTTTACTGGGTTGACACACAGCCAATGAGCGAGTGGCAGCCGCTGTTACAGAAAAGACAATCAGTACAAGCATTTCAGCAGCACAGACGCATACAGACAGATCACACACACACACACCACAAAATCACACACAATTTATTCAAATTATGACAAACGGTAAATCTGAAAATACTACTTAATTGGATTTTATTAAAACATTTTACCAGAGCATAATTATGTGTTTGAGTATGAATGGATTTTTGGAGCCAAAGATAGCAACAATTAAAAAAAATCATCTTCATGCATATTTAAATTAATCCTTAGAAATAATTTCCTTATAATAAATACATATTATTGTCCACTCTATGCACCACCAGGAGGCAGCAGACTAAAATCGACCAGAATGGTCCAAAATGACTATCAGTCACAAGTTGAGCCATCTGGTTATGAACAGGCAAACTGAGAAAAATCTACACATTTATAACACGTTTTCAAACACTTCATACAGCGAGAAAATTATTTAAATTCAAATGATTAATAAAAGGGCAAGTGTACAGGGCTGGTACTGGTTCAATTTATTTTATTTTTAAAAATATTTTATTAGATTTTAAAATAGATTCAAATATTGATCAGGGTTAAAATATGGGAGAACCTCAGGAACATGTCTCTTTCTTGACACTCAGCCCTGGAAACACTACACAAAGACAAAAAAAACACTATTTCAACATTTAGTATGAAAGAACTGAATTCATAGTGTTAAATGCTGATGCAAGTTTGTTACCTGTGTAAAACCTTTTATGAGAAGAAGCTGTAGAGATAGGAGAACCCAACGATTCCAATGATGGCACAGCACAATGTAATCATCATCTTTTTCTGTAGATATAATAAAACAATAAAAAAAATATTCAGTACTCCTGTTTAATTTAACACAATGATTCACATTAATGGACACTGGTTTGAGAAAATGATTGAGCCAAAAGGAAAACAAAGGGGCACAGAGAGTAGGCTGTGTGTGTGTGTATTTGTGTGTAAAGATAGAAAAAAGGTGAACAACTTACCTCCTGTTTGACACTTGTTGTGCACCTTTAAAATCTGTACTTTGCAACACAGCGGTTAACATGCAGAATCAACAATCTGCTGACAACAGCTACCATCCCATAAAAAAAACAGTCACACTGCTCTTCCATAACATGCAGTCATCAAAAAGTGTAAACATTCAGTTACATATTCACCTTCTCTCACTCACAAAAAGGGGACATGCATGAGATTGCAAGGAAACACAAGTCAGCCAACTCATTAAAAAACATAAAATCTTTAATTTTCAATAAAATCTGTGGAACCTTAATTTAAAACAGTGAACAACATCTTATTCTCCTGCTCTTATTGTAGCCCGTGCTGATGGCCAAAGTTGTGTGAAGGAACAGGCCTGAATAGAAGGCGCATTAGGATTGAACAGGCAAGAGCAGAAGCCAAAAGAGCAGACTGCGTGTTCAAAAGACCAAGCTGGGGAGGCCTCTCACTTTCAAGTGCTCCCTCCCCGCACAACCAGAATTAAAAGGAACCATTCAGGCTCCATTTGAACAGAAACAAAGACTTCCCTCATGAACGCCAGCCCTCATAATGCACAGGACATTTGAAAAACTCTGTCTTTGCACTACTAAACCCCTACATGCGGTCACTACCTGCTGATACCGGTCTCTTTAATGATGGGAAAAAGTGTCTGATACAGTATTTGTATGCACAGCTGGAATCACCTGCTTTAACTGCCATATTAAAGCCTCCGTGTGACAACATGTGCACGGTGGTTCAATAAACACATTCCCTCTACCAAGATAAAGAAACTGAATGAAATGATGGGGACTAACTAGAATCAAAAACTGTGGCCAGTTTATTAGGTACACCCGACTAAACTAATGCAGTCTAATAGAACAGCCCCGTAGTAAATCCTTCATTTGATTTGGTTTATTGACCAGCTTCTCATATATGTATACAGCACATCATATCAGACAGGGAGGGATTAAATCAATAAAGTTATCTACTGATTTCCATCATTGCGTTCTTACGCCAAGGAGCTTCTGTTTTCAGTTCTGTTTGTTTTTCAGCAGGATAAAAAGGTTTAAAAAAAAAAAAAGGCTGTAGGGCCAAAAAAGAACCTACTACATTTTGGGGGCGGATACACAAATATTATTTCATGTTCATTAACATTGCGAGATGGGGCATTTGGCCTCGGCGGAGGTCTGCGCTCACCGAGTGCCCTTCTAGTTATATACATTTAAAAATGTTTGTAATGTTTTAGATCAGTGACGAGTCAACCTTATGGTCTTTTTCAAGGTTGTACTCAGTGTTATAAATTGTGTTTCTGTTATTTAGTTAACCTCTTTGTATCAATGAGGGCAAACTAAGTAAGACACAGTATAATGTAGTACAATTAAAATGCAACACAAACTTCTTCCCCTTAATGCCCATAAAGTTAAACAAACATGTCTCTAAAAGTTGTTTTAACCTTCATGACAACAGGATTTATCGCAGGGCTGTTGCATTAGAATGCATTAGGTTCAGATAGTTGTACGTAACAAACTGGCAACTGAGGTGTATGTTTACAGTTTAAATATAGCGACACCTAAAATATGCCAGGAAATGTGAATCACACTAGTAAAGAGCCACCAGTCAGGGAGGCCTCACTGTCCACTTACACTTCATCCTGTATGTGCAACTTATTAGCAAGATGATCAAAAGGTATAATAAATATATTACTATTGCTTACTTATTAGACTATTCCGACACTGAAATACAAATAGTTACTACCCGTCTCTCTTTGGCATTAAAACAGGGGAGACAATCATGTCTGTATATGGAGAAGACACGATGGCTTACATTGTAACAGGTTAGCAAAGACACAAAAGAAATATTCAGGCGTTTCTCTGAGATGTTACAGATGGATGCACGTTTATCCACCGTCTTTCTTTGCTCATCTTAGCTCCACCTGTCTATAAAATGTGTTTCCGTAAGAATCATCCTTCATATTTAAAATCAGAACCACTGGGCTCTACAAACTGAAGAATCATAAGTGAGCACACCGATCCTCTTCAAGTTAAAGAACTGAGCAATATTTAGGGCTACATATCGACGACACACAAAAAAAATAAAAATATCCATTATTCACAGGATCATCGGATCTTAAATACAGAAATAAAGACATATTTTGAAATGTGAAAGTGCTGGAACTCCACCTAAAACAACAAAATCTCAATACAGTAGCTAGCTTTTCAATCACAAAATGTGTCAAGGCTCATAAAGGCAAGAAATAATGATAAGGGAGGTGAGGTGCTTCTATAAGGCTTCACGAGGGTCCGATTTAATGGACATTTAAAATCAATTTCAGATCAATTCTCCTTTCCCCTCCGCAGAGATACAATAGCTATTGTACCTCATGTCAGCTTCAGTCTCATTTCCTCGTTTGCAGAAGAGCATCCCCAAACTGCTCAAGCCTCCTGAGGGAGTCATACAGACCCTCACATACCAGGAAGCACAGTTCTGATTGGACAAAAAGGTTTTATAATTATCACAAGTCACGTAGCTCTTCTTCTTTCTTTCTCCAGAGGTCAAAAGGAACATTTGTCCTTGTTGTTGTACATCTGCAGGTTAAATATTATCAAATCCATATGGAGTGATCAGTATCAGGTTTTTCTTTGGTGGGCCAGCTGATGGAGGATGAATGAACTGATGAAGGCAGCAGTCCCATTACAGTGTCTGGGTGAGGATGACGATGAGGAGGATGAGCGCAACCACAGCACAGACTACACCAATTATGATCATCTTCTACAGAGAGGGAGACAATAGAAGGGAGAATTGACGTTAATGACGGGGAAGCATTGAAAGGAGCCCACAGACCAAACACCACCTAAAACTGTAACTCCCTTCGAGCACTGCTTTGTTTGTTCAGCAGTTACCAGAGCCAAGTGCTGCAGAATAGGAGAAAGACACACACACCCAGGAACTTCAAATACACACAAACACACCTCAAGTAAGCCCTGTGGATAGAAAGAAAACACACGCACACACAGAGCCGGAGGAAAATTGCGTGCAAACACTTTTCCAAAGCATGCTACACCCTTTGTGGCACAACAGAGCTTATTTGCTCCAGAGTTACTCACCCTTAGCTCTTCTCTTACTCAAAGAGCTCATCAGCTTTGCTTCAATCCCACGGACAATCCGATTATGAGAGCTAGTAAGGCCAGCAAAACCAGCACAACCACCACTATTATCACCGTTTTCTGTTGGGAACAACCAAGTAACATACAGTACCATCAGGACCATTGTCAGAGCGAACAATAAGTGTCTCCTTAATTTGTGCAAAGATTCTGGACCTAATACTGTAACTTATATAATGGGTTTTGTTTTTTTACAGTGGTGGAAGAAGTATTTAGATCTTTTACTTCAGTAAAAGTAGTAATACCAGTGTGAAAATACTCAGTTACAAGTAAAAGTCCTGCATTCAAAGTCTAACTTAAGTAAAAGTATAAAAGCATTAACATCAAAATGTACCAGAAGTAAAAGTACTAATTATGCAGAATGGCCCATTTCAAAATTAGATATATAATGTTTTTATATATAATAATAATAATAATAATAATAGATTCATCACTTTAATGTTGCAGATGGCAAAGGAGAAGCACATTTTAATTACTTTGTATACTGCAGGTAGTTTAACTTATAATACATCATAATCTATTAGTTGATTATATTTTGTATTAATAAACTGAATCTGCAAAGCAACTAAAGCTGTACAATATTTCTCTCTGAGCCGTCGCAGCGTAGAAGCATAAAGTAGCATAAAATGCAAATATTAAAGTAAAAGTACCTCAAATGTGTGAGTACAATGCTTGTAAATAAACATAGTTACTTTCCACCACTGGATTAGCATGAGAGACTATGAACAATATATGGCAGCAATGGCCCGTATCAAATATCATGAGTTCTCATTGTAGCACTAGGTAACCACACAAACTCTATGTTGCTAAAGTCTAATAAACTAGTTTCCTCTTGGTGCAACAGTGAAGAATGTATGTTAACTTGAAGCTAGCGAACAATATCTTCAAACAGAGACAAAACCAAAGTAAACAAAGACAGAGTTAAGGTTAAAGCTATAGAAAAAAAAACCAAGAGAGAAGAGTGTGTGTGTGTGTGTGTGTGTGTGTGTGTGTGTGTGTGTGTGTGTGTGTGTGTGGTCTTGGTGCTGGGCAGGTCACTGGTTTTCAGAGCACAGGGTGGTGGAGGCTCAAAAACCGAGCAGGTCGGAGGGTGAGGGGTTTTCACAAGTCATCACAGGTTAGGATCAAGGTGAAGGGTCTTGATGATGGGTATGGTCTTCATGTTGTCAGGCAGGTTTCCCAAAAGCAACTGTGTTAAAGAAGAATTCTTTCTACCTTTCATAAACTTACTGGGCGTTAGTTTAAAAATGCAAGGCTCTGCATTAATGGAGGCGTGTTGTTTTAGTTATCGTGACTTCATGATATGCGATCCAAGGCAGGGCAGTTTGAGTAACAGACCCATGAGTTGAGAGAACACGGTGTAACAGAATATAACAACTTTTTAACGCAAATTATCATAACAATCATACTTTTATCTTTTGTTGCGACGATCGCAAACGTAAACGGTAGAAATACAGCATTTATGTTACAAAGTACTCTACCAGAGTACGTGTGCTTCCATGTATTATATTGGCCGACACTGCCCCTTAACAAATTTCGTCACAATGCATAGTGGCAGAAGTTAAGCCAGGTCAACCCTGCGTTCTTTCTTAGATGTGCAGAAGTCATTGATGGGGTTGTATCTTTTCATGCTGTGTTGTTGTCTGTCCAAAAAGCTTGTTAACACTCTTTGATGTCCCCGCTGCATGATCATATTGACTCAAGGTCACCGGAATAACATGGATTGAATTACGAAAAAACATAATTTTAATGCAAGGCCATGCTTGTGAACTTAAATCTGACTATATCTTTGTCCCGTGGCACTAGTTTTAGTCCATTACATTTTTATCTATCGCTCTTTTCTTTGTACTGCCTTTCAAAGCAAACAAATAAATCCTTGAGATTGTATTTACATTTGAATAGCATCTCAGGGTCCTGGCTGTTCCATTGTAAACGACTAAATAAAACTATTTCCGTTGCTTTTGGGAAACCGGACCGCTCCTCTTGACTGTGGTCACTCACACGGCGAGCCTCTTGTTGAAACTTTGCAGCCTTCTTAGTGTCTGCTACGGCCCGCTCCACAAAGCCCACTGACTGGTCCATGTTGCTCTCAATCCTTTCAATCATTCCCCCCTGACATCGGGCGCGGTGTTAGAGGTGACGAAAAGCAACAAAAGAAGATGAATAAAACAACGAGAGAGAGAGAGAGAGAGAGAGAGAGAGAGAGAGAGAGAGAGAGAGAGAGAGAGAGACAGAGAGAGACAGAGAGAGACAGAGAGAGACAGAGAGAGACAGAGAGAGAGAGAGAGAGAGAGAGAGAGAGAGAGACAGAGAGAGACAGAGAGAGACAGAGAGAGAGAGAGAGAGACAGACAGACAGAGAGAGACAGAGAGAGAGAGACAGACAGACAGACAGACAGACAGACAGACAGAGAGAGAGACAGAGAGAGAGACAGAGAGAGAGAGACACACAAAAAGCAAAGCACACAGAATGCAAGCAAGGGAGTGTGATCTGTACGCACACTGTGTGGTTTGAATGTGTCAAACTGTTTCTAGATAATAGGCAGAAGAAAACAGGAAGAGGTCACAAGCAGCACACTGGGGCAGTAGTTGGCTTAATTACATTACCTTGCGTGCTTTGCCCTGATGCCTTACAGCTTTTTTGGTCTGTTCCTTAGCCTCTGTTATATGGTCCACTGACTTGGATATATTCTGCTCTATGTTGTCAGCTATGTCACCCTGAAAAACACACAACAATCAATAAGATA
Organism: Cottoperca gobio; assembly: GCF_900634415.1. Taxonomy (NCBI): domain Eukaryota; kingdom Metazoa; phylum Chordata; class Actinopteri; order Perciformes; family Bovichtidae; genus Cottoperca; species Cottoperca gobio. Next base: position 11,642,861 of record NC_041364.1, read on the forward strand.
CAGAGCAACACTTCACGAGCAGAAGAACAGCACAGCACATTGGTTTAAATACATAAAGTTATACATCTGGTTTCAGGAATATTAGAAATACACGTTTCTGGTGATTATATTGTCAAAAGCTCTACTGTTACTGAAGTGACAGCTTCATATTTATGTTAATGCATTTATTTTGAAACAAACCTCTTCAAACTAAAAGCTGGAAATAAAAATGTGGTTCAAGTTCGCCGCTAGGCACGTTTTAAAAGTATGTAAAAAGATTCTGCTATAAAGAATATTGTGTTTTACATGGTTTTCCCACATCAAAAAAATCAACTCTTTCTCCCTCACTGAGAAATTCTAGATCTGGCCTCGATCCGGTCACCGCTGCTAACGCTAGGTTGACCAGTGCGCATCATTGCGACGCGGAGCTCCAGTTTGTTAGCTTGTAACTGGCAGCGGCTGACACAGCGTTAGTGGTCGTGAAACACACAATAATATCTAGGAGGTAGGGTGCGCAGTTTTTTGGATCTAAACTGAACCCTGGAGCTTCCTTCCATATCTACCAAAAACATCCCATGTTTGCCGTTTAAACTGTAACTATGGTAATGCAAACAGTGTTGTGTGAAAGACTGCTTCCCTGTCTATATGTGTCGGTGTTTGCGTATTGAATTTGTGATGTACCTAAACTAGCTACGTACGTTTGAATCTCAGATTTTAGTGAAGTGCACAGACATCTCCCTCTTCAGTGGAGGAATGTGAAAACACCTCTCTAGTGACAAACTTTGCACAGATACACATCAGGAGAGTCCGACATTTCAGGGGATATAAAACATAAGAAAAATACTTTGAGTGGATCTTCAAGAAAACATGGGGAAATCACACGACACAAACAGCAGGAGTGTGGCCCTTACCTCAAACAAGCCTTTCCCTCAGAAAGCATGGTTCAAGCAGTAAGAAATATGAGGTTAGACTCAAATACGCATGTACATACAGTGACTAACTCATCAACAATATGCCTTTGTAATCATTCTGGTGTGAAGTATGCTCGGATGATGTCACAATGGTGTTTTATTTGTACGTCTTACTAAATGCATTTGTGTCGGTTCCATCAATGTTGGGTGATGACATGAGGTGGCAGAAGAGAATACAGAGAGGTGTAAGAAAGGCATGGAGCTGGAAAAGAGGAAAACAGATGCAGATTGATAGTCAGACCACAGTGGAGACAGGTAGAGAGATAAACAGGAGGGAAAAGAGTTGAATAAAGTCAGGTTTGAACACAAAGAAATGGTTCAGAATGAGTGAACAAATGAATGAAATAGATGAGTAAAGAAATTGATCGGTGGAAGAAATGATGGGCAGGTGGATGTGGAGGAGCGTACCTGGCTCTCCACCAGCATGGCGATGTCAACAAACATATCGTGCAGCTCCTTGATGCTACTTTCCAGACGGACGATGTCTTTGTGTCTGGCTTCGATCTCACTCAAGGCTTGTTTAGAGACCCCAGCGTCCACAATCTGTGGAGAGGAGAAGTTGTGGCAGTGTGGCTAATAGAGGTTGGCCATGTTCTAGTTTAGCTTGCATATTAGCTGAAAAGGCAGCTCGCTAAAACAGGAGGAAATGAAAATGAGTGCATCTCATGGTGATGCAGAGAAATATATGAGTCACTGCTGCTTTAAAAGGAAATGAGAGTTCATTTTTATAAAACCATTGATGTTTTGAGCCTCAACTTTGAAATGGTTGATGATTGGTCCCTTTACTGTAGTAGAAAAGAAAGACAATCTCCAAAGATATGACGAATATGTTTTGTACGGTCATTATTTAAACTAAACACAAACAAAATGTTAGATTAGTACGAGTTACCCTTTCCGTTTATGTTCAGGTCTGGTCAGGGTTTAAAAGCATCTGGGACATAAAATCTATAAAATGTCAAGTTGAGGCGGGACTTCCCAAACTGTAGTGGAAACAAACACCTACTCAGAGCAGGCTGAGAGGCTTTTTTAACCTGTTAAAATGCATTGTGCACATGTGGTTGTCTGATCAGTTGAAACACACTGGTGCTTATTTTCTCCGCCGTTTCAAGCAGATCAGAAAAAGCTTTAGTCTTTGCCCATTGACTGTTAGTTAGCATTATAAAAAAGGAGGTTTGGAGCACTTAAGAAGGCACAAGAGAGAAAGCTGACTTTGAGTCCAACAGGCCAAATCACAAGAACAGCTAATCTTTAACCAGTTGATACGAGGCACTTTGAGTTTTTCTAAGCAACTGACAACTGGGCTTTTTCACAGTTCAACCACAGCGTGATCAGTGTCAAGGCACAGTGGATGTTAGGGTACAGTAAAAAATAACGGAAATGCATGCATGCACACACACACACACACACACACACACACACACACACACACACACACACACACACACACACACACACACACACACACACACACACACACACACACACACACACACACACACACACACACACACACACACACACACACACACACACACACACACACACACACACTTACCCCTGCAGTAAACACAGCAGCATTGCCACTCTCCAACATCTCCTCCAGCTCGTCATCTGTCGTTGCTTTTCCAGCTGGAAAGGAAAGGAAAGGGAAAAGTTGACAAAAGAAGATCGGGGGTCCATCACATCGCTTCATGGCCGTCACTCACTGATCTCTAGTTGTCTCTGAATACGTCCTTTACTCCTCTCCCTGAAGTCCACCTGGGCTTCATTATACTTTGTCATTACCTCCACAAACTTCCTTGACAGCACTGCATGCTGGTAGAAAACAAGAAGAACAGTAATTAGCACAGAAGTAATCTAGATGGGTGAACGGTACAGTGTAACATTTGCTGTTGCACTTTTAAAAAGCTCCATTTGAAGACTTTTGAAATATCACATACATATTGTCCTCATTTTTTGGTCTTCTCTTTCCTCACCTTAATATTGTGAATCTATTGTAGATTTTCTTTTGTATTGATTCAGGGCTTTGGCAGTGCTCTATCTGAATATGAACATGCCCATGAACCCGTTGCAGAGGGTACAAAAACAGAAGAAACTTCATTTACCTGTGATTTACGTATCCGCATGTCAGCAGACACCCTCTCCTGCTCCTCTGACTCCAGATTCCTCTCGATGGCTGGAAAGCAATGCAAACTACCGATTTATGATTCATCTTCAGCAACATGTCTCATTAAATCTATTAAACATCCCCATTATTATATACACTGACTAGGTGTGTGTGTGTGTGTGTGTGTGTGTGTGTGTGTGTGTGTGTGTGTGTGTGTGTGTGTGTGTGTGTGTGTGTGTGTGTTAGGCAGACTCACTCTTAAGTTTGTTTCTTGCATTGTTGGCCATCTTCTTAATGTCATTGGTAATTGCCTCCAAGTCATCTTGTGTTTCTAGAAAGAAAGAGACATGTGGCAATAAAAACAGCTAAGAGTGTCCGTAATGGTGAGAGAGAAATGCACTCGGAACTCAAACATTTCTGACTTCCTACTAGAAACAATGGAGCGCCACTAAAAGTCCAAGTTCCTACTTGTAAAGTCGGGGGAAATCCATCTGCCCTGACTTCATGAAGAAGCAGTCGTCTGACATCCCACAACAATGGAAGCGCATATTGTAAATGATAAACCATCAACTAAAAAGGCAACGTAAAGTTTATTTACCTGTATTTAATTACAAGAATAACTATTATATAGTAAAAACCTTGTCAATGTTATTCAGGAGCTGTTCCTGATAAACAAGGCTTTGTTTATATATAGAAAAGGAAGCTGCACTCCTGAGAGATAATAGTGTTTGCAATTGCCAAAGAAACAACAGTTTGTCCCGGTATAAATAATCAGGTTTTAATGACTGGTAAGTTGCCTATCGATTCCCTTTTAAGTGAAAACCATCTTTCTGTGGCTTTTTTGAGTTCCTCTTAACAAAAGTCTGTTTGAATCCAATTTGGGACACAAAAAAAAAAATCAAGCAAATGCATCTTATAAAGAAGAAACATTAGGTTAGGTAAACATCCCTAATACGACGCTAAGTGAGTGGGGTGAAGAATACATTTGTAGATGAGAAGAAGAAGATGGCAAGAACAAAAACGTTTATCTTACTCTGATCTGATGTGGGCGCAGACAGGATGACTGAGAAAAGCTTTTTGACTTCAGCCACGTTCTCGTCAATTTTATCAATACTACTCCGGATGTCTTCAATCTGAAACAAACAAACACCATAAATATCATGTAGGAAAATGACAACACACACACACACACACACACACACACACACACACACACACACACACACACACACACACACACACACACACACACACACACACACACACACACACACACACACACACACACACACACACACACACACACACACACACACACACACACACACACACACACACACCTGACAGAAGAATTCGTCCATGAAGGCTGCGTTGTCCATAGAAATCTCCACCTCGTCGTCATCTTGATCACACGTCTAGCAGAATACAAGTAAAGGCTGCATCAGAGTAGCACTACGAGCGTGTGAAGGGTATTACATGTTTCTATTAAACTCAATATATAAAGCGTCTCATCGACACTTTGGGATTAAAAGGGTTATTCAGATGTTCAACATTTATTATTCAGCATCCATTTCATTTAATTCCTCTTCGATTCGTCTTTTTCAATCACCTTGTGTTTATTTGATTTGTTTTAATGCCCTTTTAGGTTTTATGTACAGCACTTTAAAATCAGTATGATTGTTTAAAAAAGGTGCTCTACAAACAAACATAAAAAGAAAAACAGATAAGAATCCAACAGCTGGACTGAAATATTTCACTTTTAGTTCCAAGATAAATATGCAGGATAAATACACCCTGTGTGACTCAACCCCGTCTGTGAACGTCAGATAGCACGTGATCCTGATGAGGTCTGTGTCTTTTGATGCTTCGTGAACTCCCCATTTCTATTATAAGGCTAAGTATCAATTAGAGTTCTGATACTGGTACGAGGAGGTGTAGCGATTCTCCAAATCCACGGTTCAAATCAAACAACAGGAATAAGAAAAGCTAAGCATCTGACAAAGCATTCAATGCAGACGTTCAAAACTATTTGATTATCGATTTGAGAGAACACTACCCTGTTGAAATTCACGTACTACGCATTCTTGGTGTGTACAAGAAGTGTACTAACGGAAGTATACAAATGGAGACGAATTCTGATTTTTTTTTTATAGCCTAATACCAATATTTGTGCCTGAATTCTGATACTTTTATAGTAAATTATTTCATATCCCAAAGAGGTATTTTCCAGAAATGCATTTCTTCTCCGGGTAGAAAAGCCACTGAACAGCATTTAGACCGTGAATAAATACTCACTAATTAAATTGCTTCCTGGTTAATAGCTCAGCGCGATACATCATCCTAGAAATATCCGTCTGACCGTAATCAGCCTACACCCAATACATAATATCAGAAAGTTTCCCTCTGCTGGAGTCATAAATATGTCACAAGGTAAAGACAGTAAACACAGGGCAGAGCCGCAGGTCGGCCGCCAAGAGCTCAGCACTGCTGGTGAATATTTACATGGTGAAGGACTAGAGCCGGGCTCCAGGAACTCAACCTGTTTTTAACTGACTCAAAGAAACCACAGCTAAGGAACAGTGTAAACAGACATCATAGGACCAGCTGTGCTGGAGTTAGGTGGCGGAAATAAGAGCGAAACAATGAGTGGGAAGGGACAGTGAGCTCACTTTCTTCCCTCCCTTTTAAAAACTTCTCCATTTCACAGACAAATAATGTTTCCACCGAGCACCTACAGAGTGTTGCTGGTCAACTAATCGCTGAACACATAGTGGTTTGTGTTTGTGTTTTGTAACGGGTGACAGAGAGTCTGAAGTCTAGACACTTGACTTTCCTGTAGAAAGTCAAGCCTGGATCAAAGTCAGGGGAATGGAAAATGTTAGCCAACACACATGTCGACTTCCCTACTCTCTCATATCACCTGACCCCGCCTCAAACTCTAAACTAGTTATCTGAATAGATGTTGCACTTTATTAACGCTGCACTTGAAAAACTCTGTCCCTCAATTATTATTTCACTTGCAAAAGGAGTTACATTGTTCTTTAGTTTCGATTAATTGAGTAGTCGGCTGGCAGTAAAATTGATCAAAATCTATTTTCACAATTGACTAATGGCGCAAGTCAGGATTTAAGCAAAACTGCCAAACATTTGATGTCTCCAGCTTCTCAAATGTCATTTAACAGATTTTCTTTTAGTTTTATCTCGACTTTTGGAGTGTCAGTCAAAGTCCCTTTAATACATCACAATGTGCTCATAATGTGAGTTCTTATTTTTTTTTTATTGTATTCTTTTCAGACACAAAATGTTATATTATTTTCTAATCGAGAAGTTAATATAACGGCTTAAATCAATAATGAAAATAGTTGCAGCCCTACTGGGAACTGGCTGCATTTAATACAACAGCCCGTTGTTCTTTCTGTTCATATGCTGAGTTTCAGTCTTTAACCTTCTTCCCCTCATCGGAAATTTGAATTGCAAATGTAGCTATTTGGTTCAGGCTGTTGTAACTAACAACAGTCGTGAACACAGAGTTCTCTGGACACACACACACGCACACACACACTGCTTGTTTTTAGACCTGCTTGCTGTGAGTTATTCATCGAACACACAGCACTCTGGCCTAAACATTATGCTCCCTCACATTGCATATCTGCAGCAGCGAGATAAGAACTAGCACTCACTTCCTTCCAGTGTCTCTCATTGAGCAAAAATAAGGGGAAAGGGACGGACGTGTGCAACAAATTCTTCAACTAACCAAACAAAAAAGGCCACAGGCAGGCACTTGCTTCAAAATAACAACACACAGAGTGACTTTAGTCAGTCAGAAAACCTTTACAACATTCATCATTAAACTCACTTGCTCATCACATGACTCAACCTGGAGACACATATTACTGTTAGAAGACATGAGACTTATTTATCGTGTTGGATCAAAATGTTATTAATAACACATGACCCTGCCATTGTGTCTGATCACTACATGGGGCTTGGAAGTTGTTTTAGTTGTGGTTTTGAAAAAGCAATGAGAGATATCTAATGTTTAAAAGCAGCGCTGCACCTAACGATTACATACATTATTAATTCATCTGCAGATTATTTTTTGGATTAAATCGATTTAATCATTTGGTCGATGAAATGTCAGGAAATAGTGAGAAATGTCCATGGGCAGTTTCTCAAAGTTCAAGGTGATGTCTTTAAATGTCTTGTTTTGTCAGTCCAAGACCAAAGCATATTAAGTTTAATATGATATGAAACAGAGAAAAGAAGGAAATCTCCATATTTGAGATGCAGATTACTTAAAAGATGATTATCAAAATAGTTGCAGGTTATTTTTTCTTACGATCAATTTATCGATTAATCGACTTATCGTTGCAGCTCTATTTAAAAGCCATGCGTGAAATAGATTCCCATTAAGCAGAAGCATTTTCTGCAATGCTAATAGAAAATAACACCCATCCTCTAATAATAACTTCAGAAGAAAAAATTAATTGTGAACAAACCAGATTTAAGGCGATTCTGTGCATCCGTGACAAAATGTTGACTGACAGTGAACCATGAAGCAGCAAATTAGATTTTCTATGCTAAATGCTATAATCTCATGCTTAGTTACATGAAGATTGTGTAATACATCAAATAGAAAAATGGAGCACACGCTGCACATCAGTGCACAGCTGATTGAAATGATGATTGGATGCTGTCTTGTTGCTTTTATTCAAATCACTTAATTACGCTTGTTCTGCATACAAAGCACCATATGTCATGTTGCATAACTCGCCTCAATAAGGCAACGACTAGACGGAGGTTTTACACTGAAGCAGACATATTATCCTCTGCCTCTCGAACACAACAACCTGACTAGCTCTCTTAACACAATTTCATTGGAGCCTGAATTATAAGAGTTGTACGGGTAGTCAGAAATCTGGAAGTCAGTTCAATTGTGCAACAGAGTAAAGAGTCATCAAACTATTGGCTATAACAATAAAGCGCTCGGTCATCCTTAAGAAACGGGGAAGTGATTAACTTTCAGACTTTGTCTCTTTGGATCATAAATGACGAAATAGTAGCAGACAGCAAACTTTACATTGAGGCTGAGAAAGAAGACCGTTGAGAAAGTACAAATACTAAACTGAGCTGAACAGGCAGTCATATAGAATAAGTATAGTGTGAACACTTGCACAGCTGCAACAATTGATCTATTAGTCAAATCTATTTCTTACACAGAAAAAGCCGGTCTTTCCAGAGTCAAGTCATTTCAGTAAATTGAGTATGTTGGGAGAGTTGGTTGGACAGAATAAGCAAGGCTTTATTAAATGGTAATATATATTATTTTCCAATGTTTTCTGGACATTTTATAGACCAGAATCAGAATCAGAATAAAAACAAGTTTATTGCCGAGTAAGTTATTCACTTATTCAGGAAATAAAAATACAGGCAAAGCACTGCAAGGGTCAAGAACATAAATATAAAATATACAATACAATTATTGAAATGTTAATATAAAAAAACACTATAAAACACATGTGGATAATATAAGTGCAATATGTACAATAAAACTTTAGTATGTACGATGTAACATAACTTATGAACCGACCAATAAATCGAGAAATTAATCATTTATATCAATAAAACAATTAACTGTTAGTTGAAGCCCGATGCACTAGCTGTTCCCATGGGACGATTTAGAAAATGAGCCACTAAACACAACAGCAGCAGGACAAGGACGAGGGGTCAGATTTACAGCAGCATGGTGAGAGAAGCCAAAATACTCATCAGGACTTAATACAACGCTAAAATCTGACAAGGGATTTAAAAACTCCACATGCCACAGAAGAAGCCCCGTTAGTTCAGTTACAGCTTCCTCCATTCATTGTGCCGATGTCTGAGCCAGGTGAGGAAGTAATGTAACAACAGTAGCACACCGGTCAGTGTGGGGAAGCACACAGAGCTGAAGAGGATATGGCTTTGAAAATACAATGAGGGTAATGGAACAGAAAGCCTGAAAATTGTTGTCAAATTAACGTCAGCCTTCAATGAAAAGTGGCAAACATCCAACGATTATTTTCATACTTGATTAATCTGCAGATTATGTTGATGAGATTAATCGAATGCTGTATGAATTGTACGAAAATCCCATCCAAATTTCTTAGTCCAAGGTGTCTTTAAATGTCTTGTTCAGTCTAAAACTCAAAGATATTCAGTTTTGTGTCAGGAAATCTCCATATTTGAGAGGCTGAAAACAGCATTTTTAACGCATGATTATCAAAATAGCTGGTGTTTCAACTACTCGATTGGTCTACTAATTGCAGCTTTACAAATTGATGTTATTTGTGTTTTGAGCAAGCTACTGTATTCAAAGCTTTCTAACAGCATGCAGCATAAACCATCACATGTCACAATAGCTCCAGGTGAAAGTACAATTTTGCTCCTCTTTTCCCAAATTATAAAATGATAGTCTGTCAGGTGCTGTGATCACGCCTGTCATGAGGACACACACACACACACACACAGTACAGTATATGTTGTCAACTTCTCTACAAATGACTAGCCCATTTCACATGCTATCTGCACTTCCTTTCCCTGAAAAGAAGCCAGCTGTGGGAGATTACAGACGCCTGGGGGGGGGGATACCGAAACGTTAAACACAGCAAATATTTGGCCAGGAGTTTCAGGTAGCTATGGCAACACATCCCGACTTGGGTTACAATTGGACCAAGGCCTCACCCCGATGAGCAGCAAGTGTATTGACTGTCGCTAACTCAACTCTGAATAGGGAAATATATAAATACAATGGACGTTTTCTTCCGTTTAAGATCTGTAATCTGGCTGTGATGGCTAAATATAAAAAAAAGGTAGAGAGGATTTTGGTTAAATCCATCCCAACTGATCCTGCATCCATTTTACAACTAGTGATGGGACGATATAGGATTTTATCGGAATTCAAAAATACAGGAATTATCATATAAGAAAGAACAGACTTACGCATTGTTGCTATTTATTTATCCTTTATGTATGCAGGGAAGCCTTATGATTTATGATTTCCTTATTGAAGATTGTCCGTTTTTACAAGTACTGGACAACAATGGTCCCTCATGTCCCATCAGGATATCGTGACTCTCAATCATATGACATTATATCCTATATTTGTAATAGTTTATAGTAATATAGTATAGTAATAGTCTAGTATAAATGGCAACTACGACTGCAAGTGACACATATTTTCAGTATTGGTCTATTTTTCTCTGTTATTGTTGACTCATCACTAATTCAATCAAATGTTACAAAACACTTAAACAACATTCCAAGGTGACATCTTCAAATTGCTTATTTTTGTCTCCAAACAGTCTCAAAACCCAAAGATTTTCAATTAACATAGATATAAAACTGAGAAAAGCAACAAATCGTCACATTTGAGATCCTGGGATCAGTGAATTATGACGGTTATCAATGTCGAAGTAATTTATTTTCAACCTATTGAATAATCGACTAATCCTTTCATCTCAAATGGGAACTGGTAATCTTGAAAAAATGTAATAAAAATTGAATGATTCCTCTTTTGCCAGATTGCCCAATGCTAGGTTGAGCATCAATATGTGCACGTTTACATGATATTATAGAAATTAAGAACACTAAATTAAATGTACAACTTTTAAAATGACATGTTGTGATACATTTCAATTGATTACAACTACACTATGAATTCCTCTACATTACAATACATCTCTGACACTTATGTGTCACACCATACAACATGGCTACATGTAGAGAAACGGAAAATAATGTATGCATGACTGAATCACTTTAACCTATCATCCCCATACATCCATCATACGAGTTATGTCATCACATGATACACTATTGGTTCAAAGTATTAGTATGTTATGTGGCAAGTATTTAAATGGAAATAGAAAAAAGGGATTAAATGTTTTTAGTAATCTTAACCTATACTTTTCTTTTCTCAGAAACGTTTTTCAGATGTCCATTAAAGTGTACAGAGAGATAATACAGGAGAGAAAAAGACACTGTAAGGAAAGGTAGTGTTTCCTGGACACTACTTACCGCTTTGAGTTGCTCCAATCGGTCCTTCATGTTTTACACGGTTGATTTAACAACTTTAAACCAAAGAGGTGACCACAGTATTGTGTAAAATAGCCCAAAAACTAGTCCCAATCTCGGAATTCCTCAACCAGCTGGCAAACTAGCTGTCCGACAGAAACCCACCGCCGGTAAGAAAAACTATTAACCTCCTCAAAAGTCTTGACAGAGGTAGCCTATCTGAGAAAAACGATTTTATCTGATAAGAGGAGTCTTTCCGTCGTTTTTCTATACAATATGGCTGCTGGGTTTAAAACCAGTGTTTTTTCTTTGCTAAATCTCCTCGCCCAGGGGATTAAAACAACAGTTGTGTAGAGCCGTATAATCTGTCTCTCCGCTGGCAACTAATCATTCTAAAACGCACTTTTCTGGTTGACGCATGCGCAGACAAATCCATGTCTTCTGAGAGGAAGCCACGCCCTGAGCCACCTGCACCGGTGATGCATTCAGGTGTTGTAGGAATGATATCTTGAACGATTTCATTAGAAGATTAAAAAAATAGAAAGTTGAGTGGAGTGTCCATTTTTTATTTTTACTGGAAATATTTCACATCACCGAGTTCGTCCTACTACCATCTTGAATGCATCATCCTATTGAGAGTGGAGCCATGCATGTTATGTTATCCTTATTTTATTATGATGCCTAAATGTTTTGTTTTGTTCTATTAAGTGTCAATTTCTTCATCTTGATTTTTCTAATTATTATTATTATTATTACTATATTATTATTATTATTATTATTATTATAGATCTCTTTAACTACTTCACTGGTCGACCTGCCTAGGGAAAACACATGAAATTGCCGCAATTTGGCACATTGACATGCTGTCAATTAATACAACAAACTGGCACTGATTTGAACATGTAATCATCAAAAATGATCTTGGGGTGGTAAAGAATAAAGGTTGTAATAAAATTAAAGATAAAAAAAGTTAAATAAAAGGAAATGTATTGTTTGATATTGAGTCATCTCTAAAAAGTTTGACTTTTTGCTGAAGATATAGATATAATATACTCAGGTTGTTTTGTACGAGGGCAAGACTAAAATAAATGTTCCATTGTTTCTATGAGCTATCAACAAATGGTACAATTTACATCAATGACTTTGTCAACAATGGTTTAATTCTTGGAATACTACGTGCGACCGCGAGGATGCATGACGTAGATGCATTCTAACCCTAATCCGTGTAGTAACCGGGTAGAAGGCACACGTCACAATGAACGTGCAGAGTAAAACCATTACCAACAATGTTCTACATTTTAACTGTCACTGCTTTAACGTAATCCTGTTGAGAATGTCCACTGTGCTCAGAATGAAAGAACGTGACTGACACCTGGTGGCCATCAGTGTGTTGATCATGTTACAATACTTTATGATTGTGAACACCTTTGGAAAACTCCATGTTGCCCTATTACACCGCCCGCCTTGAGTGTATTGTGTATTTACCTTGTCTTCTCCAATCTCCACCCAAGATAGTGCCACACAGCAGACTACACATGGCAGTTCCATGCATGTTTACAGACCTACCCATTACTCCTATACTGGAATAATACTTAACTATGGTTTGTGTGTCAGTAACTTTGTGACAAGTGAATTAATAGTTGAATTCAGGGATACGCAAGTATAACAAACTAAATAAATCTTAAAACTATCATAAGATTGGGCCACAAATTTGTGGCCCATAATGCAGGATATGCTTTGTTGATATTGTACTTACTAAATTCACCAAAACCCATGTCAGTTGCCATCTTACATGAAAGGTCAAAGATCCTTTTTCAAAAACATTGACATGTCACAGTAGGAAAATCAGAGATATACAAAAGTTATGATCGACAAAGTTCATTACCACGACTCCTTGCAAGAGATCTTGCATCCCAGTGGGACCTTCCTGGCTAAATATAGGATACATTTATCACTGATCAGTTTCAGGGTTCTGGTTCGGTGCTTGCTAACATACCTTCAGTTTATTGAATTACCTTATATATTATCTTTATCGTTTTCTACTATGACAAGTGGAATCTCCTTCCATGAAAAGGGTATCTTGGAAATACTTTCAACTTAAACAAAGTATCTGTGACCCTGGGGACACTGTTGTCCAAGAAAATTAAAAACCAGCCAGACATGTTATATTGAGAATGTTTTTATTCAAAGTTTACTCCCCTTAGTGTTTCCAGTACACCATACAACAGCATTATGTGAGCTGGGTGAGTGCAGCGGAGGGTGCTCGATGATGAAGAGTAGCACGTTGCCATGCCAACGACACTAGGGTGGTTGTGTCTCATACAGTGAAATTAGAACCACGACTTTTCCACTAAGTTTTTTTTCTTCTTAGTTTTAAAACAAACAAAAAAATTCAAAAATAAAAAATCTGAAAAGGGATTTTACAGTAAAGGGGGGCAAAACTCCAACAACTTCCTTTCCACGCTTGGGGGTGAGAGGGAAATTCAGGTAACAGGTTAGAGGTCATCTTCTTCATCTGGGAGTGCCGTTTGTGATGCAACCTGGAGAGTAGAAGATAAGAAACATTTTCAGATTCCCAATGTGAACTGGTGCCCTGCCGAGTCAGTTTAGAAAATACTTTGTGTAAAGACGCTGCTGGATTAAAATATACCAGTCACCTAGACAGACTGCACCTGTATGGTCATACTTACTTGAAGCTCTTCCTCGTACTTCGCAGCAAGGTTTGGGTCCATTTGGACCTCTGGGGGAGCGAGGGCGGGCATGGCCACAAACTCCAGGTTGGGGTCACCGATCAACTTCCTTGCTAGCCACAGAAACGGCTTTTCAAAGTTGTAGTTACTCTTGGCAGAAATGTCATAGTACTGGGGAGAGAGCCGTTTTGGGCAGTTAGAAATTATAGTTCAGACCAAACAAGACTCAAAACAATGCTTTCCATAATTCACACACACATGACTGATGTGCGTATGAGGATTAACCCGTGTATGTTGATTATTTGTGAGTTCAGTCATTACCTGCAGGTTCTTCTTGCGGTGAAACACAATGCTCTTGGCTTTGACTTTCCTGTCTTTGATATCCACCTTGTTGCCACAAAGGACAATGGGAATGTTCTCACAGACACGGACAAGGTCACGATGCCAGTTGGGTACGTTCTTATAGGTGACCCGAGAAGTGACGTCAAACATGATGATAGCACACTGAGCTGTGGAGGAAGCAGACGAGTTTTAAGCCTATTCAATTAAATAGTTTAAAACGTTTATCTAAACCAATTAGATTGTGACTGTTGCAGGTATAATAACTAGAACAGCATGTTAATTATTTTGAAGCGCACCTTGAATGTAATAGCCATCTCTCAGGCCTCCAAACTTTTCCTGACCAGCTGTGTCCCACACATTGTACCTGATAGGTCCTCTGTTGGTGTGGAACACCAGCGGGTGCACCTCTACTCCCAGAGTAGCTACAAACAAAAGCAAAGACAAGATGTATAAGAGCAGGAAAGGTGAAAATGAGGAAAATTTATTTCATGGGGAGACAGTGTAAGTATTTCCTTTTTCATAAAAAAGTGCTACATCATATAGGTAATTATACATGTTGTCAAATGTGGGCTTACATGTACACCACTACCAATTTATCAGAATACAGGGGGATCAATATAGGCCGACAACTCTCGTTTTGACTCAGGGCCCATGAGTAGGCTGATCTGGCCCTGCTAACTGATGGCCTTTACTGCAAATGAGAAGTCTCAGTTGAGATTTCAAGTTAGTTCTATATCTGTTAATATACTGATGTGTCATTCACATTATAACATGGAGATACTCACCAACATATTTCTTCTCGAACTCTCCTGTGATGTGCCTCTTCACAAAAGTAGTTTTTCCGGTGCCTCCATCTCCTACCAGGACGAGCTGTAAGGAATGGACAGCACATTTAGTACAGACTGGTTGGTACTGGTTCGACACTAGACGTTAGCACAGCTAGCTTAAATACCACAAGTACTATCATCTACACTTTCAAAACAGCACATAAGTCATATTATACAGAGAACACTTACCTTAAACGTCGCCACCGGTACACACTGTGCCATTGAGTCCGCCGTGGTTGCGATTGATCTAAGTTAAACAAAACAAGGCGGGATGGTTAGCACGTTATCCTCCTGTCGGCTAACGTTAGTCTTTGTGAGATAGTAATCAGTAACGTTAAGCTAGCATTGCTAGCAATAACCTGATTTCCAGTTGCATCTGGGGAAACCGACACGTTCGTTACAATATTAAGTTATTTTTGACGCAGTTTACTTTACTGCCAACATTAAAAAAAAAATACACCGCCTGTTACCTAGCGACACCCTATTCGAGCATTTTTGATCCAGGCTAACGTTCCGACATGTTTACATGTAACGTCTGAATATGATCAAATTACAATGTATATCAAACCAATACATGTAACACACTACTCTAAATTTGAATGAAACACACGAAAAGCGCGCTTCTGGACCCGTATTTCAATGCAGGTGGTTGCTAGCTATCTAGCTAACAAGCTACTAACGTTAGTTTGAGTGCGCCATACGGATACGACCGCACTTTTTCTTGTTCGACTGGAACAATCAGACTGCCAGACCAGCTAATGTGTTCCGATGGACAACTTCAATAAAAACTTCAAAGATCAAACTTATACGTCAATGTAGTTTGTTCAATCAACAACGGTAAATACACGTTGTAAGATAAATATAAGCGGGTGTTAAGAACAAAGCAGTAAAATGAGGGAGAGCTGCTTAGCTGTTAGCTAGCACGGCATGGAAGCCATTCTTTTCACCGAGCTAACGTAGCAGTTAGCTCGGTGAAAAGAATGGCCTAATCTAGTCGCTCAAGCCTAGCAGGATCACACTTGCCACGCCACGTGAATTGAAATCATACATTCACATTTCTCGTTGTTTTAACTTACTTTCCCAATAACACCAACTTGAAATATAGTAATGGCCCGCAATGAGAGAGGAATATAGAGACTCACCGGTGTCACTGCCTAGAGAGAAAAGAGGTAAATGGCTGCGTTCGCGGGAGATTCAGCGTGGACTGTGAGTCAGTTTCCGCCCATATCATGTGATCACCGCAGCGGTAAATACGCATTTGATTTTAGTGAATGCACCATGGTATTCACGGACCATGATTCAGCATGTCTACTAGTCTTAAAAACACAGTTGTATTTAGAAAATGTACAGAAATGTAGCCCCTGTTCACCCAACATTAAAGCTAATAAAGTTTTATACCAGACTATATAATTTAAACAAGTTTCAAGTTCTTTATTATCATTTGCACAACAATTACAGGGAAGTGGTTGCTTCCACCAATAAACGTCATTTAATTAGAAAAAAATCTCTATGACAAACTAAATGCAATTACTAGTTGTAACTTTTATTTTTGTAATACGAGTCATTATAAGGACTGAACACTAATGATTACTTTCTTTATGGTTAATCTGCTTATTATTTTCTCGATAAATAAATAAATTGTTTGGTCTAGATATTAGACAATGCTCATCACAGGTTCCCTGGGCCCAATATCCAAAACTATGTTTTATCAGATAACAAAAGCAGTGAAGTCGATTAAATTGCCTATTTTTGTTTACAATCATTGTGGAGATATTTACTGAGACAGTAAAGCAGCAAATGCCCACAGTTTTAAAGCTGGATCCAGAGATTGTTTGGCATTTTGCTTGATAAATTACTGAACTAAATCGACTGATCATTTAATTGACTAATTGTTTCAGCATCAGCTTTATTGCAACAGGCGCATGAACATTTCAAGTTTTAAAACATGATTTATTTCAGTATCTTAAATTACATTATATAAATATACTCTTTCAGAAACATTAGATAAAGTGCAGCAGCCAAATGTCTATCACAAGCATAGTGTGCAGAGCCTACATGGATTACACAATATAAAGTCAACAACATAAAGTGCAATATCATCCATTTTAACAACACAAGAAATATGATTTGTGCGTGTTTATATTATTTTCTCAGCCCTGGCAACAGAATCTGAGGCGGCAAGGCTCATTTGTAACTCACTGGAATATCTTTAAAGCTACAAAATAATCTCTTTAATGCATAGGGGGTTGTATAATTTCCATGCATGGCACGTCTTTGCAGACAGTGTACAGATCTATCGGTACAGGTAGTCTGCTTGTATGTTGGCTGCTATCTCCGCCTCCCATCGGTCTCCATTGTTGAGCAGCTTCTCTTTGTTGTACAGCAGCTCCTCATGGGTCTCTGTGGAGTACTCGAAGTTTGGGCCCTGAGGGAGGTATTAAGGGAAAAAATACACATTAAACGTCTGTAGGCCTACATCCACACAGATGATATAAAGTTTCATGTTCTACGTTTAGGTTTTTGATGGTGGGTGGAGTGCATAATGCCCCATTTGAAAACATAAAATAACTAATGTTCCCCTTTGTGGAAAGCAGGAATTGACTTTTAGGTAAGCAATCTGCATTGTCAAATAAAAGGTTACAAGTTCCTGGATGTTTCAGACAATGTTGCATGATCCTACAAGCACTTTATTACTTATTTTGAAGCATACTATAGTGTAGAGTGTTGTATTCTTACTGTACGTGTTGGCATGCAGTTTAAATAAAAACTCAGCATGTAAATGTGAATCTGATACTGATCTTATTTGCCAAAAAGATCCCCTGGAATAAACTTGAAAGAATCCTTTTTATTAAATGACAGAAATACAGTTTTACTCTGCCAACAGCCACATTGGTTCAGCTCCATAGAGTCTCCTATTCAGTATACAGGATAAGCATATTCTTACCTCAACAATGGCATCAACAGGACAGGCTTCCTGGCAGAAGCCACAGTAGATACATTTGGTCATATCAATGTCATAGCGTGTAGTTCTCCTGCTGCCATCCGCTCGAGTCTCAGCTTCAATGGTAATAGCCTGGGTTCCATAAAGAGAGGGAAGGGAGGAGACAAAACCAAAGTCAGACGGTTACAGGACAAACACTATGACAAACCCTTTTAACATTTAATCAGTCGGGCTGACTAGTAGTAAGTTAGTTTTCACTACTGGAAATGTAATTTATATATCTTAAATGTAATTATAGATCATATAGATTAGTAATTCCTTCTTCACTAGTAAGAATAACGATTACAGATATCTACAATAAACATTTACACGAGTAAGAAATAAATTGAAGATATTTTTAATCAGATTTGCTACTCGTCAAAATAAATATGTTGGCTTGGAATTCTAATTAGTTAAAAAGCAATTGCTGATATCTACAATTCCTATAACCACTACTGATTAAGGGCTTGACAAACAGACACATATTTCAGCATTGACTTAATCACAGAAAAAGCAGCAGGTATTGTGAGATTAATTGAGTACAGATGCTGGGGATAAAGGTACTGTAGAAATCAAATCATAGTATTGACAGAATATAGGATGTACTACAGGTGTGATGTGAATATTGCGTAGCGTACAAGTATTAGCAAAAAGGAATTTAGCAACACAATTAAGGAGATGTTCTTAGTTTTTGTGCATCAAGGCTGACTTTCTTTTTTGTTTGTGTGAGAGAGAGAGAAAAAATGTGCAGTATGGGCCACCAAATAAAACAAAGTTGTTAAAAAATCTGAGTTTATACTGCTCATTACACTGGTAAGCAAAAGGAATGAAATGCAAGTTAAACATGACTGAGGCTAGATGTACCCAGATGTTTGACAAGGTGCAGATTAGTTTAAGATGATTTCCCCCTAAATGTGATGCCTCCAAGCACCCCACATTTCTTGAGTTTTCTGCAGCTTAGAATATGCATCCACGAACAGTGAAGACTAAAATGAAGAGAGAAAACACCAAAGAGTTGCTGATAATTTATGATAGTCCCTGAAAGTACACTAAAGTATTACTGCTCTGTCTTTTTTTAGCAGTAAGTGAGAGTGTGCTTGTGCTTACCTGAGCAGGACAGACGGCCTCACACAGTTTACAGGCAATGCAGCGCTCCTCTCCATTAGGGTAGCGGCGGAGGGCGTGCTCTCCACGGAAGCGGGGTGACAGAGGGCCCTTCTCAAATGGGTAGTTGATGGTGGCAGGTTCACGGAACAGGTAACTCATGGTCATCGCCAAACCTGCAGGAAAGTGTTTAAAGAGAGTTATGGCTCACTGAACTATTATTATTGTTCTTATTGTCAATAAATTCCACAAAAGTACCAAAACCACTAATGCATTAGTTTGTCTCTTGATACAGTCTGACTTCCCTACACTGTCTGTGGACCACAGCACCAAGCTCATTCGTTCATATATGATATATTGTCATTTCCTAAAGCAGCTAGGTGCTGCATTTTTTAGCAAACGTCCCTTAAACAGGAAGAAATAGTGTATTTCGAGGGACTTGTAAATAATGAATTTTATGTGGACAATAATCAATGTAGTGAAAATCTGATATCGTGATAGCCCTCGCTCACAATAATACAAATATATAATCATATAAATAATAATAATAATAATAATTATATATATATATATATATATATATATATATATATATATATATATATATATATATATATATATATATAATATCTGCATTGCAAACACAGTACCTCTAAAGAGTTCGGTCCACAGGAGGGTTGTGGCAGCCCGATCAGTGATGGACCTCAGGTCTGTTGGCAGCTCCTGAGCATTTACATACTCTACAAGGAGAAAATAGGGAGAGAGGAGAGTATGGTTAGATCAATTCAAACACAAGTGGTCACTCCACTGAGAATGTCATATATGAATATCTCTTTGTTTGTAGCAGTGCTTACTGTAGCCCTCTCTCTGCACACTGAGACTGAATAGGCGGATGACACCAGGACCAAATCCAAATGTGCCTGGAGATGCATACAAATGTGATGAAATGATGATGCCTCATTTTGTGCATATACATGTAGATGTTATTGTTTTAATGATACCTGCTTTAGTAGTACCAGGCTTTGAGTAGCAGTGGAGAAGACGCATACTCTGAGAAGTAGACATCTGAGCTGAGAAGAGAGTGCAACGCATAATAAACTAGTTTAAACTAATAAGAGGAACTAAACATGTAGTAAACCTCCAATGATGCAACCCAGGCAAAAGCTCTTCACTGAAAACAAGGGAGGAGTAAGTGAGGGAGACTCTCTGATTGAGCATATGCATCCTCTAATTTTAATTTTTTTAATTAAACAAAATAACATAATACAGATTGAGTATACAGGGGATAGAATACAAATAGAACAAAACCAAAAAAGACAGGGGTATTGCCAAACTAGACAAAAATATTGTAAAACATACCGATATTAAGTGTATTGATAGCCTTTTTGTTAGTCGAATTAGAAATAAATTTCATATCTTGCTCAACATCCTACAGGAAAACAGCAAAATAACTTTTTTATTGTTACATTTACATTTGTATATAAACAATTGTGCCAACAATTACATCATTCTGACATTTATTTGAAACATTTCTGTTATCGTTCTTGGATTTTTGAAGAAACCAAACGACACATTTCCCCATAATATGTATGTATGTAAATTTGTGTTTGTAAATAGTGATTGGCATGTGCATGCAGCCTCTAATCTTGCGCCCCAAATCCCTGCTGTTATATAAACGGTGTGACACATTCATGGCAAGGAGGCAGAATTGGAAGAACGGGACCTTGGGAGATTGATACTCCTGTTGCGAGACCACACGGAAAAGCACTATACTATACTATACTATACTATACTATACTATACTACTATACTATGTTTGTTTTTTTAACATGTCAAATATTGGTATACGTTTGTTCTCAAGTGAAATCAAATGTAAACGAACTGTAGCATATAGCCCACAGCACATTTGAATTCACTGCCTTAACTGTAAAACTGTTTAGATAACTATATAAATAAAGGGGGGGTTCCCCACGAAATTGTGAAACTGCTTTGTAGCTACTAAAACACTCGTTTCTGTTAAATAGGCTACTTAGTCCGTGTTGTTGGTCTGTACGATACTACATGAACGCCCCATTACAAAGTAAAATAACCGTTAACGGTTGGCTCTGGATACATGACGACGCAGTTTCATTCAAACGGTTATTTGTTTATTTACTTTAATTTATTTTTAACGTTTCATGTTCGTAATACCAAATCGTGACCCCTGATTTGATAATAAACTGTAACTACGTCACTCACCAACTCCAGTGTCATAATATCTAGTTAATTTAGCAGAATACGAGTAACAGCTCAACAAACCTAATAATAACCGTCAACAGTAACCAGTACGCATTTATAATAACCTTATACAAGACGTACCTCCGTCACACGTCTTTGATGAGAAACCAGTGAGAAACCACAGGCAGAGAGCGGTACCTGAACTGCGCAATTGTATTTAAGTTGCATTCAAGTGCTCCTCGTTAAATTCCTATACTCGGTTAGCACTTTATCTAAATTGCCTTCAATCACGTATAATTGCAATATTTCCTACAGCAACCAAAAGGCGCATACATATTGTCCAGACAAGAGGAAGCACTTTAAATTACATAATATATATTTTACGATTAATCTCTCTGTATAACTCTGATCATATTTGTGAAACTGAGTATCACTTCCTTTTATGCCATCTTAAAAAAAAGAATGTATTCCTTATATAGCCAATTTTACTGCCATAATAGCCAAAGGGTAAGTTGATTTAAGGCATCATGGAATTGAGAGAGAGAGAGAGAGAGAGAGAGAGAGAGAGAGAGAGAGAGAGAGAGAGAGAGAGAGAGAGAGAGAGGAAGTTTGTCTTCCTCATCACTGGAGGATCTCATACTTAATCGCTTCAACTACCGAGTGACAAACATGACAGAAATGTAAAAGGTAATGCCATTTAAATATAGATTTTAAGAGATTTAACAATGGTCCTCGTGTTGTGGTTATGTTTATGGTTGAAGCGAAGAAAGCTGATTCAAACTACTTTACACTAATGCTAAAAGAAAATGAGTCAGATGTCATAAGCGTGGCTCAAATTGAAGAGGGGTAGTAAAGCATGTATTGTTGAAATTTTCTGATTTGTAGCAGAACATTTTTATTCAGGATCACCACATGTACTTTGCATACTAACACTAACAACCTAAACCTACATCATTCACAGCAGAGTTTTTGTATGGGCTTATGGTTTTGAACATCTTTGATACATTCACATGTAGAAGCCATTGTAAAGTCACTTCAGCTTCACATAATCATGGTGATAGAATACAGTCACATGCTGAATAATGAGAGCCTCCTCTTCTGTTTCAGTAAGATGCTGAGTCCAACGAGTCAGAAGAACGTCAGCGAAGAAGACAGTTCTGGATCCGATGCAGGGTCAGAGTTCGGTCCTGAACTTGAGACAGACCGCTTTGGCTTTATTCTGACAAATGGATCGACAGCTGGGTGAGCAGTTCCACATCTGTGTACTGTTACTGTGCTTTCATTGAGCTCGGCACTGTTTGCTGATTCTGTTTTGATTCTCTTTTCAAAAAGCACAAATTGTTCCCCTGAACGCTGAAACACTATCCCATTAGTAGATCGCAGGTTAATTGAGTTTCTAAGGGGTCGTCCGATTTACCCTGAAGAGATTCTCATAAAACCATGCAATTTTCTTCTAAACCAAGACCACATATCTCTCAACCATGTATCCGATGACTAGAATTTTAATAAAAAGCTTTCATGAGACAGAACCGCTGTCCAAGAAAGAAGGAAGAAATAGCACACTGCTCCGATTAGTACAGTGCAGTCAAAATTAATGAACAAACTTGATTTATATAGCACATGTCATGCACAGAAAGCAGCACAAAGAGCTTTACAATTCAGCAGCAAAAACACCAAAAACAACAACACAAGTTTAAAAACCATACACATACAGAAGGAGGAAGGGAGACAATTAGTGTTTCTATTATCCAACAATTATAAAAAAATCATAAAAGATTAAAAACAGACAGTTGCTAGTTACAGGTTGTATTAAAAATATGTTTGTGGTGTCTCTACACAGAGTCAGGAAGTGTGATATTTAAAGGCAGAGTGTTCCATATATTTGGGGCTAAACTGTAGCATCCCCAAAGGTTTTTTTGGTGACCTTGGGAACATTTAAAGGAGCAGCTATAAAGGATCTAATGAGCTTTAAAATAAATTGAGGTAAGAATTTAAAATGACACAGAGGTTTCTTACGTGTGGACAGTAAGCATCTCGCAACACAATACATATCACATTTAAATAAACAATGAAACAACAGCTCTTGGCAGTGGACCAGATGAAACATGTAACTTCAGGATAAGAAAAGCTGAATAAATTGCCGTCTTCACACTTTCCCCATTGATAACATCCTGACCTGTTGCCATGGAAACATCATACTGCTACCGTGTGGTTTTCCTGTTTCCTGTCTTGTTTTTCAAAGCGCGTCTTTCTATAATGACAACATACAGAAGTGCACGCAGCAACTCTGCACCCTGACTTAAAGGTCTCCAGTTTAATGAGAGCCTTAATACTGTACAGTCAATGTATGAGACACACACATTGGCTCTCATTCTTATATTGAATTGTTCTTGTTTAAAATACTTTTAACAGTTGCAGACTCCTGCACACGCAAACAAATATTTTAAAAGTATTTGTTATGAAGGTTTCCATTTATTGCAGATTTTTTATTTGCAATGTATACCTGCAGGTTCATCTGCGAATGTAACCTGGAATAATTGGGAATGTATCTTTTTCACAATGCAGTTTAGCATTTGGGGCTTTAAGTATTCCTTTTATATGAATCTACACATGTAATGTAAGCATTTTGGGGCACATTTCTGATTGTTATTTCACAGATTTTCTAGCTTCATATATGGTATAATTGGTGATTGTCATTCTAGTAAATTGATGTTAGGTATTTATTACGTTACAGGTCATTTAGCCCTTATCTTATCCAGAGCGACTTACAGTGAACTAACTACAGGGACAGTCCCCCTGGAGCAACTTGGGGTTAAGTACCTTGCTCAGGGGTACAATGGTGGCAGCCCTGGTATTGAACTCAGAACCTTCTGGTTTGGAAGGCGTACTACCCATTTATGCCTTCGTATTGCACGTGGGGCTTCTCATTGTCACAAATCATTTGCCTGATGAAGGTCTGGCAGTGTACAGAGTTTGTTTGCAGACTTTCGACCTACTCGCTCCACTTCTACGCACCTGTCTCAGGAAATAGATGTGTAAAATGTTCTTCTGGTTTGATGTTAAAAATGCTTACCTGGTGTCTTGTATGCCGTTTTGTGTCAGGACTGTGGGCCCACCCCCTGAGTTGGTCCGGCAGAGGGAGACCAAGTGGATACATATCATTAGCCAATGGGATCGCATCCTGTTGAAGAAGACCAGTAAGGTGCGTCCCGTCTTAGACGTAGTGTAAATTCACTTTCTAAACTGAATGAATGTTGATTGGCCTTTTCCATGATAGACATTTTGGCATATCACAGTAAGAAAAGCCCAGGTGTAAATAATACAATACATTCAGGCTGAATTCCATTTTGCTGCTTCAGGCTCAGAGTCCTGGTCGAACATTATTCGTGTTATTAGTCACACCTGTGCATTTCCTGCTACGAGTCAAAAGTTGTGCTGTAAAAAAGATCTGTTAGCATTTATATTGACAACAATGAAATGTAGCTGATCCTGTGTCTGTTACTAACGTCCCTTCAGGTCAAAGTGCAGTGTCAGAAAGGCATCCCAGCCTCACTCAGAGCTAAGTGCTGGCCTCTGCTGTGTGGAGCCACTGACAAGATGAAACAAAGCGAAAACCTCTTCCAGGCAAGAAAACGTAACACTCTCGCTGTGGTAAATGCTTCAAAACCAGCAGCAACAATTGAAAGGATTCCACAATATATTTTTGAAGTATCTGAATCACAGTGTAAAGGACGCACTAAAACAATTAGTCAATCAATTTATGTAATTTATCGAGCTCATATAACAAAAACATTTTTATGGTTCCAGCTCCTCAAATGTGAGGACTTCCTGCTATTCCAGGTTTAAATCACTGTACATGGAATATTATTCAATTTTAGAATAAGTTTTATATCATTGTAAAGGCAAATCACTATTATCTGACATTTATAAAACATTTATATAGACTTCCTACAGACTCATTTAAAATAGTTGTTTGTTGAACTGCCCAAATAAAACAAGAAATAAACTAAATAAAAGGAGTGCAGTGTAAATTATACTAATAGTGCAATATTATAACTATTTTACTGCTTGCTACAGCTTATAGTAGGTGAGTCTTCTTTTCTGTGACTAATCTTAAAGACAAATAGTGTAGCGTTTGTAAATTCTTGACTTAAACTATATTGTGTCTCTGCGTTAGTCTTTGGACTCGCAGTCGGCTCTGCAGAGCTGGGTGGATGTGATCGAGAGAGACCTGGACCGACAGTTCCCTTTCCATGAAATGTTCCTTTCCAAGGATGGACATGGGTTAGAAACATTACTACTTCTATTGTTTCTGTTAGCAAGCTAATAGATACAGTTTCTGCAGTCTTCAGTGTGTCTCAGCTGCTATCTCTCCATCTTATAGTCCTGCCTTCTTTGTGTCTCTCTGTTGCAAAACAAAAGTTAAGAAAGTAAACATTTTCACCTTGTAAGTTCACCTCTCTATTCAAAGGTCATTTTTTATCTACATAACAAAATCATGTGATTTGTGTGGCGTGTTGGTGTGTAGGCAGCGTGGTTTGTTCCGGGTTTTGAAAGCCTACACTCAGTACCAACCAGAGGAGGGTTACTGCCAGGCACAGGGGCCTGTGGCTGCAGTGCTGCTGATGAACATGCCTGCTGAGGTAGCAATCAATAACACTGTATACCCTTTCATTAATGTAGATTTCAGTAGACAACTAAAGCACATTTCAGACATTGAAAGTACCAATTCTTGTTTCATCTATATATTAAAATACTGGTTTTTGGCATTCTGTCCCACAAACAGACAATAATAAGGATAACAATATGACAATATTCTGTATACTGTTTTTATATAAGTGTCCAAAACATAAAAAGGGTTATTGTGGCATCTGATGTTGACTTATTATAATTTTCTGTTCCGTGTCACCTCACGTAACCTTTGCAGGAGGCCTTCTGGTGTCTGGCGCAGATTAGTGAGCAGTACCTGCCTGGATACTATAGCCCTCTGCTGGTGAGGGCCTACACACATGTGCACATGCATACCTAATATACCTGGCACTGCACTTATTTATAATATACACAGCTAATTTACATGGAGGCCAGTAAATTGAATTCGAAAGCAGATTTTTGTTCAATTTGGGGTGTGTTTTGCTATAGCTCGTAGTACCAGATTACTGCACATAGTTTTCAAGAAAACTTCCAATTATTCTAAAAGTACAAACCCATCAAACCTTGTATTACTTGTGTCTGTTTTCTGTCTAACATGTGTACCTCTGTAGGAGGGAGTCCTGTTTGATGCGGCCATGCTTACCTGGGTCTTGAAAAGGACGTGTCCAGCTGCACACAAACACCTGCAACACCACGGGGTGGAGCCCCTCATGTTCGCCACAGACTGGCTGATGTGTCTCTTCACACGTCACCTGCCCTTCAACACACTGCTCAGAGTCTGGGACCTTTTTTTCTGCCATGGTACGCCCTCCATATAGGCTGCTAAACTAAATAATGTTCTGAAAGGGAGGCAATAAGTAATTTCTTGGATACAATAATCATCTGTTATGGTGTATAGTTTATTTCAGAGGTTCTCAATTGTTTTTTGATAAGGCCCCTCAACAAGGTAGACTGATTAGAATGACATTAGTTATGTTGTGGTAATAAAAAGTACTTATATATTGTGGAAGCTCTTGTCCACAGTCAGGGATAAGGATGACAGAGAGGAGGTGTAGTGTCACACACACAGCTTTATTCTCACACAGGTAAGCTTATATCACAGGCACAGCTGACAGGTCGCTCTCCTGTCTGTCGCTCTGCTGTCCGCTGCTCTCGAGGCTGCGCTGCGTCGTGGCTGAAGAAGCGTCTCAGTCTTCTCTGGAACCCAGCCTACTGCACGAGAACAGAACCAGGCCATCACCATGCTTTTATTATGTGACTGATTACCTGATTCCGTTCAGCTGTCTGGCCTCCAGCTGGGACACTCCTGTCTCTCCCCAGCAGCCGGCACCCTAACCACACCCCACTGCCACATATATGTTGTTGTACTATGACTTATATTCACATAGGCTAATAATTTATGTCTAAAAAGTTTGCAAAACGTTAGGAACTTAATTGTCGGTAATTTCTGAAATCATTCACAGTAAATTATGTGATTGATGTGGCATCTATTTCTATCTCCTTGCCCACTCTTACCTCTCCTCTCTTCTCTGCAGGGGTGCGGGTGCTGCTCCAGGTGGCGGCGGTGCTGGTGCGTCGGGTGCTGGGCCGGGCCGAGCAGAGGAAGCAGTGTCAGGGTCAGATGGAGACTCTAGAGAGGCTGAGGGGCGTCAGGGAAGAGGTCCAAGAGGAAGATGACACGTTCATAGCAGAGGTAAGAATTAACCTGATTTCATCCCAACTGAACACCTTTGGAGAATTTTGGACCGATGTGTTATATAGCCCTCTCATCCACCATGCTCGAAACACACCAAATAAGGCAATATGTTATCTGAAATTCAGAAAATGACAATAAAACAAAAGTGAGACCATTGTTTTTTTCTCTCTCTCTTTCTCAGGTGTGCTCGGTACAGCTGTCTGCCAGAGATCTGGAGAAGCAGTCGGAGAAGGAACTACAAAAGTGGAGGAAAGACAGACCCTCATCCACCTTTGACCCCACAGGTCGCTGCCAAGGATACCGGATAGCGTGGGCGAGGGCTCGACAGAACGAGGAAGAGCGGGACAGGAACGAAAGAAAGAGTGGGAACCTGTCCATCCCTCTTGCTCGCTCGGCCTCCCTTCTCTCGCTGTCTCCCTCCCTCCTTCACAGGAGGTGGAGAAAAGGGGGAAGGGAGAGCTCACGCGAATGGGACGGAGGCAGAAAGGTTGTGAGGAATCTCTCAATGGGAGCAAAGGAGGACTGCAGGAGCTGGGCCGCGTTTAATTTTAAGAAGGTGGAGGAGGTTCAGGAGGAGGAGGACGTCGTTTTAGATAAACATGAGAAATTAACAGGACAAACTGAAAAGAAAGAACTTTTAGAAGAACCTAAAGAGATGAACATCCAAAATATGCCAACAGAGCATTTAGAAGAAACATTCATTGTAAAAGAACCGATTGAACAGGTGGAAACAAGAATCACTGAAAAGGAGGAAAGCCAACACAAAGAGAAAGAGGAAAGCAAAATGCTTTCAGAACAGACGGAAGAAACAACTGTGGAGACAAAACAAAGCAAAGATCCGGTCAAAGATCAGACTGTTGAAAATATTCTTCAGCCTGCTGAACACAAACATGGAGAGGAGCTGGACTCTTGCAGCCAGTCACCAGTCCTGGAGCAGCAGAGTCACGAAAGCAAGAACCTGGAAATTGAGGTGAAAGACACAAATAAAGAGACAGAACAAAAAGAGTCAGAAAGTGAACATACAGCTGCTGTAGAGCAACATCAGACTGAGATACAGGAAGAGGCTGATGCAGATAAAAACACAGAGGTGGAGACAGAAGAAAGCGTTTACCTACATGAGGAACAGAGCATTCAGGCTGACATGAAACCAGAAGAGAGCACAGAAACTGAAAATGTGCAACAGCTGCAGATGGACACAGTCACAACTGAGACGAGCACAGGCTCAGAGACAGGCAGTGAAGACGGAGCGCCTACTGTCCAAGATCCTACAGTAGAGATGGAGACACAACAGCAAGAAGTGATCACAGAGACAGACAAAAGCTCACAGGGAGACGCATTTGAAGGAAAATACCATATCATTGAGTCATTAGCAGAGAAGCAAATGAAAGAAGAGTCCCACACCCAAACAGTGACCGAAACTGAAGAGCTGGCACAGACTCAAGAGAAGGGAGAGGAAAATGAAGCGACACAGGAACTGGAGGATGAAATAATACAAATAGATTCAGAACAACACAAAGATTCGAAGACAGAAGAAGAAACATTAATACTGCATTTAGCTGAATGCATCCAACCAAAAGAAAGCACCGACTCAGTAGCTGAAAGAGAGACTGAAGCAGAAATACCAGTCGCAAACGACACAGAGACAAAGTCAAGTGAAGGATTTGGGAAAGAGTGTGATGCAGAACCTACACAAGTGGAAGAAGAAAGATGTTTGACTGCATACTCTGAGGCACAGGTTGGCAACGATCAAACACAAGCAGAAGAAACACCAACAGAAACAGAGACGACTGACTGGATAGCACCTCCACAGGCTGAAGCAGTGACTCTCACCGCCGAGCCTGATGGGAAGAAGAGTCCAGCAGAAACAGAGACGGCTGACTGGATAGCACCTCCACAGGCTGAAGCAGTGACTCTCACCGCCGAGCCTGATGGGAAGAAGAGTCCAGCAGAAACAGAGACGACTGACTGGATAGCACCTCCACAGCCTGAAGCAGTGACTCTCACCGCCGAGCCTGATGGGAAGAAGAGTCCAGCAGAAACAGAGACGGCTGACTGGATAGCACCTCCACAGGCTGAAGCAGTGACTCTCACCGCCGAGCCTGATGGGAAGAAGAATCCAGCAGAAAAAAGTACCTCTAAGGAACCTGCACCTGAACAACCAACGTGCCAAGTCTCTATGGGGGCTGTGCAGGAGGAAGAAAGCCCAGAAACTGTCAACAAAAACACTGTGGGAGAGGACGACGTTTTCATTTCTTCTGAACCAACAGACTCTCCAAATAAACGACGAAACAGTGACGTGACACAAGCCTCCGGGCATCACAGCAGCCGGTCTTCTGGGGATTTCTGCGTCCGCAAATCGTCCAACTCCCACGGGTCCAGGTTAGCACGTAGGCTCTCTGAAGATCTCTTCAGCATACCAGAGAAAACAAGCCAATCACAATCAACTCCTGACCACACAGAAGTTAAACACAGTGCTGTAAACCCAACCCACAGTCCTCCTGATGCGACTTCAGAAGTCACCTCGTCACGGTCTGCAGTTACCGAGCGGATGGCGGTGCAGCAGGAGCAGCTGCTGCCCGACCCCCCTAAACGTTTTGGTTTCTTCCGCAGACTGAGAGGAGAGCAGCCCAAAATGGCAAAAGGGATACCAAAAATGGAAGTCCCCAAAATCTTGATTCAGGACTTCAGTGATGGAACAGGGCTGGGGAAAGTGGTTAAGGTAGAAGTGGATGAGAAACTGAGCTCCAGGGAAAGGAGGAGGAGGCGGAGGGAGCGAGAGAGAAGGGAGAAAGAGGAAGAGAGGTCAAGAAAGAAGAGAGAGAAGGAACTGGGGAAGGAGAGAGAGCGAGAGAGGAGAAAACTGCAGACGAAGGGGAAAGGTTTCCAGGTGCAAACTGAGAAAGGGAGCAGTGATAGGACTCAACCTGATAAGACTGGATCACAGACGCTTAGATATTCTGTTTCTCATGCTGAATCTTACTTTTGACAAAAAAAAAAAAATCTTTATTGGATAAGGAGGCATGATTTTACTTTAGTCCTTCATTATCCTGTCTCATTGGCCTTTCTGCTGTGCGGAGATCCCTCTTCTTAAATCCTTTTGACATGTAAATAATAAATAATGTTTACATACTTTGAAAAATATGTTTCTTTTATTTAGAGGAGCTTTTTTGTTGCATATTGATCACAAACCGAACAGACTTTGAATGAAAACAATAAACAGGAAGTGCTTCATGTCCAGTTTCACATAATCCCCTATTTTGAAGTCCACTGTTAACATTATAGTCCATTAAAACGTTGGCATACACGAGCAGTGGCCTGTTCCGTATCGTGCACTGCCGTTGCATATTTTTTGCCCATGTAACAAGAAAGAATATCCCTGTAGAACTCTTGTACAGGCCGGTGAAGATGGAAAATAAAAGGTTCAAGGTGTCCATTTATTTTCTAGTGCTGCTGGTGGCATGTGTGTAAAAGTGAAAGTCCATCTCTCCTCTCCAGCGCTCATCCATCAGTCCACTCTCACTCTATTCTACGTCATCCTCACTGTCACTGGCCAACACTTCCTGACTAGTCACTGGTTGAGTGGTCATCTGAGAGGACGGGGGAAACACCGATCCAAAGAACAAGGAACAGAACTGCGGGCAGAAAAATAGAGAAGAATATTAAGAGAAAATGTAACATTTCATATATGAAACAAGTTACTTCTGCAATTATTAAGCCAAATGCTACTTAAAGCCTATTCTTGATGTGATTTGGATGAATATTGAATATTGTAGCAGTCATAGATATCAACAACTGGCGTAATCTGGTCAGTGATTAGTTGTGTTCTTTTTAAGCACTTTCAAGGAACCTAAACCAAATATTTATTTCTGAAGGCTATCTCAATTGTTACTATAAATTAAATTGCAAAAAAATTAAGATTAAAGAATTCCTTTATAACCACAGCAATCAATGTATATTGTCACTTTATTTGTCCGCTGTTCATATTAAATGAAATGGTATGTTTGGATCATGATACAATATGACGACAGGATTGTTTCATTTAAAATATGAATATATTTATTCTATACATGAGTGATTGTGTAGATCAAACGCAATTATTATGTTTAAATTCAAGCATTTTCAAGCAGAACATTCGTAACTCAAGCATATTCCTAACCTTGAAAACATAACGGTTCAAATTAAGCATCTTCCAAACCGTTCAAGACTTTGCACAAACCCTGGTTATACTTTTATCTACCAGCGTTCTCCATTTTGAGCCTTTTATTTAGTTAATTTATTCATATGAAAACTAAACCATACCTTCTTATTAGGCGGTCTGCTTGAATCGACCGTTTCATCGTCCTCTTCCTCCTCCTCACTGTGTAGCCTTGTCCTGTGATTGGCTGCAGCAGCCTGTTTTGAACATATAGAATCAGCTAACGGGGGTGTGGGCGGACCTGTAGCAGAGGGACCCGGCGCAATACTGGTATCCATGGCGATCAGGTAGGAGTCTATGTCGTCATTCATGAAGTCATCAGGAGGGGGCGGCGGCGTGCGTGCTCTGAGGAAATTGACAGGAAGCGAAATATGACACGAATGAGGAAGAGGAAGGTAAGAAAAGGCCTCACCCTTACATGTAAGTTCATGGTAGTAAAGTCTGAATATAGTACATCTAATAATGTTGCTACTGTGTTGTGAAGAGGAAGGTTTCACTTTTCATCCTCCTTTAGTCCTGATATCAGGCAGAAAATATTAAGCATTTATCGTGCTGGATAAAGACACAATCGTATGAGCTTTACTAAACTGCTGCATTTATGGCAGGTGAAGAAATTTCATCTTATTATACATTTTCGAGGACTACATTGCTGTTTGTGTCAGTTCGATGACACACTAAAGAATGCCAGAGAACAAATGTGCTACAGCCTGACGGATGTGTTGACACAACACCTGCAGCTTGTAGTCAGCTGACTCCACTCAGAGGCCAAAAGTAAGACGTCTCTCGAAACAATAGTGGTGGCATCTCTGCAGAGTAAAAGCTGAGGATTTACAGCCTGTTATTAGAACGGAAGAAATGATTTGGATGAATGGCAAAACTCTTTTATTTTCATTCAGTTTTGTTTGAGCGTTACCGTCTCGTGTTGTTTTTACGGTGGTTGGGGTCATCAGAAAGCGTGGCCAGCACAAAGTTCCCCTCGAGGACACTATCTGTTACTGAAAGCACTACAGGGCTGACACACACAAACAAAACATAAACGTCAGTACATCATAATTAGACAAGGGATTAACTAAAATGTGTATGCAAGTATGTTTACCTGCCCGGTTCATCAAAGTACATAGAAATAGGTAGACCAGTAGACTCTGCAAACACTAACAAACCCTAAAGGAAAGAAGACAAAAACTCACTTAGAAAACCTCCTTGATGAGTAAATCAATGCAATAAGTCTTAATTTAAAGATCAACCACAGCATGTTTTTATTTTGGGATGTACAGTATCCACACTTATTGTAGTGGAGAAAGATTTCAGCTTAATTAATGTAATTTAAAGGAAAGAAATTCTGCACAAATTGCCCTCTGCATCATTTCCCACTCTGATAGATTTCCTAATCTTCTCCATCCTGACTAATCATCCAATTCTGTTTCTCCATCACCCCCTCCTTTGTCCTCTGTCTCACCCGTAACTCTTTCAGACAAAAGGTGATGCTGTTGTGAACTTGGACGGCAAAATGGTCAAACTCGTCTGAAGCCAGACAAAGCTCCGTCAGCATTGCCTTGGACTGGTCTGAGAGGGGAACAGGCAGAACAGCAACAGAAACAAAAACAAGAGTAAATGGAGGACAAAACCAGATACACGTTTCAAAACATGTTGTCTAATGCTCTAATATTCTTTTATATGTTATAGCTGTTAACTATAAGACAAGCCAGTACTACACAGCGCAATTCTGCTGTTCTGCCTTTCTACCACACAACGGCACCACTGGGTGCAAATCCATCCTTTCACTTCTTTTTGCATTATTTCTCCCTGTAATTATTAGCAGCACTACAGCAACTTCTTTACTTTTGTAATACAAAGCTCCTTTGACAAAAACACAACAATGACTCATTAGGGCTGTGGGATCAGTAAATATAACCAAAAAACACTCAAGCTGTGTTTAATGTTTCTTATATTATGGAAAGCTTTTAACATTTCTGGTTTACTGTTATATCACTGAATACACCATTTGAAACCTCTGAATAAAAAACAACCCTGATTTTAAGTACAATAAAATGCTGATTTTCATTCTGAATTCATGGAATATCTGATGTAAGCTGAGTAAAACAAGTATAAACAAACAGTCACTTTGTGAAACACGTTTTTACTTTTTTTCTTTTAGTTAGTAACTTTTGGGTGAAAATAATAGTCACCTGCTTCTTCCTCCACATGGTTCCTGAACCACATCCGATCGTCACTCACTGACACGGTCACTTCGTCCAGAGATGGAGGGAAGTGCACGACTGTGTCCACAAGCAGCCTGAGAGCAAGGGGAGACAAAAGGTGAGCTGTGAGTGAGGAATGACAAAAAGAAGTAAAGCAAAACATACTGGGTTGGACCAAACAGTTTGCTAATGTTGAGTCGACAGCAACATCATTTTCCAAAAGGAAAACCACATATAAACATCACAGAGGGGTCCAAGGCTGAGAAAGAAAGATCTGATCTGTTATTCTTTTTATAGCAAAGAATGTAGTAGACAGATTTCACAGACCTGGGATGGGATCTGAATGCGTTGCCATAGCTGTCTTTATCAAACACTGCCTGTAAGCTTTCACTGTCCTGGAAAGACAGGTTATGTGTCTTCATGAGGCCTGCAGAGAAAATACCAACGCTGAGTACACAAGCACGTAGAATACAATGTATGGAATGCTAGATATGCTACGATGACTCAAATAAGATGCAATCCTTTTGGAATCATCCACATAAAGCAGTGTGAATCACAAACTACAGGAAGTGACGCATCGATACCGTGTTTGCAGTGCAGGGTGAAGGTGAGGCGGTTTTTCTGCTCGTCTAGCTCAATGTGACACTTTTCCACAGTCTTCTCAAGAGTCGCTAGAGACCTGAATACGGCCTGCACACTCTGACTCACACAAAGAGGAACATAAGAACAGACAGGACCTTGATTGTGTTAATATGCAGTGAAATATTCTGGTATTAACCCGATTAAGCAAATACTCCACACTGAAGCTGCCATGGAAAAAAAAACATTTTAGTCAGGATATTTTAGACATGTATGCAGCTTACTTTAATCTCTAGAACTACAAGTTTACACTTGCACAACATTCTTTACATGTGACAATCTAACTGCTTGGTGACACATGCTCTAAATAACTGCCATGTGCAACTGTTAAAATGGGGAAGGACAGAGGTTTTACAAAAAAGGCCATATCCGTATTCTCAACATGATGGAAAGATAGCGTTTGAAGTTGGGTACAGAAAGGAAACAGATTCATTTATTAAAAGGTGGAGTCTGCGATTCTAATCTTAATCATTTTTTGTCAATATCTGCGAATATCTCCTGATGGCCTGCTGGTCGTTGGTTTGTGTGTGCGCTGAAAAAAAATCTGGTATTAAAAAAAACTCGCTCTGTAAATGGGAAACAAACAAAGTGACTCAGACTGAGCCACACAACATTATTCCAGCCAGGACAGGGGAAAGGCCATGGTTGTATAAAGAGAAAGGCAGTGGGAGCGAGAGGAAAGGTAACTCTGGCACATGCTCACATTCTGAAGGGGCACTGGTAGGGGTGTTGTATTTGTTATCTACAATCTTTCTACTTCCCACAGACTCCACCTTTAAACTGGTTCAGCACTGACTCATGTAAATAGGATCAGTGACTCGCAACCATAAGTGGTACAAGTACTGAAGTTGCAAGGGGGTACGTGGCCAGACTGCGGAGTAGCGCAGCTCATTTCAAAAAGAAAATTTTAATTAGATTTTGATTTGAATAAATATATATATATATATATATATATGTGTTTTGAGGTGGGGGAAAAACACAAATCTGATTACAAATTGATGTGATGCTGATTTTTTATTATTACAATAACCAATAAATAAACTACCAGCTACACTGGGAATTGATTGAGCGTTTGTGAGAACTTTTTTTCCCCCCTTCTAATTTGTACTTCTGTTTTACTCTTACTATTACAATTAATACTTCAAAGTGAAGTGAAGTTTTTATTTTATTGTGTTAAATTAAAATAAAACCTATAAAACTGGAAATAAATAGAGAAATCAGTAAGCAACACTGTGAATATCATTGCATAAGTTACTGAAACTGAATTAAAAACGTTAGGAAAAAGGACAGCTGTTGTACGTCATACAAAAGAAGGTTGGGAATCACTAAAATTATAATTACAGTCCATATAAATGAATTGAAAACATTTAATTGAGTATCTCCTTTGCTAAACACACCTTTATTGCCATCTTGCAGCGGAAGGCGTGCCCACTGGAGATGGTGTACCTGCACAAGAAATGGGAGGGGAAGTAGGCTTAAAGCTCCTTTAAATGACACACACACAAATGTAATGTTAAGTGACTGTCTCTCACACAAACACACACATTACAGTGCAGTTTATAAACACGCACTCTGTCTGCACCTGCTGAAGAAGAGGGGTGCAAACAGGAAGCAAGCATATGCCGACCGAGAGGAGTTCACAGACCGCAGGGCCAGCTACAAGAGAAAAAAAACAACAAATCAGTACCACTCATTGACGCAAATTGTGCACCAACAGGAAGCAACACGAATGAATGCATGGCAAGAGGAAGTGTGTATGTGGTGTATACGACAGTATTATCAGAGTAGCTCACCCCATCTTCCTGAGGCTCCACATAGAGCTCATCACCGATTCTGGACAGAGAATGAATGGCTTTGGCCAGCACTGGACGGTACATACACACACATACACAACATAATTACTATTAACAGCTACTTATTGTACTGCAGTAATGTTCAAATTAAAGATAAAGTTGAAAAAGCAGGAAATGATTACTACCTTTTACGTTTCCTCCCGTCACGACGCAATCCATCTCTGCAAACTAACGTTAGACTTTACCGTTCAATTAGCAAATGTGGCTAAAAGTTAGCCGAAACTCGCGGTTAAA
This sequence comes from Cottoperca gobio, assembly GCF_900634415.1. Lineage (NCBI taxonomy): Eukaryota > Metazoa > Chordata > Actinopteri > Perciformes > Bovichtidae > Cottoperca > Cottoperca gobio. The sequence continues at coordinate 11,679,595 of NC_041364.1, forward strand.
CACCACCAAGAAGCAGATAAACTGTGCTTTAATTGTTTGTACACCGGGCATAAAACCTGCTTGTGCCGAAAACATGTTCCGTTTAGTTATAGCTTTACTTTTACGTTTTATTTTCAACTGCGGTTCGACAGTCTTGCGCCGATCTGTGCGTTGTTTACGCCGCCATTATCCGCTTCCTTACTGTTGACCAATCAGAGAGGCTGAAACTCAAAGGGGCGCAGTTTGACCAAACGCATGCGCAATGTGCTTCTAAATTGACATTTTTACAGCTGCATGTTTATCAATAACATGTGGTTGTTATAATAATAATGAGAATAATACATACAATTATAATAAATGCAATAATAATACATAAAATAATATTACATACAATTATAATAAATACAATAATAATAATAATAATAATACATTAAAAAACATAAACACATAACACAGGACTTATAGCATATTTACATTGTGGTATTGATACTTTTACTTAGTTCTTATTCCACTACTACTTTATACACACATATCACCCCTCTTTGACCATAAAAAATACCCAAGCTCAAAGACAAAATATTTAACTTTGTATGTATATCTTTTTGAGGTTATTTAAACAAGTGTTTTTTATTATTATTATTATTATTTATTTATTTTGTTCTGTGCTAAAATAACTCATTTGAGTTTTTACTGATTGAATCATACTTTTAAATCTTTTTTCTACTTTCAGTCTCAAGTACAGTTATGTTATGGGATTCAATTCAAACTATTATATTTTATTCCTACACCAAGAGTAAAAATCTGTTTTTACAGTTTTAGTTCACAAAAAAAGAAATAGAGTTTACAGAGTTCCTGGAAAAGGGGATAGTACAAAGGTCATGCTGGCATTTTCTTATTTCTTTCTTTCTGAAGACATATAAATAGCAGCTGCTCACTAAACATGCCCTATAATTACAACTCAATGGTAATGGTGGGAAGAAAGAGGGTGTGTGCACATGTGTGAGCAAGGGAGAGAAATGGGAAGGAAGGAATAGCAAATAGAAAAGACAGCCACAGACAGAGAGAGGGAGAGTCACTGTCAATGCATAATTATCTCACCTCACTGGTATTTCTCGCTGGTCTGCTTCAGTGTGTGGGCAACGCTGCCGTGTACTGGATCTCCTCCCATCCCCGTTGATATGGCTGTTACTAAAGAGGTGTAACTAAAACAACATTTGTGTACTGAAACCACATACGTGTGGTGAAAGAGACTTTGAAAAGACACAAGAGGACGGAAATCAGGAAAATGTTTTGCCTCAGCTTTGTGCCAAAACAACACAAGACAGCTGCTGAAACTTCTGTGGATTATGGAGGAGTGGAGGCAGTATGACAGCGAAACACCCATGAGAAGAAGCATCCTATGAAAAGAAAAAGAAGAATATCTAACCTAACTGAGGAAGTTAAACCGTAAGAGATGGACCTGTCTTGATATCTGCGTTGGGAAAGGAGATAATGGAAAAAGATTGGAATTTCAAAAAGCAGAGAGAAACAACCATAACAGGAGTGTCGAGGGGTGACGTGCTTCACACACCGCTAGTTTCTTCTGTTGCGGTCTCCAGTCTGTTATTAAAGCAACACCATCCCTATTTAGTGGATTATATTGTTGTGTTTACAAACACCAATGCTTTTCTGTGACTTCTGGATTTGATACAAAGCAGTTCTGTTCCTAAATGTCTCAGTCACATAATCAGAAAGACAGTCAGGGCATGCTGCAGTCCATGCTGCAGAGACTGAAGCTCCAGCCGGGAAAAGAGGGCCAGGCATACCTGCAAACACCTGTACCCACCACAGCTGCTTCCACATGGGGGCAAGACGGCAAGAGAGGAGCCTTCAACCTCCAGAAAGTAAACAGCAGTATTGGAAATAGCTTTGAGTTTGGAACTAATGGTATCTCCTCAAAAGAGTTTGGGATCTCTGCTGCAAGCAGTAACTTTGGGGAAATACAGCAACCAGGACATGGCTGTGAAGTGGACAGTCAGCTCATTTCCTTCCCCTCGCAGAAAGACAACATTGATGGTGAGACGGGTGAGGAAAGGGCAGCTCAGCCTGTGATCACCCCGACAGAAACAGGGCAGCTGTTTCCTGTTGAATCACTTAAGGATGCTGATATCGCTTCCTTTAAGAGGACTGATGGGGCGAGGGTGAGTTTTGACAATTCTGCAATGACAAGGCCTAGCAATAAAGATTCTGTCCCAAGCATGGGACAGAATCATGACCAGGACCAGAGTTTTACACCCAAAGTCTACGTGTGGTCCTCGAAGCCCACAGATGCAAATGTTAAAGGTCAAGAGAATGAACTGTTGCATACGGGAAACGGAGGATTTGGAGCTTTGGCACAAAGTAAAGACTTGCAGATTGTTCCGGTAAACAGCAGCTCGAGAAGAAAATCAGGATCGTCTGAGAACAAAACAAGGAGATGGACTCAGAAGATCAAGGAGAGATGGAACAGGCCAGGGAGTTTTGGTAGAAAGGAAAAAGAAGAAGGAGGGAGAGTAGACCAGAAGAGTGAGCAAGGAACTGACGTGAGTAATGCATTTTGATTATTTTCTATTGTCAGAGTTAAAAAAATATAAACTGAAAAGGGAAAAATGCAACTGGTTTACTTCACAGATTTCACCTCAAAACCAGCTGTTGACAACAGAAAATCTCATCAACACATCAAATATGGAGGAAGAAAGGACCCTCCCATCACTCGACAGCAGAGATCCCAGTGCCACCCCTCCTACACACACAGAAGACGGCACTAATGAAGGATATATGAGGTAGTCTACCAACAAATTGTCCTAAAAATGCTGTAAGAAATACTCTCAAACCAGTACTGAAGTCAGCATGACTAAGGCTAAATGTTCTCTCGGTCAGGTTTGTTGATTCCTCTCTCAGTCCTACAACAACACAAGTATGATATGTGAGGTATTTCTTAGACGTTTCCAGCCATAACAGTTATATTAGTTTGGGCTGAGATTTGTGGTGTGAAACACACCCCTCTCACTGACACCATCTGTCATCAGCCAGCTTCAGTCACACTTTCCTGGAGCAATAAATAACATGAGATGTTCATAACACACAGAAACCTCATCGAACAGATACATGTTTACATACACACAGAGATCCTCAATCTCCCTAAAAGATGATTCTCGATAAAGGATGACGCTTCAGTTATTATATATTTTCTTTCAATACGTTTTGTCTTTCTTTTTACTTGCCCATTACCAAGCCCATTCATTCCGACTGAAGACTAATGTATAATAATAATAATAATAATAATAATAATAATAATAATAATGATAATAATAATAATAATAATAAATTGTGTTTATAAAGCGCCTTTCAAAGCTAAAAGCAATCTCAAGGCGCGTATAATTTAATTTAATTTGAAAGGCTCTGTAATTTCCTTAGACAGCTGGACATTGCAGTTTTTACCCAAATGTTACACATATAGGAGTAAATAGAGCATTTGTTTGGGACTAAAGTCAGCTGTGGATTGTGTAGCAGCAGGACGGTGTATGTTGGACTGACTCAAAACAATCCACATTTCCCAAGTTCATCTTATTGAAGAACGATTTCACCCATTGCAGCAGTGAGGCTATATGATACTAGTTTTTAAACAACAATAGAGCTTTATGGCACAGAGGTATAAGCTTTATCAGGCTTTGAGTGAACAGACAATACTTGTTTGTAACTGGTAAATACATAGTTCAAATTCTTTAAAGCCTCAGTAATTTCCTAAAAGAGCTTTGCAATGTAGTTTCTAGCAAACGTTATTCAAACAGGATTAAATAGAGCATTTGTTTGGGACTTTTCTCAGCGACAGACTGGTTTAGTTTGATCATTAAATAACCTACACTTAACATACATGTCCAAATATTCACCAAAAAATAAAGCACACACAGAAACACAAAGCAACATCTTCGAACAGCATATATCAAGCATGAAACTGAAGCATGATTAATACACATTTGTTGCATTGTGAGATTGACTTGATTGTGATTCCTGATTTTTATGCTGAGGTCATTTCATAAACTGCATTGACTTCACAGAATCTCTTTTAGATGTGTTGCTGTGTTGCTCTGAGTATATCTGTTGTGTCCGGGTGTGAAAACAAATATCTCTCTGGGGCAATACATCTAAATCGATCTGAATCTTCTTTTGCTTCAGGTCCACCAGAGACTTTGAGTTCGGCCTGGGCTCGTTTAGCTTGCTGGAGGAGATCGTCACCGGTCAAGAGTGGGCGAACTTCCTAAACCCCAACCAATCAGCCGCCTCAGCCAATCAGAGACCATCAGAACTCAAAATCCCACCAAATCCTCGTGATGGTCATTCATCTCTGATTTTGAACCAACAAGGAGGTGTTGACAACCGGTGGAGCTTCAGGGGAACTGAGACTTCACCAGATTTAGATTTCAGCATGACACAAATATCGCCTGATGCTTTCCAAGCTGTGGGTATGGACGTTTCAGAAGGAACACCGGCTGCAGTACGGGATGTTCTCAGTGCGGCTGATCAATTAGAACCAATGGAGCATGGACAAACCCGGAGACCTCCTTTTGTACAGGTTAGATCTAAATAATAATGCATCATTTACTATACAGACAGAAATCATTTGATTAAAAAATATGGAAGCAAAGTTAAAACACCAATAAGCACGTTTCCTCATGAAATGTTACATTCACTCACGAGTTGGTCAACCTTTTTAATTGTTTTTCAGTATGCAGATATTATGGTCAACTCAGCGCTGAAGAGCAGAGTCCAGCTCAACAGGAAGAGACAGCATCAGTCAGCTGATAGAAGAGACGAGAGGCTTCAAGCAGACAAAATAAGTGACGGAAAAGAGGCAGGCAGAGGTCAGAACAACTTAACACTCATAATAATCACACGTTTAAGGCATTTGAGTTGACAGAGGTAAGATGTTGTCAGTTGTAACTCAATTATCTTCTTGTTTCTCATCTTTCACAGAGGGTAGCCTAACAAGCAACCATGTGATGGAGGAGACTGGAGAGTCACAAAATGATAACTTCATGCCTTTGAACATCCTGAAATCCCCTCCTCCACCTCTCTCTCCATTTACTCCCTTTGCTCCTGCCTTCCGGGGTGTTCTCAAACACTCCATATCCCAGGATTCACAGTTCTCAATAGAAACACAGACAAAAAGAGTAAGTAAAAAAAGAAAAGTGATTGTATATTACACTGCCTCCCTGTGGTGTGAAACGTGAACATCCATTCTAGATGCTAATTCTAAGCAGGCTTGAGTATGTAGTGGGATTTAAATAAAGTACGCTAAACCTAACAAAGAGGCAAAGTTGTGGTTTGATTGCTTTTGCATTGTGAATGTATTTATAAAAGTTGTAAAAAAGTATAGTATGTTGATTTCTTGTATTCTAACTGCAAAAAAACAATATATTATAGATTAGAATCTACTATATACAGTTGTGTTTGAAAATGCTATTATTTAAATGGAGGAGCTTTTTTCATTCACAATGCTAAAAGGAAACTTGTGGAAAAACAGATGAAGTTATAGAAATTCTATATAGAAAAATCTTTGTCAGCACAACAACATGTATTTATAGAGGAATAAACATTGGCAACACTTTAGTTTACAGTTCAGTAGTACTTTCTGAATACTATTGTAATTTTCCAAAAGGTTTCATGAAAAGAAGATGTCATTTTGTACTAATTATAAGGAAAAAGGGGAATGTCCTTTAAAGAAATGCTTATTTTAAAACCATTCAAATGTTCATTCATTATTCTTTTGTTGAATTTAATATTTTCCTGTAGACAGTTTTGATAGTTTCTTTTGTTCAGATGACTAAAATTGACTCTAGGTTACATTTGCAGTTAAGTGTAATTAATTGATTTCAACACACAAATATACTTATAATTAGTCCCGATTGAAACTTTCCATGAAACTATTATAAATAAAAGACTCATAAAATAAAGTTTTACCGAAGATTTAACACCAAATATAAAACTTTAGCGTGATAAAGTAATTATGACATTTGATTCTTTCTTTACCAATTTTTTTGTTCATCAGAGGCGAGTCGAGGAGAACCAGCGGGTTCGTTTCTCAGACGAGGTGGTGATCATCGAGCCTCCGGAGCTGCATCCGGATGCTACAGACTCAGAGGAGGATTCAGGATCAGAGGAGGACTCTGTGATAGAGCAGGAGTGTGACGAGGAGCAGGCGGCGATAGAGGAGGTGGCAGCACCAGCACGCCGGCATGCTCTCCCTGCCTGGATACTGGCTCTGAAGAGGAGGAACACGGGGAGGAGGCACAGATAGGGAGTGTACAACTCCAAGAACGAGCATTTAGTCTCACAGACTTGTCTTTCTTCAAATCGTTTCTAGAGTCCTCTCTGGACACTTAAAGCACCTCTGTGTGTCTTATTGCTCCTCGTCCCTCTTCGCATCACCGGCGCTCAAAAGGATGATTGATCAAGTGCTGATATCAGCCTATTTTAAAACTTTGAAAACACAGCCAGAATTGTATTTGCTTTTAAGGGATACTTTGAATGGTTTGAAGTTTGGTTGTCTGAGGTACTGAGGTCGACACGCCATCGGTTTGGAGAAACAGACAGGAGTTACGGCACGGAAACAAAGCAATGTACTGCTGTGGACGGGGGCAGCAGCAAAATGTATTTCAGCCCCCTAAAAGAAAGGCCTACGTAAAGAAAACCAATATCAGTTTAAGTGTATGTTGTATTTAGGATATTATATAACACAGGGATCTGAAGTCGTTATATTCATCTCTCGCCAAAGCCACCAGACTACAGTACCGTATATTGAAACAAACGGTAAAGTTAAAGGTAAAATGACTGTTTTTGTCCATGAGTCTGGTGCCTTTGGCCTAGATGAATATAACGGATCAGATCACCGTTGACAAGAGCTTGTAGGTGGACCTTTTTTCTGAGGTGGCTAAAATACGCTTTGTTGCTGCCTCTGTCTACTTCAGCACATTTCTTTGCTCCTGTGCCGTAACTCCTGTCTGCTTCCCCAGACTGGGGGCCTGCTGACCTTCGTCTACTGTGGTAATACACTGACTATGGATAAGTACCTCATACAACACCACTTCAAACTATCCAAAATATCCCTTTAACTGTTTTTTTCCACGCTCTCCTCTCTGTCTGTCTAAATAGACTGGACTATACACTGTCAGTGTCTCGTCATCTGCTTAAGTGTTTATTGGATTTGGTTGTAAATTTTCTTCCACCAGCTTTTACAGCTTTTTTCCAGAGATGTTATGTTTTCCTCCTCCTCTTTCTCCTCCTTCAATCTCACACTGGCCAGCAGCAGACTCTCTTGGTAATGTTCTCTCTTTCCGGCCGTCCTGGGAAATTAGGAGGAAAGGGAGGTGGAGCTAAAGCAGTGGCTGCAGTTATTGCAGTTATGGTTGTTTGTGATAGTCTGCAGCTCTTGAAATGTTGAAACCTTATTTTGAAGCCATTTGCTTGCTGGAGACAGAAAGAAACTACCATCATCGTTCAGGACTCACATCAGTCATCACTTATAGGATAGTACACCCTGAACATATTATCAGCATCTGTTTAAATGAGCTACAATGATGCTTCCTATGAGTGTAGCAGCGTGGGAGACAGTGGAGCTACGAGACAAACATTAAAGGAATAGTTCGACATTTTGGGAAATACGCTTGTTTGCTTTCTGTGCTAGATTAAAAGATTGATACCATTCATGTCTGTAGTGTATGCCACTGGCTGGCTGCCTGGTAAGCTACTACTACTACTCTGCTACATCAACACCCATACACCTGCACTGTCATTTTTACACTTTGTTTTTGTATGCATTAAACAATTGAGATATAATATGATATTTTAGCTGTTTTCCCATTCAGTTTTTGTGCTAAGCTAAACTAACTGGCTAACAGGACTGTAGCTTTATATTTACAGTATAATAGACTTGAGAATGGTATCCTTCTTCTCTTCTACCTTAAAGTTACCATCCGACCATCTTGTTATCCTGGACAGGGGTGCTGGAAAATGTGTGTGTTTGTCTGTATTGTCCCCTGGAAATGAAAAACTAGAGAACATATTTAAAAAGGAAACGTCCTCCAGCTACCTCATTTTCCCAGTTACATTTATTAATTCTTCTAAATAGGGATCCTCTGAAGAAATGACATTATCTGCTATCTCATGTTTTATAAATGCAGAACTCCGTGCACACACACATCCAGTCATTTGTTCATCCTGTCCGAGCTTTGCTTTGCTTTAAAGAGCGACCACAGGCAACATTCAGAAAGACAGAGTACTTCATGGCGCTGTGTATCATATTCTTTTGTTACCATTACAGGCATTAAAATGATTTGTATGATTAAATTAGTACATCAAACGTTGTGGCTAACTGCTGTCAATTCCTCCTTCACAGCTATCTTCTCTCGTAAATCACTGTCAGAGCCATTAAGAGGCTCTTTAGCTGATCGATTAGTGCCCTGGTCACAGCTTATAGTGAAACGGGGGGAAGTACTAAAATGTACAGTATGTGAGCAAAACATTATGTCAATGTCTGAGATGAAAACGTGGGAGTAAACCAGAGAAATAAACAGAGATAAAAGGAACTCTTAATTTAATTTTGAATTGGAAAAAGGAAAAGGATGAATTACATTAGTCCATTAGTCTGAACAGTAACATTTACTGCAGGGGTGTCCAAACTACGGCCCGCGGGCCCATTTTTAATTGGCCCGCAGCAAATTCTAAAAGTATAATGGAATAAGGCCCAGATAGAAACTTGCGCTTGAATGTTTTGCACTTCTTAGTTCTAACACAGAAACACAGTTTTGACGTGTCAGCTAACTTAAAACATCACGTGTCAGATAAAGCTTGTGCTTTAGATGTTTACTGGATTGCATGTGAAGAGAGCACAGATGTGACAGACATCGCACAATAACTTTTGCGTTACGGAAGAGCTGCTTGGTCTTAGGAGTCTAAAGGCCACAACATAATTCGAGCACGAGGACTTTACCACAGAGAATTTCAAGCTTTCCTGTCTGATGTCGATGCTGAATACGGCTCCACAGTTCTGATGTGCGCTGGCTGAGTCGCGGCTCTGCTGCAGCGGGTTTATTCCCTGAGATCAGAAATCGATCTGTTTTTGAAAGAGAAGGACCGACCTCTTCATGAGCTGAGAGACCCTCCATGTTTGGCAGACCTGGTATTTTTAGTTGATCTTACTGGTCATCTCAACACTGAACAAGAGCCTACTCTGTGTGAAGCTCCGTCTCTTTGAGACACAACTACGCAACTTCAATGTTGCGCACTTCCCCACGCTGTCCGAAATCAAATGTGCTTTTCCAAAGGCCAAGCTTTCTGATAACAAGGGGAAATATGTGTCTGTGATCACGTCTCTGATCTCATGTCACGTCTCTCATGACAGCATTCAGTCAGCACTTCCAAGATTGTTCTATCATTGAGAAAGAAATCGAGCTGATGAATGCAGAAGAAGTTTAAGAGAGTAGACTGCAACTAGAACTTATATATAATAATTATATACGATAATTCCCTGAAGAATCAACATCAGCTTCTCTCCCTCCCCGACTTCTACCGGAGCTTGGAAAAGTTTCCTCTGATGAGACGCCACACACAAAGAATGATGAGTCTGTTCGGGTCAACATGTGAGCAAACATTTTCTGTTAACTCTGAACAAAAGCAGGTTGAGAACCAAAATGAGCGACAGCATCTCTGTGATGTCCTTCGTATCTCAACCACCAAACTTACTCCTGACCTGCAGCATCCTTCAGTCCAATCATCACTGCTCCCACTGAATGCAATGCTGGTCCCATTACAATAGTTGATGTGTCAACAAGCCCAATAACGTATTTGTTTAACAAGCTTGAGATATATCCACCCCCCACCCCCCCAGGCTTCTGTTTTGAGAATGAGCTGCAAACCCTTATTGTTACAAATGAGATGAAACCTCATTAATAGAAAGCTGTGATAGAGGCTGCCCCCCCCCCCCCCCCCCCCCCCTTTAAGCATATTCAATTATCAAGCATAATTTACCTGCATTTGATTGTTTTGTTTTTTAGGGAATATATTTCAAAAGTACGAGTGGCCCAGCCCTTCGTATATTTTTCTGTATGTGGCCCTCAGTGAAAAAGGTTTGGACACCCCTGATTTACCCACTGTGAGTCATCGCCCAGAAGTGGACTAATAATGTATTCCATTTGTAAACCTCAGACCACACACACATTAATCCCACTGCAGCCCCCTCTCATAACACACACACACACACACACACACACACACACACACACACACACACACACACACACACACACACACACACACACACACACACACACACACAGTAACCATGTCTTTACACCATGAGTAGACTCTTTAGTGCTTTTATTTGTTCAAGACTGGGAAGAAGGGTGGTGAGTGTGTGAACAGGACAGGAAAAAGAAATTCTCCAAAATGTTACGCAAATATTTTATTCTCAGTACCTAATTTAAGAAGAAATTAGAACGTTTTTTTTTCAGGTTTAATAAACATCAGGTCGCAGTTTATTGTAGCTGTAAAATATCTTGTAAAATGAAACTGCTTACAATAAAATACAAAGTTTACTACAGTATGTTTCCCTCTGAGTTTAATGGTTGGAGTTTAAACTAAGCTTTATCTAAATGCTAAACATTTGCCATTCATCTTAAATCTTTGCCAACCAGGAGGTTGAAGTTATTGTGATGAGGTAAAGGCAATAACAATTTTCTTCTGACTCCCCCTTGTTGTTGCGAAATTGCAAAGATGGCAGCAGCCTTGTCCTTCTATACCCAATTTCATAAACTTGTCAACCTAAAACTGTAGTGTTGAGTCAATAAGGGAAAGAGAAAGAGAGAGGAAAGTCCATTTCTTCAGATTGTTGTTGTCGGTCAGATAGGTTGATCAGAGGTAGCGAGGGAAATGGCTCCAGAGTCATAGGAGCTCTTTATACCTTTGAGTGACATCTGGCTGCCTGGACTCTGAGCGAGGGATGCTTCTATCTGAGCATCCGACACCTAGATGGACAAAACAATGAAGAAAGTCCGTGATGGAGCTCGTACAGGAAAGCTCACCTGGACTGAATGCTTTGGTGAATGTCCCTCTGCCATCAGTGTCTATACGTATTGGCAGTCAAAATGCATGCAGCTATATTAAAGAAACACGCATTACCTCTTCAAACTTCTTGGCTTTGTACTGTTTTGCTCCTTTCAAGCAGTTCAGTAAGATAATATCACAGAGAACCGTACCCTGCAGACACAGATACAAAAAGAAAGTGTAATCAAAGCTGACAGCAACAAGAAAAATACATTTGTATTATCTTTAGCCTGATCCAAAAATCCCTACCAGTCCAACAGAGGTGAAGGCAGCTACCAAGTTGATCAGTGTTGGGACTGTGTCAAACTTTCCTGCCTGGAAGAGATGGAGTCAGTTTAGGAGACATAATGTACACACAGTCCCAGACAGGAGTGCTCTCTCCAAAATGTCAATATTTTAATTAAATGGTACTTAAATATTTTTTTAAACCGTATTACGCTCAACTCGCTCGTTGAAAAGCGCGTATGTTCTTTGTATGGTAAAAATGTTCTACCGCCAGCAACCGGTTAGCTATTTACAAATTGCAATAACACTGTCAACACTATCGGCGATTTTAATGGCAACCAGCCAAAATGACACTTGTGGCGCGTGACATTTTATGGTGCTGTTTGAAACATATATATAACTTTAAAGGACATTACCTCCGTCAAGGAAGTTACGTTTTCGTGATTTGGTTTGGTTTGTTTGTTTGTCTGTCAGCAGGATTACAGAAAAACTACTTTCCCGATTTTCATGGCACTTGGCGGTGCCAAGGAAGAACCCATTCAATGTTGAAGTGGATCCGTATCAAGGGGGATACACAATTTTCTTTCACTTATGCAAACGACCTTGGCGAAGGTCTGTGCTCTCCGAGTGCTCTTCTAGTTAAACATGTTTTCAATGACAATGTTGGTTTAAAATGTGTTTTCAATTCATACAAACACACATGCACTCGCACCACAACTTACATTGCCAGTGACCATAACATCAAAGCGGATTGCAAATGCTTTGTGCAGAGTCCGGAAATCAGTCCCATTCACTGTCTTGTAATATTTGGCAAATCTGCATTTAAAGAAAAGAGAAAAAAAGTGACCAAAGGATAAAAAGAAAAAAAGATCGAGTAGACACCAAGAGGAAAGATCAGCCTCACTACCTGAAGTTGTAGCCTTTTGAGACGGCATTCTTGGAAAATGGTTCATCCAGTCGTGTGAATGCGTACTTGGGGACACAATATTCAATGTCCATGTCCAGGTTACACTTCCACGCAATGTTTATTCCTATTTCTCCCCCCTGAAAGAGAAAGATGAGGGAAAAGAGAGACACACCTTGAGGCTCTACACCTGTAGGTATGTGGTGTGTCTTTACAAAAGATTTGTTTCTAGAAGCTCTGTAATGTAGCGACTACTCACATGGCCAGTTAGTAAAGCGTAATATAAATAAATTTAACCTTGACCATGTCATTTTATGCACCATTGCACATCATTTTGTTCAATAAAAAGTTATTGAAGAGAGAAAATAAAGCCATCAAGCTTAGCTCCGTCGCTAACCGGACTATAGGTTCGCACAGTTTATTTAAAAGACGTATTTGTACAGTTGACTCCTGCCTCATTACTGTCTGTGAACATTTCCTCTTTTATGGAGCAGTTTCTACTCCAGCAGGTGAGGCTGGACACAAGTGAATGATGCAACACAGCAAGTAAGCCACAATATTTTCCTCTATTTTGGACTCTCCGACTCTCAGTCCTCTCAAAGGTGAGTGCTGTCAAGAAGGCTTGCTGTTTGGTCAACCGCATGAATTCTCAAGTCAAAGTCTTCAATGACTAATCGCAGTGAATCCATTGGAATTAATTGAATTTGCTGCAACATTTTGTTATTTTAAACCCTAGTTTGATTACACCATGAAGTCAGGTGATGGTGAGGAAGATGTCTTTGTACATCTCCCCATGTGTATAATAATTACATTATATTTTTGGTTTAGTTTGTCTGTTTGTCAGCAGGATTACAGAAAAAGAACTACCCCGATCTTCATGAAACTTGGTTGAAGGGTGTAGCATGGGCCAAGGATGAACCCATAACATTTTGGAGCACATATGAATCATACAACCTTGCAAGATATGCGGTTCTGGAACAATCCCAAAAATTGGTTCCCGAGTGCGAGAAATCACCATATAGATGAAACGCTCTGAGCAATATAATATAACACATCTTCCTTGTAGCATCCATGTTTATTCCATATAACGACTTGAGCTCATGAACTCACCAAAGTCAGAAGAATGACTTACCAACTTGTGAAATGGGACCGTTCTGTGAGTGCCAATCTATTATAAATTAGGTTCATCCTTCATTACAGTACAACCCTCCCATGCATGTCAACAAAACTGTTTCTTTGTTTGTAGTTTCCTGTGCAGTTGCAACATTTTAGCCTTGGGGATAAAGAGATGAAGACATGTTGAAGAGAAAGACGAGGAAGGAGAAAATAGAGGACAGATATGACCTTTTCTGCCAGGTCTTCCACGGTCTGTCCAGTGTAGTTCAGCACGTCCCCCACACGAAATATGGGGCAGAAGGGGTTCGTCACCGGGTGGTATTTACATTCCCTGATTTCTGAGGACGTCATTGTGGAGGGAAAGTTCCCTCTGAGAGAAAATAATTGTATGTATATGATTACATTTGTTTTCAGCTGCTTGAATTTGAGAATGTGCGTGTACGCATGCCTGTGTGTGTGACCTACCTGGTGACATCGAAGAGTGGAAAGCGAATACTGTTTTTTATAAAGATGGTAAAGTTGTTCACATCTAGCATCGGTTTGCTGGGCAGGATGTTGACAGAGAAAAAGGCGTGAGGTTGACAATCAAGCTTTTCAAAGAGGGAAGTGTCATCTGGTGCACAAGCATATCTGCGTGTGTATGTGGGTGTGTGAATCTTACATTACAACATGGTCGTTCTCGGCTGGACACCATCCATTAATCTCACACTGACCCCGAGTCTTATTGTCTTTGAAATCCCTCAAGCAAACACCTGTTATTATCCCTGTTGTGTAAGACAGAAAGAGAGACGTCAGGTAAAGCTGAAGTGGTTAACTCTATTAAAGATAAAAACATTTGTATTATTTGCTGAAACTGTCACTATATCCTGACAGTAGTGCATGAGACAGATAATCTTTGGGAAAAAAATCTTGTTCCCCTGCCTCCTCCTAGTGGTCCTAATGGGAATTCCAAGATTCAAGCGTGCCAGAAGAAAACAACTAATCAGAGCGCAGTTACCAACTGTGGCTTTAATGGACACAATGATCTGGTTTTGAGTTAATACAGCGGCAGCCAGTTATTAGTATTTAGTGCATCACTAGCAGATTATGTGAATGTAGAAAGATGCTTACTTCCTGTTTTTAGTTCATAATTTTCTGCTTTTACATCACTTGTTGTATCCCTAACACCATTTAATGTAGCAGAAATGTTGAATAAAATGACCTTTGAAAGAAAATAAATAATATGTGGTCAGAAATTGAGGCAAAGTTACTTTAAACTGAACAAACCCTGAAAGATTTGTTCATTCTTCTGAATAACAGATTCACTCACAAAATGCAATAATTCCTTGAAAGTCTCTACGCAAATTAACTTTGAAGAAGGTTTTTGTTCGCCTGATCAAAATCACGACAAGTTGTAAATGTATTCTGGGATTTACTGCAGTCTTTTTGTGTTTCAGGTAACATCTTTGATAATGACGTGAAAGTTTCTCTTTAAGAAGTTAGACTCACCGTTGCCAAGGACGCTGTTGATATGCTCTTCGCAGTCGTTATCTGTGGTACAATTAAACTTTCTACCAAACTGAAACACACACACACACACACACACACACACACACACACACACACACGCACACACACACACACACACACACACACACACACACACATGACATCATCATACAGACACTTAACTTTCACTGGTTTCGGATGTAGAGCATCTTTGGACAAAATCATTTTTAAACATTTCAGTAGAACACATGGTAATAATGAGACAAATGAGTTAGAAGATATGTGACCATTGTTTTGTTGCACTGTCTTCCTTTAATTGACCTTTCTAAGGACTCTATTTCTATGATTGGCCCGACAGCTCTGATTTAAAACACCTGTCAGTCAGGTGACTGTTGGATTCCATACCTAAGGAGGCAGTTTACCGTAATGTCAATCTTTACAAATTGAAATAAATGGTTGCATTGATGGATTGTATGGCTTGATTGTATTTATGGATTATCAGACAAAGAAAAACAACTATACACAGGATAACATGTTAAGGAGAAAACACTTGGGGCCAAGATGTTAGAAGACAAAGAAAACAAAAGGGACAGCTAAAATACAGAATATCATTGCAAATTTCGCTATAAATCTGTTACCCTGCTCCAAAGAAAACCTAACCTGAGTTGGATTGGAGTCATTTGACAGTAGACAAAATCAGGTACACAAATAAAATACAATAGAATAAATATAGAAGAAAATAACAAGTGTAACAGTTAAGATATCAACTGGAAAAATAGGGAAACATTTGTAAACGTCTTTAAGAAGAGATTTTCCTTACATAAAACACGTTTGTTCTCGAACAAGGATAAAGAAAGATTTGAATGTGTCCTCACCTCTGCACATTTTCCTTGAGACTGATTTTCTGTGACGATGACTTTGGTCATGATGCAGAAGATACCTGAACCCTGAAACACAGCAGAGCATTTATAGTAGACTTTATTTTTATGTCATGATGTACGACGGTCAAAATGGGCCGCACATAGAAAAATGGATCAGCTGGCAGACAGCTTGTTCATCATAAAACCTATTACAAGAAATACACAATACCACATTTTCTGTATCAACGTTCTTCACATGCTCCTCAAACCACCACCTTTCCTTATGTGTGAAGACTGAGAGGGAACCTCGGACAATAAAAGGTCAAAGGTCATGCTGGTGTCTCTGTGGGCGTGGACCACGTGCTCAGGGTCACGCACCTGTTGGGGGAAGACATAGTCGGCCACATCCATCACATGGTTGTTATGGTAACCGAAGCCTTTTACTTTGGTCATCACAGAGGACTCGACGCTGGTTTCGGTCACCTGATAAGCTTTCTCATGGATGAAGACCCAGCTGCAGGACAGAAAAGATTTAACCGCAGGGCAAGAGTTAAGTTCAAGAAGTCTTGGACACAATTTACCCTCCTGTCTTATATTACAGTTTCTTTCTTTATTGGGTTTTGCAGGATTATCCAACATTTATATCAAATACAATTGCCTTTTATAATGTGTCATCAAGGAACAAAGACATGTATGCGGCGGGACAGAAGATTGGAAATCTAGACAAAAAAAGGGAAAACTCTCCTGTGTGATACAAACATGTTCATATTGCTGTTCCACCGCCACTCATGTAATGTTTTCAGTTGTTTGTTTACTTTTATTTAACTATAAGGTAGCAACATTTTGTGCCTCCTTTGCATTACATTCGAGTGACAGCGCTAAGCATCCAAGTAAAAAAAAACATTCTCTTTGAAAACCCCAGAAGGTTTTTCACTTATTGCTGTTCTGAATGTATTTCCAGAACCCTGAAAAACTCTTCTAACCATCTACAGGAAATAAATATTCTGTTTGTTTCTCAACTTGCAACTGAAATTCCTATCGAGGAAACCAGAAATGACATATGCCCTCGCTCTTATAGCACAACGCAAGTATAAAAGCATCAATAGCGGCATTAACACTTTGATATAGTCAAATATAAGTGATAGTAAAAGTTGTTACTTTGGTTCACGCGTACCATCTTTGTTTGGATTAAAAAATAGTTTAAAAAAATCTTTTTTATTTTATTGTCTAGATGGTCATCTTGAAATACGTTCAGAACAACATTACAGATTAATTGCATGCCTAACTCTTGAATGTAATGACAATTCATGAGAGGCAGCAACTTGGGCTAGAAGTAAGTCTGTTCACCACAGTACTATAAAGATTAAGATAGAAAATATTCAATATTAAATGTATTTGCACTGCAAATAAATGCAAAAAAAGTCATTTTAAATCCTAGGTTTGGGGAATCTGTGCGGCCTTCTGGTCTAAGACGTTCACTGACTTGATCACGACATCCCCTGTTCGATTTTGGCTACTAAAGATTTTGAACAACACTTAAGTACATTATCATTTATGCTACTTCATACTTTTACACCACTACATTTTATTAGGAATTATACTTTTTACTCCACTACAGGTTCTAGTACCCTTAAAGATGAATAAAATGCAGCGTAGAAGTTCATGCATCAGCTATAATCCTCAAATAATTTCATGTATAATAACGACAGGGGCTTGTTGTGCTGCACAATGATTACTTTTTAATGCTTTGATTACATTTAGCTGATAATACTTCCTTTCTTTTCCATTAGTACACTTTTAATACAGGATTTGACTTGTAATGGAGTATTTGAACATTGTTTTATTGTTACTCTTAAGTAAAAAGATTGAGTAATTATTTTAACGCTGTTCTGCTGTTTACTAGAGAGGATGTTTGGAGTCTGAAATTAAAGGGAAAATGAGGATATTTAACACTAAGTGCTGGTGGTTTCTAGCCATTTGGAAACTGTAAACAGATTTCACAGACACTATTTCTTATGAAGGTAGTTGCAGAGAAAACTCTTATCTCAAAATTGACCAAATAAATACAAAACTATTTGCATGGCTCTCACAAGAGGTGAGTTGACAGAAATGTGTGTTTGTAATTAGAATGAACCTACAACCTGAGTAGGACAGATACAAATCATTCACAATTACCCACTAAACATGCAAAAAAAAACACATCACTGACCCGACAAAATATGAGATGATGAGAAGCTGCACGACCCGGTTGATGATGCCCACAGACCAGCTCTTGACCACCACAGACTTGGTCGTCTCGTAGGTGAAGAAGTCAGTGACGCAGCCCAACGCCAAGGAGCCCATGGCTGCTTATCAGTGCAAGTCAGAGAACGACAGACGACGGGTCGGGCCTGAGAGAGAAGTGCAACTTCTGTACCAGCCTCAACAGGTGCCTTCAGAGAAGTGTGGAGGTAAAACCGTGAAGCTCACTCCTGATTCTAATGAGAGAAACGTGGTCTCAATCTTCAAGCTGCTCCTGTCTGTCACTCACTTGGTGTGGCCTGTGTTCATCTGCTTCATTGCATTTGTGATGGTAAACCTCACTGTCTCTCTCCTCTTGTTTCATTGGTTTATGACAAAAATAGGACCTCCCTTTCCTTTACTCAAATGAATGAGAGGAAAATGGGAAATAGTCCTAATGTCCCTCCCTCTCTCTCTTTCTTCACCACAAATCCCCATCTCCCATGCCTCTTTTCTCTCACAATCTCTGGCTAATTACACACGCACACACGCACACACACACACACACACACACTCGAGATCCATTTTCAGGACACACTTTTGACATCCTTTCAGTGAGTTGTTCATATGCACTAGCGTCACTTCATTCATGTTCAGTGTTAGTGCCTCAGAGGGAATCTAACCCCAAACCTGCACATTTCACTTAAAATCTAAAGCAGTTTGATAGCAGCAAGCTGTTAAGTAAAACTTTCTGCAATGCATCATTACCTGATTATTTTGTTGGTTTACTAAGAGTGAGGATCTTTAACAGGTATTACTACAAATGGGACAGAGTTAATGAACATGCTTTAATCTGTTTACTGTGGTCTGACGTCACACAGGCTTCCTAAAGATGGTTACTTAAACAAGATACAAGATGCAAGAATATTAGTTATAGTTTTACTAAGATTGTCTGAGATCAAGCTGTTTTATGGTTCATGTTTTATGTTTTGTTTTTTTACTCATCAGTTATAGTAGTTTAATTAAATCGGCCTTAGCTTTTAACGTATTCCTTCCAAAGTGTAAATGGTATTTTTCATTGTGCAATTTTGCTTTAATGGTCATTTGTATTTAATTAAATGTATTTATGTGGCTCAGGACCCTGATCACATGGGATGGAGCACAAACAAAACATGCAATATAACAAAAGCACGATCCATTTCTTCATCAGTATTAACATTGACATCTGAGGAGATACTTATCAAAGATGTTTGTTCATTTATGCAAACAACAATTAAACCGAAATGTCCGAATTTTCAATCGGTCAAGAAATTCTGTAACATCCGGTATGAGAAAACATTTCTGTACATTGCTGACATTAAAATGTATTCATTAAAGTGAAAAGTGCCATGTTTTACAATTACATGCAAATAAATATCTTTTTATTTTTTTACTCTACGAACAGGACAGTTCAGAAGCGAATCAGGACAAAGTTGATCAGAGACGCGGTCACGGCGTCTTGAAAGTAGCTGTGAAAACTTCTGAAATTGTCATAACTTTAAATGTAACCACTCAGACAAATCCAAATGTTCAACATGCCTCCATTAAACATCATATTCTTCATTTCTGTGCATCAACAGTACTGTATGTAAAAATATAATCTGATTCAATACTTACAGACTCCTATAGGGAGCTTGAAGCACTGTCATGAATTATAAACTGTGTTATTGACAACTGTACAGTAATTGCGACATATGATACGACCACTTCTCAATACACTCACGAGCACCAGCAGGATTATTGGCTCTCACATCAGGGAGATAATGTAATGATACAATGACAGCATGTGCGTGTGTGTGTGTGTGTGTGTGCTGTACTGTATGTGCATGGAGACTTTTCTTAAGTGGGTCCATTATGTTTGTGGTCAATTAACGGTAACCTAACACAAGACAGGATAAACACACATGCACAAGCTTTCAGGCTGCATGCGACTATAACGTTTATCATAAAGACTGTAAGCATTCCTGTAATGGCCAATGATACCGTGAAACATATACTACATCTACAAATACGAGACAGCTTTTGTCAGATCGTAGATGCGGACACACATGAGGAGGAAGCTGAGGATTGTCTTTGTGAAAGAGGAAACCATAATGAAAGTGATAATTCAACAGGAAGGGATCCATGTAAACACATTCACACTCCATCTGTCTATAACCGCTATATTTAGGACATGCCAGCACACAAACATCCCAAGATCACGTGAACACAACCTCACGCGTAAACTGTGGCATTACTTATTTCTGGCTGTAGGGATGGCAATGACGGTCCTCCACGTTTGTACAAACTGAAACATCTCAACAACTATTTCATGGATTGCCATGAAACTTTGTTAAAGACATTCATGTTCGTCTCAGGAAAAAACTATTTAGTGATCCCTAACTTCTCATCGAGCGCTGTAATCAGGTCTACTTTTTAATTTGTCCAATACTTTGGCTTTTGACCAAATTCCTGCCAAACTAATGACATCAGCCTCATCTTTGGTGAACATGGTAAACATTATACCTGGATATCATTGTTAGCATTCACCGATGTACCCAAGTATAGCATGGATATTTTCCCTTAAATGCTTCAATTTAAGATTTAACGTTTCAGTGGAATTTAGGGAAATTATGATTTGAAGCGTCACTGATTATTGAGCAAAAATGATTTAAAACGTCAAAATGTCCCAACATGTAGCTGACAATAAACACGAGGGGCATTCTGAGGACATCCACTCAGTTACTGCAGCAGGATGTGCAGGTAAAGTATGTTAGCATCCAAACCGACACTGTCCACATCCGGGAATGTTTGGCTCTTAAAAACCACCCTCTGCGACCCTTATATAGCAGCCCTTTTACAAACCGCTGTGTACTCAGACCCCACCTCTCTTTTCAAACCACTGTCTCTCCAACTAATCTTGTCATCCGTCTTCCTGTGAAAACAAAAAACGCAAACCGCCCCGCCTGGTTAAATGGTCCTGATGTACAAGACCACAGTGGAGAGGAATCCTCCGGGAATTTCCTGAGTAAGGCTACAGTAAGAGCCAAGATCTCCCCGAGCCGCAGGCCATTTCTTTAGTGGATAATTTTCATGTGGTGAAAATGATCAGTGAGTCTTTGTGCAGAGTCTGGAATATTATGGAGTAGCGGTCAGTCTGCCGGGATTTAAGTCCTGTGTGCCACCTTTATCCATGAGGACTGTTTTTAACATGGTTCGCTTAGAAAAATGGCCGACCCACAGGCCTGTGTGAAGTTTAAAGTTTATTCTTGGCCATGGCATTAAATAAAACTCACTAAAGGCCCATTTGGTGGCTGTTCTGAAGCTTTTGATCATATCCCCGTGATTTGCCTCAGCAGGTGGAGCACCTTGAACAGTTCCTGGTTTAGCATATTAAATATGGTTAAGCCCATCAGCTGTTTGAGCGAGGTTTGCACACAAGCTGATGTTTTATTTGAGTAAAAGTTATTTTGAGTTGTTTTATTTAAATCAATGTTCACGCATTTATTAGTTATGAGGCTACACACCCTATAAGATAAGAACTTCCTCTGGACCCCACACCGGGGGAATTCACTTGTTACAACAGCTCAAGAGTAAAAAAGAAAAAAGAGATTGAGTTTCACCAAAAAATCTCGCTGATAGTTGGATAAAAAAAAACGCATCTTCTAACAATTTTTCTCTCGGCAAACCTAAATCTACAGACGACAAATAAAACATGTGGGTTAGCAGGGACCTAAACTGAAACTTGTTTAGTAGCTACCATAAAGACACATTTAAAGCAGCAGCGTGACACAGAAAGTTGTGTACCAAGGAACAAACAGCAAAGTGCAGCTCTAATAAAAATGGTTCATTTGTTTATTCAAGCCTGAAAACATGACATGGGAAAACACAAAAAAAACACCTAACTGCAGTATTTAAATGTTCTACACAGCAAGAACAAAACAGCTTTGCGTCTGCTCCTCTGCCTTGTTCACATTAAATCAACTAATAACACTTATACTCCTCAGTGCTATGAAACTATAACCGTCCTCGTGGGTGAGATGAAAGAAAACCCTTCGAGGATTCTGGGAAATATGGTACACCTGTATACCAACATTGAGCTGACAGTAGGAAAACCTGCTCGAATATCAAACATTACATGAGCTTTTAGAGTTACACGGTCTGTTTGTACTCTTAAAGCAAAACATGTAAAAGAGAAAGTCTGTTGATTTGTCTGTCAGTCCATTTGTGTGAGATCAACATGGAGAGTATAAATGCTTGGTCCTTGGTTTGTGTCTCGGATGGGTAAAAGTGTGTGTGTTTAGTCAGACTCTGCCTCTGAGCTGGCAGGTGTGGATGCAGCCTCTTCCTCCTCTTCATCGGATTCCTGGTTAAAACAATACAAAGAAAGGGGGGTAAGTACGAGTGTGTAAGAAAGACTAAAGGTTGTTTGTTCTAAATCTGAGACTAATCCATCAAATTCATGTAGAAAAGGGAATTGGAGGTTATTCTCCCTCTTAAACCACCAACAAAATGCCAGGTGCAATCAGATTAAAAATACCTGCCATTACTTATAGAACTAATTGCGGTCTCACGTCTCCATTTCAAATACGGTTAAAAATATTTCCTTTGCCTCAGAATTCAAAAACAGGAAGGAGTACGTTTCACAAAGCTGGGTCAGGAGTTTAAAATCAGGCTGGAGCTACACTGAGGACATCAGTTTATCACAGATTGTGAATTTGTCAGCCGATATGTAACAGAAATACCAAAACATGTTTGAGGTAACTGTGTCTCCATTACATTGTTTTTCCACCAGAGAGCAAAATGTCCCACCAAATTTAAGGAATCCTTTAATGTAATATTAAAACATTACTTCATTGGATATACAGGACTTCTTTCGATTTCCCAAAAGCAATACATACAACAGTGTATTTTGGTACATAATATAGCGCACACGCACACCTTACTGTTGTTAACTAGAGCTTAGTACCGCCACAATTATTTAGAACATCATACTGGAGGCGTTTGGTTATATGGTCCAGTTACTAGAAACTAATGGACACCGAGTCAATCAGAACCAAGACGTTTCAGTACTTTAAGTCAGTCACTTAAAACATTCTCTGCATTGAACTTTTTATTCTAACTTAGAAATGGTGGGAAACGATTTTCAACCGTAATGAGTTTATCATTACACAAATGTATATTACACGTGTAGACAGTGACTCACTACGAGTGGTGTCTGCACATTGGGGTGAGCAGAGGATGAATCTGATAATGGATCCTGCTGCAGCTCTGATATTGACGTTTGCATCTACACTGGCTTTACCTTCTTCCTCTTGGACTTGCTCTTGTGATCAGCGCCTGATGAACTGTCCTCGCTGGTCTCGATGAATTCTCGACTCTTGAAGCTGTCGTTGGTTCCGCCCCGCTCCTTGTCCTTATCTCCCCCGGCTGACTTTCTCTTCTTCTCCTCCTTCTTACCTCCAGATTTTTTACTCTCCCTTACGGGTGAGAGGGTGGGGAGAAAAAAAGTGACATATATTTAAGACTGATTCTATCAAACAAACAAACAAACAAACATGAGTTTCTGTGTTGAGAGTCTTACTTCTTTGGACTGGAGGATGCTCCGGCACTACCGGCCGCACCACCGCCGCTCTCTTTGTACTCTTTCTTTGCTATGTCATACTGCCTCTTCGCCTCTACTGCCTTTGTGTCCCACTCCTGAAGGAAACAGACAAGTGGAGGAATGAATAACACATCTTGGGACAAATTCATTAAGGCTGGGTTTGTGAAACAATGCTCTGTTAAAGGTCAATGTTGCACAGATGCAATAAAACCATCACATCTGGCTGTTCTTTCAGATAGTGCACTTCAAAACTGTTTGATGCCATCTTTCTTTCATTGCTTTATATTACTTAATGTACTTAGATCGACTACAAAAAGGCATACATCTGTAACTTAAATGTGAAAAAGATTTAGCTGCGTTCATTTTCCATTTTAAATGACATAAGGAAACAATTAAAGAAAAAGGGTGAGTCAGACACAAACTTGATGACATACTTTGTAACATTGACTGCATAGAAGTAAAAAGTTTTCATTAGGGCTGGGCGATGTGGCCAAAATCTCCTAGGTCATTTCATATCTCTACGATATATCACAATATATCATGTTTCCTTGTAATTCAATAAACAGCCTATATGAAATAAGGCTGTGTGAATCTAATACTTGACAAATAAAAAACACTAGATTATTTTTCTCATTTAAAAATCTGATTTTCGGAGAAATCTTAATTTTGTATCTCGATATTAGATTTCATCACGATACGATTCCATTGGAAGACGATAAATTATATCGAATCATCGCCCAGCTCTAATCCTCGTACATCCAAATCCACCCAAATATAAAATGATCATACGACACTTTGCTTTTATGTCATTATGTTGGTCACAGCCATTCTCTCTCTCTCAACACAATGCTTCTGTTCTGCTGCACACAAACTAATACTTAGAAGTTAAATATCTAGTGTTGTGAGAGCGGAGGAGTAAAACTAAAGAAACTCCTCTCTCTCCTCTTGACTCACCTCCTTGTCATCTTTGCCCAGCTGTCTCCACATCTCTCCGGCCTTCTTGGAGATCTCTGTGATGGAGATGCCCGGGTTCTCAGACTTGATTCGCTCACGGCTGGCGTTGAGCCACAGCATGTAGGCACTCATCGGCCTCTTGGGGGCGCCGGCATCTTTCTGTTTCTTCTTCTTCTTCTCAGATGGAAGACATGAAGGTAATTGATTGCAATTCTACAGGTTTATATATTCTGTGTATCTGTTTGCAATACTGGAGGCAAAAACCCAACTGCTCTCTCACCTCTTTGCGTGGTTTCCTCTCTTTTTTCTCCTTCACCACTTTGACTTTCTTGACCTTCTTCTTTGTGCCTTCCTCGCCGCTGTCGTCTCCGTCTTCGCTGTTGCTTTCGCTCGCTGAGGCATTGCTGTCGTACCTGATTGACAGAGGTGTAGAAATGAGGAAAGTTACATCAGCTGGGTTTAAGAAGCCAAAGTGACAGAAGAAAAAAAATGCAACAGACTCAAAACAAACAGCAATTTCAAGAAACAGTCACTTACTCTTCTGCAATGTCGTCATCCTCTTCTCCGGGGTTAAACGACTCATCTAAAGAGTGAAACAGGACAGAAAATCAAACCTACTGATCTTCTGAACTCAACATGTAATGGCTTCTTCGGTCATACCGAGACTGTCACTCACCGCTTTCGCCATCAGATTCGTCGCTGTCGTTGCCCTCCTCTCTGATCTTGCCCTCAGCCTTCATCCTCTCCAGGTAGGCATCGTGCCGGTCTTCGTCTGAGTCACTGTACTCATCAATCTTACCCTTCATGCCCTGAAAGTAAACTGTGCGGTCAGAAACAAAAAACAAACCAACAGCACCCAGCCATACAGCATAGCCACAGGAGTCTTCCATGACCTACCAGCAGGCAAAGCTCATTAATGAGACAATTATGTCAGGGCTGCAATTAACAATTACTTTCATAATCGATTAATCACTTAGTCAATGAAATGTAAGAAGATATTGATCACAATTTCAAAAAGAGGATAAAGTAAAAAATGTAATTGCTCGTTTTATCCAACAACATATAGAATCAATTGAGTGGCAATGATTTGGGATTTTTACTTATTATAGGATTTAAACAATATATCAATATTGTGGTGTACTTTCCTTCAATTGACTAAATAATTAATCGACCAATGAATAAAAAAAGAAAACACTGTTGGCTTAGATTTCAAGCTTCACAAACATTGTGCCCTGTGTGAGACCATTTTCGTGTTTCTAACCTACAGAATATCTTACTGTTTGACGTGATGCTCGCTCGTAGGATTGTTCCAAGGTTCAACTCTTTTACCTACAAATATCTACCGGATGAATGACATCTGATGTTCATGAGTTGGTGCACATTTTTGAGATTTGGCCATTGCCTGTATAAAGGCGACTCGTTGCTCTTTATTTGTGCAAAGTTTCTTTCACAAAAGATGTCACCCGAGAGTAAAAAGAAGAATTTCGCCCGACTGCGTTTTTCGGTCATCAGACCGAACATTAGCGGTAGGGAGTACGTTTAGGTTTTTTTCCCTTGTTCCAAAAAGGACAATATTGCTAATAGGCCGTTTATATGGATAGTGTAAATGTATATTCCTTTACTATTCCTGTATGCAGCCATTAAAATAGGATTTTTTCATCATTTTCCACTGTCAGAGGACTTGTTTGAGAACACAGCTTCCTTTATTATTTCTTCAACCACTTTCTTGAAAAGATCGCAGTTACGATATTTGATCTAGGCTTGCCTGGTAAAGTTAAAGAGACAATCTGTGAACTTAAGGTGTAAAGCTGCGTGGTGGACAAAGCGGCTGCAGTCGACGCGGCGCAGAAGCCTGCGGCCCCGCAGCAAAGGCTCGACCGGAGAGGCAGGACAGGAAAGTGGCAAACTGCGGTTAAAACCCCAATTGAGACACATATTCCAAACGCGCTGTTTACATGTTCAATTAACATGTTTTAATTGTAAAATGCTACATTCGGAATATGGCCTAAATCGGAATATGCCGTTTACACGACCCAGATAAATACTGGAACAGTAGTGGGATATTAATGTGCTTGTAAACGTAGTCACTGTTTTGCAATGCCGTTTTCTTCTCCTCCCACACGGTCTTTCCCGTCTCCATGTGTCAAAATCTGCGTCTGCCAGGGGACGGACAGCCGACAACTCAGGGAGGCCGTTATTAAAACACCAACAGGAAACAGAGCGCAGGCCCATTCATTTTCATTCACCTACTCGGCTGACCCCATCGCCCTGGCAACAGATGGCCTCGTTACCCGAGAAACCGAGTTACTGCTTTGACTGTGTTGTCGGACAGACCAGGAACTTGTATATGTCAGCAGACAGCATTAATGCAATCAGCACTGCCTACGTCAGGCAGCTGTGTCGAGTGTTAAAGCACACCAAAAGCCCCCGGGCCACATATTAGTCAGCACGATGCAAACAAACGCACACACTCACTTAGATGTCAGAGTCTCACACTTCTTCACCCCCCATGTCCCACGATTATTCATAAATCACTCAAGATTTCTCAGGCTCAATCAATCAATCAATCAATCAGCAATCTCATTGGTAACCTCCAAACAAAATCAAGATTATAGGAAACAATTCTCGGAAACACACACACACACACACACACACACACACACACACACACACACCAGTACGCCATGCAAGCAGAAATCACTCCACACCGATAAAAATCAAGCGTGTAGTTCACACATGTGACGCCCGTGACCATACCCACCTTCTTCTACAGGGGTACAAGGACAGACACACAGGAGAAGGGCAACAAGCATCAATATTTGGGATGGAAGTCTGGCAAAACTCATGTCATTTCTCAATGTTCACAAACTGGAAGATGTGTAGATGAGTTACCTCTTTGAAGCCTCTGTTCTTGATGTTGAGCTTCTTGGCGTTAACGAAGTCAAACAGTTTGCCGTACTCTTCTCTGAAGGAACAGAGAAAGACGGGGGTTATCTTGGCTGAATTTAACTTCAGTCAATGATATTCTTCCCCATGAACAAGACAAAATGATGACACTAACTGTGACCGTACCAATATCCAATATTGTTGACAAAAAAACACATTTTTTGTTAAATAAATAAAAACCTTACCAAAACAAGTTAACAAAAAAAGGAGACAAAATATTATAGACCGTTTTTTTTTCTTCCATGCAGCAGTCCCAGTTGCTGTGCCGTGTGCGCCATATCACAACGACGGCAGCACACAACGAGCACAGTGAGGAGAACTTACTTCTGTTGAAGTGAACAATGACAAGAACAGGGCTCGGGAGAAAGAAATGAGCTGATCTTCTAGATTGACTAAAATAGTTTTTGTTTTCTTTTTCTGAGAGGAGATTAAAACGCCAAAACTTTTAGTCAAATAAACTTGAATTAAAAGAACAGGTTGAATAAACATGATAAAAACTATCAATGACATTTGACACAGGACTAAGACTAAATAAAACGTTTGTAAAACACCAGTGTAGTTCTCACCTCTCAATGCTGCTGAAGGTGAACTGATTTCCCTGCTTTGTCTCGATCTCAAAGTCAAAGGATCGCGTTGTGGTGGTGCCTCTGGCGAAGTTGACGCAGGAGATCTCCTCGAAGCGCAGGTGCACGGGGGGCTTGTGGACATAAATGAAGCCCCTCTCCAGGGGATAGAGGAGGCCTGAGGAGGCCTTGTAGGAGCAGGTAATGCACTGAGCCCCAGAGTGACTGCGAAAGAATGAGGCACGTTTAACAGGATTTACTTCAAGTTAAAAGAAAGTGTGTTTCGGAATTTGTCTATTGGGTGCTTACCCCTGGAAGTTTCCGGGCACAGTGATCTTGCGGTTGACCAGGGCCTTCATCACCCTGCTGACCATCTCGTACAGAGAGCCCGACATGTTTTTACTGAGTTTGCCCTCAAAACGGCGCTCCACGTCCTCCCTGTTAAACACACGGAGCATACGACAGGTTTACTATCTTGAAATTAAAACACCTGAAAGAGAGTTTTCTGGTGTTTATGAGAAAGTCATGTAAATGACTCCTTCAGACCTTTGCTTCCCCCTAGTGGATACATGCTTTATAACATCAAGAAGTGAGCTTGTCTTGTCATTAAGTAAGAGGGGTCTTGTATTACCAATGTAACAGGCCTTTTATAGAAGCTCCCCAACACAACCACGGCTCATGTTGCACTTGGCTACATGCAGCCCATAACCTCATGGTGTCCTTTACTGTTACATACTCACTCGCTCATGTTGAGGGTGAGGCTGAGTTCCTCTTCCTTGGAGAAGAGCAGAATGAGAAAGTGATAACGCGTCTGACCCTGCTTGATGGGAGGATCCAGGCTGATCTATTGAGACGACACAAAAATGACAAACGGGGAGAAAGAGCGTGAGATGGAACGAGGAAAATAACAAGGGGGGGAAAAAGAAGTCAGACAGAGAAGAAGTCCGTCCACTCACCACAAAGAACATCTGCCTCTGATCCTTGTGTGGCAGCAGGAATAGACGGAGGACTGTGGTGTAAGGAATCTTGTAGTCAAAGGTCTTACCATGGAGGTGAAGGAAAGACGGGTAGATACGGATGTCGTATCTGAGTGATGACAAAGAGAAATGAGCGAGCAGTCTTACTAAAGTCTGAGGTGAATGGGCAAACAACAGCTCTGTAGCTGAGGGAGTTAAGGACCAACCTGGTCATGTGTGGACATCTAACTACCAATGTGGCTTCCCATGCCAACACTGCATTATTTTATGCAAACCGCAAGGCACTTTGGACTAAGTTTGCAATTGATGGGATAACATAAATGAGGACATCTTTGAGTGACTTTGTTTTGTATTTAAGTGTGTATCTTCTACCTTCCTCTGGGTGTAAGACACTGCAGCTCTTTGAAGATACACACAGCGTCTCCGGTGGCCTGGATCACATCAGCCTTAGACAACACATTCTCAGCAAACGCCTGAAGAAACACACACACACACTTTTAGCACCATTATAAAAATAGAAAAATAAATACATTCAAAAAGGAAGCGCATCCTTCCTTACCTCCACAGGATCTTGTCTTTCATCAGACTGGCTGGGCGGGACGTAGAATCGGACCTCCATGAGGGAGACCTCGGTGTCGTCGTTCTGGTGAAACTCCAGAGTGACTTCGTTCTTCCCCGTGGCGCACTGGGACACGTTGGCCAGTGGGACCTCGAACGCTGTACTTTCATTTACCTCAAATGATAACAGCGGACCTGCGGTGGAGAGAGAGAAACAGGAAAATAGTTTCAAAAATCTATTTTCATAACCCGACCATCATAGAGCCTTTCAGTTAAAAGCTATCAAACATAATTCATGGTTCTTAGAGAGAACACTTTCTTTAGGGCTGTTCTTTACACATCACTTGGGTTGATAAAAATAATACTAATACTACTTAGAATAAAATAAACTGAACTTGACACTGTAGCTGCTAATTGTGCACCCTGCTCCTTATTTTTTAGAACGTACATAAGAGCTGAAACGAACAGTTGATTAATCAATAAGATGTTTGACAGATTATTGGCAACTATTTTGATAACTGATGAACCGTTTAGCAATTGGTTGTTTGTGCGTTTGCAATTTTACCTGAGAACTTGGCCGTTCCCCAGTTCCACCCCTTCACACACATGTCCTTCTCCGTTAGCTCCACTTTGTAGTTGGCCTTGAAAAAATCAGCGATCTTCTCCATGTCCTGGTGGGGAAAAGGTAAGAGGGGGAGCAGAGAGGTGGGGGGACGCAAGGTAAAGCAGAAAAAGAAGTTGAGAGAAGAGGAAGTGATGAAAAGAGGAGGAAATAGATGGAAAAAGAGGAGGCTTCATGTTAATAAGTGTAACACTGGCACCGCATGGGTCAAAGCTTAGAAAAACACCCTCCAAAAAGGGTGAGGGGATGGAGGGCTAATTAATCACGACGCAATTATAACCGCGCCCGCCGCTGAGGCCTTTTGGGAACACTGGAGGTGAATGTAATCCATCTGCCCTCCGTGTCCTCCGCCCCTCCACTGACAATCAGCCTGTTTATTTATCCTGCAGGCCCGCTTACAACTGGAAAGGACACACACAGTCACACACAGCGACAAACACATGCTCAATCACACACACACACACACACACACAGGCAATGTCCTCGTAGTACACACACATGTGGAAGTGATTGTGGTGTGCGAGTGTGTGCCGGGTAGAGACTCTGTGGGAAACAAGAGTTTACGCACCTGGATATCTGCCTGTCCATAAGGTTATTACAGCCAATTAGAGCCCAGAGAGTCCGTGTGTGTGTGTGTGTGTGTGTGTGTGTGTGTGTGTGTGTGTGTGTGTGTGTGTGTGTGTGTGTGTGTGTGTGTTCATCAGCGTGTTTGTTAGCCTGGATTAAGGCATTGTTTAGATAGGAGAGCATGTGTGAGCAGATGTGTAAATGCATAAAAAAATAAAAATTCAAGAGTTTGTGCAGAAGTGGCCTGTTTGTGTCGATGTGTGAATGTGTGTGTGTGTGTGTTGTGTGTGTGTGTGTGTGTGTGTGTGTGTGTGTTCATTCCCAGTGTGCTCATCAGGCCTGCTGTTGAGTGTTTCTCTACTCCTCATTACAGTTTTGGCAGATTCGTTGTTGCTTAGCTCATTTAATCATAATAAACACAGACCCCCCACTACCCACCACAGACTCACAGTCTTACCCAACATAACCGTCTGTCTTTTATTACTACATTGTTCAACCATTCTCTCCCAACAACTTTCAACCTCACATTTGCATGTATGTATCAAGAAAAACTGAATAAGGCATTCCTCCTTCTAGGGCCGTCCTCGACTAAAGAAATTCTTAGACGACTAACACTCCTACGATTTTGTTTGACTAATCATTTATTTAAAAATCTGTAAAACTGAGTTTTCACAAAGAATCATGCGCAACATTAAATCTTGTGTTTAATATAAATGTGCTTATAAGTGTCTTGGAAACAAGTCGTTCAGCATGACGAAAGCATAGAAAATTATTTACTAGCTAAAAGAAATCTTAGTCGGCTAAGGCCAAAACAATTGGTCTAATGATCGACTAAGAGGGGAGGGGGGCAGCCCTACCCGTCTACACATTTTTAGGCCCATAGAACCGGCCAACTTCCTGTTGCCTCACAGCACACATGAAAGGCATAAGATATTTCATGATCGGGCTCTTCAAGACTTTATTGAACCTAATGGATCAGATTCTGATTATACAGTTAAGGTTTGACACCAAGATGCTACCACAACAGGCAGCTGCGTACATTCAATGTGATGATGTCTTCGTCCAAAAACAAACTACACATGTAACTGACACAAACAGAACAGCTGGACGTGCCTCGAAACCCCGTCAAGCAGACAATTACAGGTCAGCTACATAACAGCGTCTCTTGCAGAGACGTCTTGCACCAGGACTCTTGTCGAGGACAGATGCAACAAAGCTCCTGTACAGCTCGCCAGCGGCTAACCCTCCAGCCAACTCTCGATTACTGACACTGGCTGTGGGATAATAAACAATGACATCACGCCCTGCGCTCTGGGACGAGAGGATCCATCTCCGAAAAAAGTACGCTGATTAACCCCAGGAGACGGCATCGCTCGCAGCCACAGACTGCAGGTTATACCCACTCCTCCATCCCAGTTTTTTTTTTTTTACTTGCGTGCTGACATTCCCCATACACTCAAAGCAGCAGGGGAAAGAAAAGAAAAAACCCGAGGGTGATAAAAAACAAACACAACCACAATTTATTTTCTTGTCTGTCTTCTGAGCCAAATTGTTTCAGTGGATTGATATAAACACTGACTCACATGAGCCGATGATTACACTGTTTATGGAACACACATGCTAGCGCTGGTTTCCCTCATTAATCCCATTAGGAGCTTTGTAGAGAAGAGCCAACTCATTCACATACTTTTGATAATAAGACACACTCAATGGTGGCCTTTTTGCAAGATGGTAGCGTTTTTCCGTGGAAATGTCAGACACGGGATGTAAGTTGTTTATCGCCGGTCCCCTTCCTTGTGTTCCATCCTTTGTCATAAACACAGCGCTGAACAAACCAGCAGTGTGTGTCAGTCAGTAATATTCCACTGTTGCCTTGTTCTCCTCAGAGTAAGGTAACAATTATTTCCCAGAAACAGAAAAATACAACCAGGGAGAAAGATTTAGAGTCTGTTTCTGTATCCCAACAGAACAAGAAGGGACAGTGTCAGTCAGACGCTTGAGACTGATCAGACTCTTAAACCTCAAAAACTGTAAAACCACTGCTTAACTAAAACTAACTCACCGTGTCCCTGAAGCCGTCATATTTGTAGACATTTCCCGAGTTGGTGCCCAGCTTGATGCCATGACCTAAACACACTCGCCTCCACTGGGCAAGGTTGAGGTCAATAGCCTGGATGCTGTCCACCTTCCCCGTCTTGCTGCTCTTATAAACCACAGCTTGCTTGTTGAAACGCAGCCGCCCGTCATTCTACAGTGACAAAAGAGAGATACAAACACAAATAGACACAGGACTTGCGTTAATGCTGGGATTTAAAGACACAAGAGTTTGGCTTTAGAGAAGCTGAAAAGAGATCCATCAGTGAACTCACAATCATTTTACAAATCTGCCCAGTTTGATAATAGATTTTAAAGCACAAATGCCAAAAATTCAATGGTTCCAATTTCTCACATGTGACAATGTCCTGGATTTTCAAGTCTTCTATATTAATAATAAAATTATCTTTGGATCTTGGACTGTCAAAGCAAGCAGTCTGAAGATGTCATCTTGGGGTCTGGGAAAAGGTGACATGAACCTGAACCTCCTTTTCTAGATAATCCATTTAAAACTGGGATGTACTGATATATTTCTGAACAGTATAAATCATTTTGCACAAGTTTTATTGCATACGAGCAGATGACTTGTTTCTGATTCATGCCCATTGGGATACTAACCCAGGAGCCTTTGAACTCCTGGTAAATGTCGTTGAACTCCAGTGTTTCTCCCATCTCAGCTTCAGGCGACGACTGATGCTCTACAGACAAAAGAAAAGGAATTAGATAAAACAAACCATCTTCAGGGCTTATATCAGGTTGTTTAATTAAACTGTATTTTCAATTGCTTCCACTGTTTGAGCTCCTTGATGTTGATTAAAACATGATTGTTAGTGGCTGAGCAGAATACTCAGTCACACTGAGGAGAGAGAGAAACCTAGAGCCTAACTACGTCTTACTGCACAAATGATGTAACTACACTATCATGACGAGTACTGGTGTGTAAAACGAGCAATGTGTTGGTTGGTGGCCGTCTGTGCATGAACTGTGTGCAGTGGTGGAATGTACCTAAGTGCATTTACTCAAGTACAGTACTTAAGTACAATTTTGAGGTACTTGAAGTATTAGTTTGAGGCAAATATTGTACATTTTACTCCACTACATTAATTTGACAACTTCAGCTACTTTGCAGATTCAGATGAATAATACTAATTATATTAAGAAGCATTATATATTAAGGTATAGAGCCGTTCATAAAGTAATTTAAATGAGCTCCACCTTTAGCAGCTGCAACATTAAAGTGATGATCATATTAATTCATCAATAGTTATAATCCAGTAAGATAATATGTCGGATTCACAAATGGGCCATTCTGCACAATAGACCATTTTACTTTTTGAAATGCTTTTGCTATAGCTTTGGTACTTTCACAAGTACAATTTTGATTCTTAGACTTTTACTTAATACAGTATTTTTTTACTACTTTTATTTAAGCTACAAGAGTACTTATATATATATATATATATATATATATATATATAT
This sequence comes from Cottoperca gobio, assembly GCF_900634415.1. Lineage (NCBI taxonomy): Eukaryota > Metazoa > Chordata > Actinopteri > Perciformes > Bovichtidae > Cottoperca > Cottoperca gobio. The sequence continues at coordinate 11,713,888 of NC_041364.1, forward strand.
ATATATATATATATATATATATATATATATATTTTTTTTTTTTTTTTTTTAGATTTTCCTAAAGCAGATAACGGTGTGTGTCCAAGACAAATCGACTTTGGGACAAAACATCCCATCTGATCTTGCCATCATGTGATGGTGTTAATACTTAACGCATTATTGCATTTATTTCTATTAACTTTTGGTTTTCTTTGTGATAACGTTATTCATATTTCTGATGCTAGCTTACGTTACTGTGCTCTCAGTTTAAAGCAGAGTAGAGTTGTGAGCTAACGTTAGCTAACAGTTTACGTTGGCTGTTAGCGAGCAGTACCAATATGTTCTTCTGACATTAACCGGTTAATAACGTTTCAGTCCAACTATTTCTAAATAAAACCGATAACTAACAGCCATGCTGTGCCACTAACAATAGCTAGGCTAACTTGAACTGCACAAGGTGCGCCTGTTTTATAAATCGTTGTGAGAATGAGTTCGACTGAGTGCTCAAATTAACATTTACGGGCGCTAGCACCACCCGAGTGGAGACACCGCCTACATCAAATCGAGCGCTCCAGCAGAGCTAGGCCGGTGCAAAGAAATGAAGTGATATTCAGAATTCATTTAGCAAAATAAAGAGCTCCACGTAAAGCACGTACGCGCTCTATACGCCCTGGTTACTTACGAATATCTCAAAATGAGCATTTAAAAAAGCGTTAAAATAGAATTTGAAAACTTCATGCCTTACTGTCAATGTGATGAGCAGCTTCGCCTATTTCCCGCGTGTAGCATCGGCAGCTAGCGCTACGTCACAGGAAAGAATCACGAACTGTTTGTATTTACTTCCGGTTTGGCGAAAAATCTTTTCTTTTCATCATTAAAGCCTAACATTTTAAATCACAAACACTTAGATGCAGCTGTTTGTGTATAAACATTGCTTGAATTATAGAGATGCTAATGGGAACTCTCGTGAGAAGTTGTTGCACAGTCTGTCCGTGTCCAGGCTCGCGCAGACTGCAGAGACCACTCATCACCGCTGGGTGGCGCACAACACATCCAATGAAATTGACAGAGTACATTTCTATTCTATTCTATTTTATTCTAATGTCAAAAGTGTAACACTTCTGAACACAGAGTTCAACATTACAGAAGTGGCATATATCTAATTATTAAGTAATACAATAAGTCTAAATAGACCTAGTTCTTTAAATTATAAAACTGCATGATTCAGAGCAGACTTAATGTGACAGTGGGAAGGCTCTTGATCAAATAAACTCAGTGGATTCTCAGATAGCCAGATAAACTAGGCAGGAGGCTTTGGAAAAAATGTTTGGCCCCTATAAACCCATCTGTTGCTCCTTCTCTGTGCGTGTGCGTACAGTTTTTCCTAATAGGACCTAGATTTTTTAAATACAAATTTGATTCAACAAATGAATTTAAGAAAATGTGACATGCTACAATAAAAGTACAAAACTGAAAATAAAGAAAGAACAGTGCCTCAGTATATTAAATCAGGATCCATTTAAGGTCTTTATCATGTAAAATAAGATAAGTTAAGCTTTTATTGATCCCTACAGGAGAAATCCAGGTGTAGCACAAAGACAGAAATAAGAAAATAAATAAGAATAAATAGGTATATATACAGCCAGTATAACAGTATAAACTATACAACAACTAAACATTTGAGCAATTAGAGTTAATGTTAAGTGAAATGTAGTAATAAAGTGAAAAAAATAATTTTAATTGGATCCAGGACAAATTCACAATCAGCAGTTGTGCTTCCACTTGATTCTCTCCTCTCGTGCACGCGCGACACGGTGTGGGCTGCTGTTGGTGTGCTGAGTGACAGCTGGGGTGAGAGAAGAAGATCACCGTAATCCAACAACTAAAACCCGAGGAATGAAGGGAGAATAGAGAAAAACAGTGGAGCAGGAAAGCACTCTTCATCCTCTCCCTTTACAAGTAACAGACAGAAAAACTGACGGAATATTTCCTTATAGGGAGTCAGTGTGTTATGCTCCATTGATAACTTGTAACTGTATCGCAGTTTATGTGAGGCCTCTAAATTTTATAGGCCCTATGTTCTTATAATATCCCTTTGGATAACTATACACAATATAGGTTGCTCAATGAAATCTTACCTCGCTTTTTATATATTTTTTTGTCGTACATTGTCCCATGATATTTGAAAGTTTTAATTCATATGCCTATAAATTATTTGATGATTACTTTGGGCCTACTTTTGCGTAAAGGCGAGAAGAAAATTAATTGCTCTTCACTGGATTTTTTCTTATTTAAAGAAAGACCCATGGATAATAACGTAGAGGAGAATTAAAAGCAATTATTATAAAAATAACACCAGATAGGCTAGAGACAGATCAAGTAAAGAGAGAACATGTAATTCCTTGTTTCCTGGATGATTTGAGGGTCGCAGGGTTGCCGGGTCCTCCTGATCTGATCCAGCCGGACTCTTACTGTATTAAAGATTAAAGATTAAAGATTAAAGATCAAACGGCCGCAGTCAGATTGTGTTCAGGAGGATGCGGAGCGGAGGGAGACAGATATGAGTTGTGACAAGTCCCGTGATTTAGCGGCTCTGTCAAGTTGAGCTGTGATGCGTCAACCCGGTGAATCACCAGCAGCACCGAGGAGGAGGACAACGAAAGAAGGAGAAACAGGGATGGGAAGGAGGGGAGGAAAAATGAATAAGGGGTAGAAAAAGAGGAGGAGGAGGTAGCTACAAAAAGGCTTCGCCGTCATTCAGCCTGTCACACAGACCACACACACAAAGTCAGCGGAGCGTCAATATTCACACTCCATCATTTACTATTATCAATCCATTTATAGGATCAAATCGACCTGAATTATATCTTTCATCTTCTCCAGAGTTGTCTGAGCGAGGAGAGCAGATTTGATTGATGAAAAGTTTTAAGAGAGCGAACTAATCTACAAGAGAAGACATTATTTTCGCTTTATTTCAGCTCTTAAATTAAACTTGTGAGTGCGAACTGAACGGAATAAAAGGATTGGGAGAAAATGAAAAGGTTTTGCGGAGGTAAGTACATCATATTTTAATACTTTTTATGGAAGTTTTGAAAACATAGAAAAACACGTATGGGCTACTTTCCTATCATTATCTTCTGTCCTTCTCTTATTATTAGGCTATTACTATTACGTTGCAATTTCCCTGTTGTTCGTCAATATTGAGATTTATTTTCTTGCAAATCCAATTATTACTGAATTTTGTGAAAGATTCTGGTGCCGAATATCAATCCGGGTTTTCTTTTTTTGCACACGTTCTAAATATTATCCTATCTTGTGATTTAATTGGGCATTTTGCAGCTAAAACTAACAATCTAACATGCTCTTATATTTCATTCATATGGTCTAGTTTTTGAAAGCCTGAAAAGAAAGAAATTGAAACATTTGAAAAAAATTATTTTATTCATTAATGTTTTTTAAACATCCCAGATTAGTTGAAATATGGTTGTAAATCATTTCTTTACTTAAGAAGATTTATGATCAAGAAACAGATGGGTTTAGTGGCTCATTAGCAAACCTTAAAGATTACCAAAGAAATAATAGGCACAGAAAAAGCAATTACACATCGAGCAGACTTGTTGAACACGAAGTAGAACTTGAATTAATTTTAGATTTTTTTTACGTCTTATGTATTTTCAAAGAAATGTTAAGGCAGAGGAATGTGAGATTAACAGACTAAGCGAGTGAGAGGGAGTAAAAAGTGTGTGTGACTGTGTGTGTGTGTGTGTGTGTGTGTGTGTGTGTGTGTCTGTCTGTCTGTCTGTCTGTGTGAAAGAGAGAGGGGGCTCTTATTCACAGTAAAAAATGACAGGGGTTGAGGGGGTCAGAGGCAGCTAAAGCCCCTGTCTAGTTAGCTGTCACCGATATGAGAAAGTACATGATTCACGTTAGTCAGGGTGTGAGAGCACACAAACACACACGCACACGCACACACACACACACACACACACACACACACACACACACACACACACACACACACACACACACACACACTTCCCCCCTGGGACGACTGGTGCGGCTGCTGCTCCGTGTCTATGAAAAGGAAGGAAAAGGAGGTGAAAGAAAGATGGCTGTGTGATGAAATGATGCGCTGAACAAAAGATCCCCAAGTTCTTCTCTTCCTCTGTCTCTCTCCCGCCCTCTCTCCACTCCTGCCATCCTCCCTCCCTCGCCCTCCTTGTCCCGTCTAGGTGGTCACACCATGAGGCCAAATTTGCTGACGGCCGGCCGGTTCACACAATGTGACCACCTATACGGGAAGAGAAGAGGAGAGCTGAGGGCAGAACAAACTGCTGCTCCCTCTGATACTCAGAGCAAATAAATACACAGAAAGCTCAGCTGTTGAAGAACATGCCCTCTGTGACACAGTACACACCCACACACGCACACACACACACACACACACACACACACACACACACACACACACACACACACACACACACACACACACACACACACACCTTCCCAGGTAGACACACACACACACACACACACACACACACACACACACACACACACACACACACACACACACACACACACACAGACAAGGCATGTTATTGCTGGGAGGGTCGAATTAGTGTCGGTGTGTTTCAGATAAAAGCGTTAGTATGTGTTGGACCAGTGAGCTCAAACACACCCGGCAATAGGAGGAAACAAAGGAAGAGTGAAAAGAGAGAGATAGAGGGAGAGAGAGAGAGAGAGAGAGAGAGAGAGAGAGAGAGAGAGAGAGAGAGAGAGAGAGAGAGAGAGAGAGAGAGAGAGAGAGCAGGGGATGTGGAAAAGAGAGGTAAAGTGAACCTTTCACATCTTTTGATTCGCTCAGCGCCATCCTCAATTCTTCATGGTATATATATGGATGTCAGGAGGATTTGTGGAGGTTGTGTGTGTGTTGGGGGTGAGGGGGAGAAAAGAGAGGTAGAGACAGATTAAAGTAAATAGAGAGAGAGTGGGAGAAGGAGAGAGGAACTGGCGGTAGAGGGGTTAATGCAGTGCAGATTCCCGATTGACAGAAGTTAGCAGCACCCAGAGGGGAAGAGAGAGGAGAGAGCAGGGGGAATGATATAAAATGAGTCGGTCACGCTTTGAACAGTTACACATGCTGTTTACATTTTTCCCAAATTAACATGGCCCCTCGCTTCAGAAAACTCTCTCTCCTTTTCCTCTCCCTCCTTCCTTTCAAATCCTCTCTTCCTCCTCCACCTCTGTCTCTATCCTTCAAGACACTTAAATATCTGTCCTCACTCTCCAGATTCAGATCCCCAATACACAAAGTAAAAAAACCTCTTAGATATTACTAAAAAATAAATAAAGTATATCGTATCATCATCTAAATACCCATGAAGCATTCAAAGTAAATCATTGTGCATGGAAGAATGTCCCCTGTCAGTGTAAATTTATATTATTAGACTATTTTCACTGAATAATTGTAGTGGAGTAAAAAGTACAATATTTACCTCTTACATGTAGTTGAAGTACAAAGCAAACACTCACACCAATACTCATATCCATTATGATAATCAATTGGTTGATGAGTAGATATCTTTATTAATCTCCAGAGGAGAAACTAGTTTGGTTGCTCACACACAGTAACAAATAACAAAAGATTAACAGCAGACAACATGTGAAAGACATGCTGCCACAACAATAGCAACAAAACATCTTACTGTACCGCCTAGCTACTACATTAAAAGATAACTTATTGATACAATTAATTCATTAATTAATCAAAAAAAAGACCATAAGTGAAGCACCTAGAGAAAAGGACCAGTCATTAACAATGTACAAGGGTTAATAGATTACATATTTAAAGAAAAAACAGAACTATATTAACACATATTTTTAATAGCAATTATTCTGCCGATCACTTTGTCAATTCATCGATCAGTTCTTTGATCCAGAATGTCAGAAAATAATAATATATATAGGGTTAGAGTTAAAAATAATAATAATTTCCTAAATCCCAAAAGACCGAAACTATTTTTTTAAATGTACTATTAAATAAGACAAAGAAAAGCAGAAAATCCTCACATTCAAAAAGAGAATATTTCCATTTTTGCTTTAAAAATGTCTTAAACCATGAATCCATTATCAGAATAGTTGCCGATTCATTTCCTATTAATTGACTAATCATTTGAGCTTTTCACTGCAATAACTCAGAACGGTTAGAGCTGTACATTACATTACTCTGTTACTGCTGCTTTCCTACTCTCTCTTGAAAGTAGTGACAGAGACTTTGAAATTCATTAGCACGTTCTTGTCTGATTCTATTTTTGGGTTATTTAAGAGAAACCATGAGGTGGAGATCAGGAGTAGCCGCGGTGGGTTTAAGAGGTAAATTAAAAACCGAAGGTCTAAAAAAGGGGAAGGAAGGAGTGTAGGATGTAGATGAAGGGAACGAGTGGAGCCAATTAGTGAAAGGAAGAGAGGGGAACGGTAATTAGGGAGAGAAAGGAAGGAGACCTTAAAATGGAGGTTTGATGTTTCAGGAAGATTTAGAGAGAGAGGGGGACAGATGAAACGACAACTAAATTGAAACCAAACATGGCGATAAAGCAACTGGAATCCAGAGATAAAAAAAAAAAAAAAGGGCATGGATTGGATTGACTTATAAGGTGAAGAGGGAGACAGACATCAGGGTAAGAAGGGAACTAAACAGAGGATGTTGAGTTTACGACTAGCGAGAAAATAGTTTTATAGAGTTTCTGGGCATAAACAACAATTTTATTGGATTTTTTAAGTTGTTTTCTTTTGCCTTTGTTTTTGGGTCATTGATGTTTTTTGGCAACCCCAGTCTGTGTCCGGTGCCAAAGGGGATCAGTTTGTTTTTCAGTATGAACCAACTCCAGAGGAAGGATTCTCATGGGACAAGAGAAGGGAAAAGTGTGTGTATGTGTTTGTTTATATGTATTTATTTAGGATAACGTCTGTGCGTACATGGATCTCCAGTTAACAATCTGGTTGTGTGTGTGTGTGTGTGTGTGTGTGTGTGTGTGTGTGTGTGTGTGTGTGTGTGTGTTGAGTTAGTAAAGGAATGCACATTTGATTGAGTACAGACTATACATAAATCTGGCCTTTAACTGTACACAGACACACAACACCAACCCTGACCCCAGACTGTCAGATGCCCCCCCCCCCCCCCCCCCCCCTCAACCCCTCTCACCCAACGCGTGTCTGCGTCCACTTCCACTGTGGCTCTATCCCTCACACCAGCCTGTTGATGTGTGCATGGTTGTTGCTCCTGGCATCCCGCACAAGTGTGTTTATGCTAAGGGTAAGTGTTGAAGGCAGAACTGCCACCAGGTACAGTGCTGCAGAATAATTAAGAAAAGATTCAAGAGACAAACAGTTCCTATACGTCTCCGTCACGTTAGCTGCATGACAACAAATATGCAAAACAAGTCAGAGGACGGGTGCACATTTTAAGAAAGAAATGTGACCAAATGTGTTTAGCCACATGTGGCTAAAACATGAGTAACAGATAACAAAAAGTAACTCAATGTAACAACTAATGAAAGTGATCACATACAGTATGTGGATCTTAGTGATATTGAATAATGAGCTTATTTAAAGAGTGAGAGAATCTTGATATTGGAAACACAAATCTGTGGTAAAATATTTGAAACTCCAGGTTCACTTGCTTTTTCTGGAGTTTTCAACCGTATCCCCGTCAGGTGTGAATACAGAACTTGGTTGGTGGTGAAATTTGAACAAGTTCAGTCGCTGAAGAAGACTCTGGGGTACGATTAAAAACTAATAAGTGAACCTTGAGTTAATGGTGCATGAACACAATGTCGGCAGAACGGGAAGGACAGTAAAAGCCACTGATTGCCCTGTAGTCACAATATTTAATTGGCCTAAATTAACTACTTGTGGTTTTTTATCCCATTAGAAATGACTCATGTTGTGACCTGAATTGAGATTGTGTTATGAATTGCAGCCAAAATCCAGTGATCCGATCGTAAGTCAGATTTATTTCATTAAGTCTGGATAGAAAAACACCTCACATAAATAACAATACACGTGAAGCAGATTACATTTGATTTATGTGTTGCTTGAATCCAGACAAATCAAACTTCTGGAGATGTGCCTTTAGACTCTCAGATTGAAGTTAAAGGAGTCTTTAAAATCACACACAGCATGAAATACAACATGCATATAGCCAACCTCAGTGCCTAATGTTGTGTAATAAAATAAAAGTGTCAGTATGTAGCCTGCAGCATATTGTTTCTGTTCTGGAAAACACACCGCGGATGATGTTTCAACATTTTGTTCCAAAATCGGGCTGCATGGCTTGATTTATGTTAAGTCTTAGAATGAATGCCCTCCAAAAGTATGGCGTGAAAATTGACTGTAGCTATCCTAATCAATGTTGCATTGAATAATAAAATAAACATCTAATTTGAGCCGGATTCTAACGTCTTCCACGTACTGACGTTTTCTTTCTGTTCAAGACATCTTTCAAGTGGTTAAAGCAATGAAGGGCAATCTCTTTTGGCACTGGAGCTAGGCTTTCCTGGACCAGACTGGAAAGATTAACTTGCACATGGTTTTCCCACAATACCAAATTCTGTTTAAGTGCTTGTTTAAAACCTCAAATGGTGGTGCATGTTGGGAAAGATGAAATATTAGTCCTCTTGGATGGAAGCGGTGGTACACCCACAAACACTGGGTCACTGGTGTAAATGTCAAGTGTGCTACGAGGCTTTTTTTGCCCCTGAACACAACCTTGTGCCCCAAAATTCAACTCTGAACCCTGACCCTGAGCTGATGTTTATTTTTGACCTACATTAGGAGCTCAGAAGCTCTGGCGCCCGATGAACCTCATGTTGAGCTTTGTACTGCAGATGGCAGCCAGACTCGGGAGTGCCACATCTGACTTCATATCAGCGAACACATCGTAGATAAAAATATGATGAGTTGTGAATAATGGAGCTCCCCTGTGTGTGCATATGTGTAACCCTAATAGGTATGCATGCTAAAATATGTAGGGATTCACGCACACATAAGTGCACAGAGGCAGGTCATGGTCGGCCGGTGTAGGGAACCCCTGTGTTGCTGTAATACAATCCTCCCACGGAGAATGTTCTGGTTGCAACCCTGCCCTGCGGAGTGTGCTTCCACTGCCAGGTACACAGCCTCGAGCCTGCAGGGCTTCCCTTGAAGTCGGGCTATACACCGACTATAGTGTAGTTGCTCAATGTAATATTATACAACAACAACATGGCTCTGGCTTTGAGTTATCTCAGTTTACTCCTACAAAAGAATGGCCACAGCAGAGGATGCTTTTAGACATGTCAGTGTTCAATCAAAACAACAAGAGTCTTTCACGTCTGGCAATCATCTCGGAGCATGTGGCTGCAGACAAAAGGAAACGGTTTGGAACAGTTTGGGTGGATTTTTGCCAAGGAGATTTTCTTTCTGCGTCCCAGGCTCCTTTTTTTTATTACCTGTTTATTCCTTCTGAGTGCGACTCTTTTTGCACGCTGTGTGTCCTTTTCCTTCTGCGCTGTTTACTCAGCGATGTTGTGTTGATTTCGATGTGGTTTGATGCTAATGGAGGATGTGTGGTGGGAGGTGCCCGTGGCTTGATGAGCTCCAAATGTTCAGGCGTCGCTGAAAGATGCTTTATTGCTTCTGACAGGTGACGAGGCTTTTGCAGTTGAGGAGATCGGAGAAGGCTTGGCTGACGGGGGTTATTCTAGTTGACTGATTTCAAGGTGTGTGTGGGAGTTGCCCGATCCCAACTACAGTGCTTTAGAAATTGGAAGGAAGCTTTGATGTTGCCGACAACTCAGGGTCAACAGGTAGTGGAAGAGTTACCAGCTATTTTCCCTTTTAAATCAAGCAGTTGTTTGTTCAGATTTGTTGTCACTCTAATTACGAGCAGTATTAATCCTGTTCTAATTTCAAACCGCCAGTTTCTCAATGTGCCATTCAATCTGTCACTAAAACTCAAGTCAATTGATTTGTACAACTTTTATCCAGCGAGCTTGTCAGGTTTAAAAAACAACAACATCATAGCGATTTGTAACATAAGCAAACGGATTAACGTTACTTGTCAATGTATTCTGATGTTTTGGTGTCTTTCTGATCACTTTACATGTTTGGGTTAGCCCAAAGACAAAAGACAAAAAACCTGAAATGTTATAGATATTGTCTTCTATGACACATTTTATAGTGCACACATTCTTGTTTTAAGTAACACAGCAAACTATACATTTTTTTGTGTTGAGTAGACACAAAAAAGAGTGCCATCATCAGGTTTCTACCCAACCCTTGTTGGGGAGTGCATACCGATACGTCAAATGTAAGCAGTTGAGTCAGAGGGAAAAGATGTTGACTGTTTTAGGTCGGAACTTGTTTTCTTAAAACCACTAGAAACGTGTGAGGGTAAATGTTTTGAGAGTGTTTAAACCATCCTGTGGGTCCTTCATGATGGATAGATGAAAGAAAAAGAAAAAAAGGGGCAATAGAGGGAGAGAAGGAGAGCTAATCGGGGTTAATTGGCTGCTGTTATTTTGACCCGAGGCAGAAAACAGATAAGAGCGTCGAGAGAAGTGGGAAAAGTGGGGAGGAGAAAGGCATGCTGGGAAAGAAAGGAACATTTAAGATCAGCGTGACTAGTTTAAGAGGAAAAAGGGATTAAATTAGTGAAGTAACTTATGATGCAAGTATGTCAGAGGTGAGTCAGAGAAAGACAGATAGAAAGTTGTGCAATACATATTTCACTCCTGTTGAACAGCAGCATGCTTTGCCCATAATTGCAAGCATGAATCACTGCCTACCGTCTGGGTGTCAGGAGGATGAGAGAGAGAGAGTGCAGAGAGGATGGAAAAAGATGACGGAGAGCAGAGACGACGAAAGAAATGTGTGCCGTGCTCGGGCGAAGGGCCGAAGAAGTGTCTAGAGAGAGTTAGAAAGTAAACGGAGAGAGTGTGAAAGCGAAAGCGTGCAGAGACAGCAAGCATGGGACGAAGAGAAGTGGACGAACATGAAGTTCCTTAATGTTGAAAACCACCTTTCAGCTCCAATTTTCTCTGTTTGAAACCAGAGACAGGGGCACTAAAAGGTTCTCAGTGTTACAACCCCCCCCCCCCCACACCCACCCTCTCGCACACACACACACACACACACACACACACTACAAAATCATTGTATACACTCGCAGCGATGTGAATTTCATCCACATATATAATTACGGCTACAAACATTCTCACAAACACTCACACAGTAACATAAAACACCTACACAAACACGCTGAAACCTAAACAAGAAGTCCACAGCAAACATACAACTGATACAAACACATTAATGTTTGTGATTGTAAAGAAAGCCTCATGTCGTTGTTTTGGGGATATCAGTCAGGAATGAACATCCGTGTGTGTGTGTGTGTGTGTGTGTGCGTGTGTGTGTTAAAGCGGCTGTTTGCCTGACAGACTTGTGCATTGAACATAGGAGCCATTTGTCTGACTGTCTGAAGCTATTAAGAGAGGTTTTATGTGAAGCCAGAGTAAACCTCCGACAGCCAGAAACTGCTAAAATTAGATTGGAAACGGAAAAAGCTTTATTGGCAGTGTCAGATGACTCTGACCTGGCAATATGTAAACAGACGAGGCCATCGCCATAGAGACAAAGAAATAAACCGGAATATTGTAAAAAGAAATCCTATAAACAGCGTTCAGGTGCAGCGACTGGAAACCGTAGCTGGAGGTGACTTTTGTCTGTTGAGCTCTCAAATCATCAAAATCATTAAAAACCAAGCATCCAAGTTAAATAATCACAAAATGTCTGAGAACATAATGTCTGGGATAAATTTCACCTCTTTGTTATGATTACAAATACCTCTGCAGTGTGTGGTAATTATCACTTGGACACCCATGATGTGAGTGTCCCTAAAGAAACATCTCACACTGTCTGTCTGTCTGTCTGTCTGTCTGAGGTTGAACTTTTTATAACTTTCTCCACAGTCCATCAACACCAGCTCATCTTGCTATTGGCTGCTGCCATGGCGACGGCCCTGGATTCTTCACACAACCTGGCCAGTGAGAGGAGTTCGATAGAAAGCACGTACGAGCTGACCAAATACCTGGAGTATCAGCTCAAGGAAATCAAAGACATATATGTGAGTTCTCTTTCAGCAAGATCTCTTTTTGATTTATTCACAATTAGAAACACTTCTGCAAACGTTCAGATTAAAGCCATTAACAACAATATGTATTATAATAACACATGTGGCATTATGGCAACGAGAATTTCTTTTGACAATTTGAATTATCACCTTATCTGCAGCTGATTCCAGTTTTACGGAGCTTCATAGCCAAATTCAGCTCTTTGTTTAGCCGGCCGTCAGTAACTTTACTGTTTTGTTTTACGCTCACTGCTCTCATAGTGTCGTTTTCGGCTGTAAAAGCTCTAAAAACCCACCGTACACTGCCTGCTCAGTATCAAACAGCAGACAGACGGATTACAATAGAAGAAGGAAGCACTGCCTGGCTCTAAAGGCTGATCCGACAGGAGCTTTTTAGTAAGGCGGGTCAAAGAACCGGAAGTCTTTCTTAATATTAAGTGGTGCAAAAAACTATGGGGGGAAAAACCAAGGCACTCCATCTTTAGGTGAAATTACATTATGAATATATTCTTTATGAAGACCTAGAGTTGAGAGTTGATCATGGAAATGGAGGATGCCCAGGATGCCTATATGCTGAAAGAATACATTTAATTTAGTTTTTTTCCCGTGGTTGTTTGCGCCACTTAATTATAAGTCAGAGTCTAGCTGGTGAACACAGGTCTATGAAGTAATACGCCATAATTCTCTATTAAACCTTCTCTTGCTTTCTTCTCATTTTTGTATATCTCCTCCAGCTGACATACCTAGGCCCTCCATTCAATGAGAAAGATTTCTCCCCTCCTCGGCCCAACAGTACCGCTCTGACCCTACCCAGCGCTGCCACCCGCCTGGAGCTGTGGCACGGCCTCGAGAACCAGGCTCGGCTCGCCCAGAACCAGAAGGCCTACTCCGTGCTGCTGTCAGCCGTGAGGGAGTTGGCCCGCTCCACCCTCTGCCCCTCCCTCAAGACCTCCCTACTGCATTTTTGCACAGGCTTGGATGGGCTGCTGGGCTCCATATCTGCATTGATGACCACCCTCGGTTACGCACTTCCTCCTCCGTCTACAAACATGGAGAGTAAAGCTGGAGATCTGCAGAACCCTCAGAGGGGGGCAGGGGGAGCCCGACCTGCTCCACTGATGAGCCAGAGCCTTTACAGGTCCAGAGCCGGGACGAGGACGGAGTCCGGTCAGCGCAACAACCAAAGAAGAATCGGGACGAGGGTGGTGACAGGAGAGAGAAAAGACAGCGTCACCGTAGAGCTGGTGGAAAAGAGGAGAGGGAAAGAGGGGAGGAGAGCAGAGGCGACCACGACGGGAGGAAGGAGTGGCGGATCAAGGGAGAAGGGAAGAGGAGAAAGAGGCAGGAGAGGGAGGAGGGAAGAGCCGGAGAGCGGGAAATGGACTGCCAGTGAAGAAGAAAGAGCTTGGGAGGAGGAAGAGGAGGCGCTGGAGCGAGAGGGAGGGGAAGAGAGATGGGGGAGGAGAAGGTTGCTGAGTATCAACGATAATGGAGCGGAAAGGGAATGGCAGCCTGAACACAGGGTAGAAGTGTTGCACCCGGGCACAGACCAAACCTACAACAATCAATACAGCTACAACATGAACTCGCATCACATAGACACACTGAGAAAAGAAGATGGATTTATTGTAGAGCGAAGCAGAGGGCTAACGCTGGAGGAGGAGAAGCAAATTAACATGGAAGCTGCCTCCTCCTCCTCCACTTTCCATCATTATCGTCGACCTCCTCGCTCTCTCCTCTCCCCCACCCTGCCACCTCCTCTGTCCACCCTCTCCCTGCTCTACCAGTTTGGAGCGGGTGAGGAGCACACCCTCCTCACACAGTCCGTCCCTCTGTCGTTACAAAGGGGCACTTCCCTCCTTTCGCCTCCTCTGACTCCGCTCCTTTCCTCCACCTCCTCTGCCTCCTCTGCGATGTTGTCAGTGCGGCCGACGATGAACGACTTCGCCAGGAAGGTGGAGGGGTTTTGGATATTGAGAGAGCTGCAGAGTTGGCTGTGGCGGTCGGCAAAGGACTTTAACCGACTCAAGAAGAGACTCAGAGGCTGAGATATTAAGACACACAAGTGCAGTATATCGAGAAATCTAATATTTGCACAAACTCTGAGTGGAACCATATCGAGAGCTTTAAAGGAATACTTCACCTCCAAAATGACCATTTGTATTTCAATTACTCACTCTGTATTACCTTAAATTCTTGAATACAACTTTGTTTTTCTTGCATGCCTCCAAGTTGAATGCAGAATCCAAACATGGGAGAAAAGTCTTGATGAATTGTAGTAAAAAGGTGACTTGTTCAGACTCGTAGCGCACCTGCACAAGCAAGAGATTGTTTATGCTGAAGTGTTTTAAATAGTATGGTTTTAGCAAAAATGCATGTGTTTGGGAAATAGTGAGCACACGACTGGATAAATGAGACTTGGATTAAACTGCATGAGTTGTGATACACTTTGGCTGTTGTTAAACACGGCCCCCATTTACTTAAATTCATCAAGAATATTCTCCGTTTTTGGATTCTTCGTTGACCGTGGAGGCATCCACACAGGGTGAGTAACTGATGTCCAGTTAATAATTATGTGTCTGAAGTATTCCTTTAACAGGCAAAAGCACATAAACACATTCATGCTTAACACATTCATTCATACCGTACTGGAATAAATGAATGAAGCACTATTTGGCAGGTCACCAGAAGCGCTAATGGAATATAACACACACAAAGCCAACACATTACCAGCACTGTCACCCGCCTGATGCACATAGCAGCTCATTGAGCGAGACACACTGAGACTGGGCTGAGTTACCGGACTCCACGGCTCATAGATCAACAGAAATACCACTGTAGGTGGTTAGACACACACACACACACGCGCACAAACACAAACGCACAGGGATACTCCGAGTGACAGGCAGAGAGACAAACAGTGCAGCCATTGAGTAAAAAACTGATTCAGTGACCCCCAGATGTGTGAATCAGCAAACATTCATTTTGTCTAAAGGAAGAACATTTCTGAAAAGGGTAAAAGACAAAAGGAAAGGAGGAAATGGTCAGAGACAAGAAAAGGAGAGGAAGACAGGAGGAGGAGGCGTGAGTCAGTCAGGGGATGAGCACTGGAAATAACGGGCAGAGGGGTATTGCTGAGTAATCAGAAGTTGGCCGGTCAGTTACAGTAACTCTACAACAGTACTACACATACTGCACACACACACACACACACACACACACACACACACACACACACACACACACACACACACACACACACACACTTATTGTGGTATTTTATGCCTTAAGAAACCATTCACAATAGAAATACAAATTTCACTCAAACAAATAGTTCGACATTTTGGGAAATACACTTATTTGCTTTCTTGCTGGGAATAAGAAGAGGTCATCTATACCACTCTCCCGTTTGTACACTAAATATTACGATGGAGCCAGCAGACTGTTATCCTAGCTTAGCATAAAGACTGGAAACAGGGGGAAACTGCTAGCCTGTAATTAACACCTTATATTTGGTTTGTTTAATCCTGACAGAAATGGTGTAAAATCGACATGTCGGCCACATAAAACCATGAAACTATTAATGTGTTTGAAGCGTATTCATATTTCACGCGTTTGATATTTAACAGACAGACACGAGAGTGGTATTGATCTTCTCATACAACTCTCAGAAAGAATGTAAAAATGTTACCTTCACACTCCTAAACACAAAAGATGTATGTGATTTTTTTTTGCTCTTTTTCAAACATGAAATCAGATATATTTCCCTTGCAGATGGCTTGATTTCTGTTCCAGAATAAATCTATTGTTATGACTTTACAATGTGCCTTGGATGATAGCTAAAGGTTATAGATCTTATCTCTAAAATATTTATTGAACAAGATGTTTATTTATTTTTTCTCCACTGTGAATATACTGTATTGTAACTCAAGAGAGAATAAATACTAGCTTTTGTACAGAGAGTGGTGTTATTGGTCATTTGGGAGCCCATCAGGAGGAGAGACAAAAAAGAAATGCTTATGGGATTTTTGTTTGCAATGGTTTCAGTTTTATAGGGATGGCTTCGGGTGATTGGCACAAGGGGAGAGGAGTTTGGGGTCGGGGTGTTTTCTGGAAAACAAAGGCCGGCTCACATTCGTGACAAAAAAATAGAACGAGCGAGGCGGGGTATGAGAGAGTTTTTATTTGTCTGTCCTGGTGAAAATTTACGATCTCTCATTTTTCCTTTCATCATCCCTCCTCCCCCTTTGCTTTCTTTTTTCATCACGCTATCTCACGAAGCTCCTCTTCCCCTAACACATCCCTCTGACCTGTGACATTGAGGGATTTACATGAAACAAGCACAGGTACAAACACACCCCCTCATAATCCAGGCTGCCTTGTTGTGTATGTGTTTCAATGCCGCCGTGCTCCCTGTCTCTGTCACCGCCTCAGTCTCTTATCGCTTTTGCTCTTGTCTCAGACTCTTTTATCGCTTCCACTCTTTCCCCACATGCTCTGCAGCTCTCTGGCTCCCTCTCCTCGCCCCGGGCCAGATATTAAAGGATCAATGAGAACCTTCCTTCCATCACCTCCAAGGTACACACCTGCACACAAACGCACACGCCCTGACACACTCACACACACGCACACACACACACACACACACACACACACAAACACACACACACACACACACACACAAACACACACACGTCGACCACAAACAAGTGCACACATGTGCCCTAAAATGCAACATTAGCTAAGCAGGAAGTGACCAATATGGGAGGCTGACTGTGTCAACGCTTGACACATCATCACACACACGCTCACTAAGTGGGGGAAAGGGTTAACGTTGACACACACAAACACACACACAAGACGCTGTGTATTTTTTACATTCAGTAAGCAAAGACTGAGGGGCCGCCAGCAGTCAACAAAGGCAGCTTTGTATGGTCTGTGTGTGCATGCGTTTATCTGTGTGTGTGTGTGTGTGTGTGTGTGTGTGTGTGTGTGTATTGTTTGCCCGAGTGTGGGCTTGCAAACGCTGCACGTGTGTGAATCATTATCTCTATATGTCAGAACTCTGTTGGAATGAGGCTTGTCATGCGTATCTATCTAACAGACATCAGTCAGCGTCTCTTTTTCTCTCTGTCAGCGAAGCAGAGACAAATTGCTCTAACTAATACGTAACAGCATCGCCGAGCCCTGTTTGTATGACTCAGCTGGCTTAGTCCTTCGATAATAACTGAAAATGTAAGTGACAGGACATCAACATTATTGGCTTGTTCGGTCTATCAGGCAGCTGCTAACAGAAGAAGATTTGTCTGTCTGACTGGCAGGCCGTGATGTAACACTTACGACTAACAGAGGAGTCGATGTGCGGGCTATCTTGTTGAAGAACTTTTATTTGCTCTTGGAGAGCACCTCATCGGGCCTCTTTTCTGGCTCTTTTGCTCCACACTTCACCACTTTTAGGTCCTAAAGTTCCCATGAAATCAAAATAGATGTTTAAGTTGTTTCTTCTCCGTATATGGCGCTGGTCGTCACCTACACCAGCCAATCTGGCCCAACAATGACAAAAAAGTTTAGTAGGTGTTCTTAAAGATATTTTAGAGTTTGTCATTTCCTGGAAAACAGTAAAAAAAATGTTGATGACTCATCCTGCACTGAAGGGCGTATTCAAATGTTTGCCTCCAATTAAAATGCTTTTGCATTAGCTCCATCGTGAGGATGAGCCTGCGTCTCTTCTTCATCAGTAGCAGCACGCCTTCGGATCTCGGCTCTTGTATCTATGGCCTCACTCCCAAAAATGTTTTTGAATGTTGTACACCTGACTGCAAATCAAGTTTCCCATCTGGGATAATAAAGTGACTCGACTCAACTCAACTGAAAAACGACGTCTTCACGGTCGTCTTCTTCCTCCATTTCATCCATGTCCGATTTGTCTGTAAAATACGCTGCTGTAGACGAGTCAGTAAGAAACATCTAATCATAAGCTAATTCTTTTGTATGCACAGCTAACAATTAGCTGAGGTAAAGATAATGCTTTGTAGACAGTTGACAATATATTCAGCGGTCCACTGTGGTACAGTATTCTTTTCCTAATTGCAACAATGAAGCATGTTAAGGAAGAGTGAAGATATCATTCAAAGGAAACTAAAATAAGTTGCTAAAAGCAGCTTTGCTTGTACGTTCTGTATGCTTGGATACAGAGTTAAAACATATGTTAACACTTCCCTTATGAAATGGCTCCGTGCTCATGTAACGAAAGGAATCCAAGAACAAAATATGTTTGTTATGTAGTAAGAAAATGACAAACTCAGAATATATCACAAGGGTTAGAAGATCATCAGTGTTACCTTGTGTGTATAATAATATAAATGAACTATTGAAGTAATAATTTTCAGTCAATAGACCATATAAATGAATGTTAAATTGTCTATTAAAGGTCATCTTTCTTTACCCAGATGATATTCAACATGATTTTGTTGTGTTCAATCTCATCATTAAAGCTGACCAATCTCCCAAAAACCTGTGTATGCCTTTAAGATACACATATGCGCCTGTTGGGTCATTCTCGGACCTCCTCTTCCTCCCTGTCTGTCTGTCTCTCTCCTATTTATAATTTCTTTGGTCACACTCTGTCTCCCAATCTTTTTTCCATATGTCTCTCTGCCTTCCTTCACTGTGTCCATCCTCTCTCTAACAGCATGAGTAGCCATTTTGTGTCACTTTGCTTCATTTTCGCACCATGTGTCCCCTTTTCTCTGCTACAATCAAACCCTTTCACGCTTTCCTCAAATTCCCTCGGCCACCCCCGCGTTCTCTCTTTTCCATCTGTCTATCTCCTCGTCTCCTCTTCCCTCTCCCTCCCTCCCTCCCTCTCTGTTCTGCTCACCTGCAGCACATAAAAATTCCTCTTTTCTTTCTCCAGAGGATTGTTCAGTCTCTTAGGGATTTACTGCATTCCTCTCCCTCTTTCTCTCCATATCTGTCTCTCTGTGTTTCTCTGCGTTTTGGCAGCGCTACACAGCGTTTGATTCAGATCTTCTCCTTTGTCTTTTTAACACATTTGTATCCCTTTTTAAGCCCCTCTGTGTTTTCTTTCTCCATCCCTCCCTGTCTTTATAAAAACACAAACTAAGCCTATAGCTGTCGTTTCCATGACCCCACCCTCGTGTTTTTACTCCAAAGCGCCCACTATACCTGCCCCACCTGGCCTCTCCCTCATGCTGGGTTTCTGCCATGAGCTGAAACATCCCGCCTCCACTTACTTAGCTGGAGGGCGCAGGGTTGGGCTGCAGCTTCTCACCGCCGTTTTTCTTTTTTTGGGTTGGTGGTGGTGGAGGGGCGCTCTAGGGCCCGGGGCCTGGGATGAGGTTGATTTATGAGTTAATCAATTGGTTGTCCGTGTGAGTGAGCAAAACCACAGAGGTGTGTGAGCTCTTTCATGTCACTGTCTGTGCTTGTTGACTTAGTCCCTTAGGAAAACACCGGGAGCCGTCATTCCCCATGTTGCTCAGCTCCCTGACATGTTTTCAAAAGCAATTAGGGAGAAAATGGGGCTGGTTGTTCATTCACGGATGGTTGAATGGCGTGTATGGGTGGATGTTTGTGTGTGTTTGTGTGGGTGTCTTACAGAAGTCTTACCTGAACATGAAAAGCAGTGACATCACACATAAAGTTACATTTTGCCCTCAGAAACAAACTCAAGCCTTGATTTACTATGTCCACTTATCCACATCTCATGGGTAATGTTACAGCAAAAAGATTCCCATATGACTTACATACCTAAGAGACTCAGAGCAACATACGAATTCATTTATATTCCTCGCCTGTCGAAACTCTGCCCAATATCCATCTAAGTGTAAAACTGATTTAGTCTGCGAGCTCTTAAAATAAATACCTTTGGTTCATTCACTTGAGAGATGATGAGAGATGATCTAAAAAACGTTTACAGATTACTGTGACAGACAATTACACTGAGTGCAGATTTCCATCAATTATCACCAAAAACTCGAGTATCATGTTGAGATTTGTCTCGCTTCGAGTCCAATAAAAACTCAACGTTAGATGAACATTTGACGAAATCTATAATCCCCACTTATCCAAGACAAACTCTTCATGTTGTTTTCAGTAGAACAGTTCAGACTATGTGTAATCTTAATAATCGGGCGTTTCAGCTTCCAAAAAGCATTTTGTGTTTTTATGCAGTTTTGTTGCCCTTGTGCTTTTCTTTCTCTCTCACTGTATCTTCCATTCTGCTTGTCTGTCTTGCCAACGTTTGCATTTAACCTTTGTTGTGGTGAAAATTATGAAAAGAGGAAAAAAGAGCTTCCTCTAAAGGAGAGAGAAATACTAAGAGAAAAGCAGAGCCAGATGATAGAGCAGACGTTTGATGGTTTCTAATAAGTCTGATAACTGACATGCATCCTGGCAAAAGCACAGACGCACAAATTCAAAACAGAGGGGGAAGCGAAACAGAGCGAGGTAAACACACTCATCCAAACACAGGGTATATCTCAGCACCTTTGTTCCTCGAGCCAAGCTATCCTGAGGTGATTCCAGCAGATATAGCCAGGAACTTCCCTCGTATTTGATTTGC
This sequence comes from Cottoperca gobio, assembly GCF_900634415.1. Taxonomy (NCBI): domain Eukaryota; kingdom Metazoa; phylum Chordata; class Actinopteri; order Perciformes; family Bovichtidae; genus Cottoperca; species Cottoperca gobio. Next base: position 11,734,629 of record NC_041364.1, read on the forward strand.
TCAATTTATGACAATCATATTCCTCCCCATCTCTCGTAAAATGTAATCTATGATTAATGGCTGCAGTTATGTGTGTGGGCAAAACATATATATTTTTTCTCTTTTCTTTTCCCTGAGGCTTTGGATGGGAGTCAATGAGGCGTTTTACATGTTGTCGTGTCGCGGTTTGTTAGAGACTAAAACGCCTGTTTTGGACCAGCTGTCCACCCACACAGGAGAACTCACAGTGCTCTGTCTCAGTCTTTCTCTCTCTTTCTCTCTCTCTCACACACACACACACACACACACACACACACACACACACACACACACACACACACACACACACACACACACACACACACACACACACACACACCTCCATCCCACTCAGCGAACTGAAAATGGGTGAATGGTGTGAAAGGTAAATAGAAAGCTTTTAAACTGTCTGCGGGACACACAAAGACAGGAGATTATGAAAGAACTACTGAGTATCTTACACACACACATAGACACACTCAAACACACACACACACACACACACACACACACACACACACACAGTCGCACACTTGTTTTTGTCACTTAGGAAGAGACGTTGACTTACATTCATTCCCTGGAGACATACCCTATAATCTTAACCGTTACATTCCACAACCCCACCTCACCTTAAAATATAATAATAATGTATATTTTTCTCATTGTCAACAAACAATAAATGTACCTTCTGAAAACCATTGTCTGTGTAGCCAAATCCTGATAAAACTTATTCCCTGTTTTATAGATTATGAGCCACACTGTTGCGCTGGGTTCCTTTATTATAATGAACATGGGCACTGTAGTTTATTTTGAATTTCAAATACTTATGAGTTGAGGACATGCGCCTTCCTGTATTAGAGAACTCATTAGAGCAATAAAAAGGTATTAGGTCCTGGCAGACCTAATACTCTATATTCCAGTTTTACGAACAATTGCAAATACATACAAGTGCCCACTTATATCTTTAAAATAAACATTTTTAAAGAATTAAAGTGTATTTTGTAACCGGTTCCCAAAAGATTTGCATCCTTAGGAGCCAGTATAAGACTTATGGCTGGGGGAGTCAGAAAGGTGGACCAATTCATTATTGGTTTTTGGTCTTTTCATGGGATTTGCAGACAGCAAAACAAATACAGAATATTGCAAACCTTTTATCCAAAAACCTGAACCATAAAATGGCTGGCCAGAATTTCATGAAACGTGGTTGAAGGGTGTAGCATGAGACAAGCAAGAACGATTCTCACAAACACTGCACTTTTTTCTTTTTCCTGTCCCACAGTGCACCATTTCAAAAGCGTAGGAAAAGGCAGAAACAAAGTTTCCCCTTCCAGGCCTGGAAAGTACACAGTGCATATCTTTTTACGGTCCTCTTAAGGACCCCACGGTAATACGATGCTACTTCTTCATTCCGTCACGCTGTCTGAGTTTTCTTTTCTTTAATTCCTTTTAGGTTTTTCTACCATTTGAGCACATTAAGACAAGACTGGATCAAAACAAACTCCAACAAGGCATGTTTGTGTATGCCTGGAAGGATGGACAAGGATGAGCAAGAAAGAAGAGTTTAGAGAAAGAGAGAGAGAGAGTCTGGATTCAGCTTTTATTCTCTTTCTGACCAGACAGATGAATGACTCGGAGCGGTTTTGATTCACATCCTATTTGTGACACCAGTTTGATGTTTGACAGAGATCTCAAACCTGCAGAACCACCACACAGATATCCAGAGGAAAGATTCCCACAGTCTCTGTTTCTCTCAGAGCTGGCAGTTTGAATGAAAGAATTATCTCCCAGCTGCTATGCAACCCTGCCATGCAAGTATTCACTGCTAGGAGCAAAAATATTCAAAGGGATCCAGAACAAGTTGTTTTGAATCAGTTTGTGCTTTCATGTTCGGTTTGCTTGGTAGATGGAACAAAGATCAGATGCGCTGGTCAGTTTCTCCCTGGGTTCCTCGGTTCTGTGTGACAGTCACAGTTTATCCCTCGGTAAAGATCTCGGTGGGAGCTGAAATAATGAGTGACTAGAATGAGATTTTGCGCAACGTGCCCTGGCTTGATTGACACATTCTACAATCAAATCAAAGTGCTGACAGCTGGGACTGATTTCACACAACTTTTGTGGTTTAGGGACAGAAAGCCAAACGAATGGGAAAGCAAAATACAGTAAAACACAGTAAAACAGAGACAGCTCTTAAAATTAGTGCACAGGATTTATTTGTTTCTTGACGTCACATGAGATTATTATTTGGAGCTTGGGTGCTATTTGTTTTCTGTTCGACTGACTGTTGTCATGTTTGACATGAAGGGTGACTGAAAAGTAGGAAATGAAACTTCCCCACAGAGATGCTCAGATACAAAGTCTCACAGTCTACAGCAGGTACAGTTAGCCAAGCCGGCAAGAAAGACATTGTTTGTCTATATTCTCATTACTTTAACATGAATGGGTAACAAGTTGTGTTTACAGTTTCAGATTCCACGGGTAGAAGCTTAGATGAAGCACCTCAGAGCAGCAAAGTAGCAGGACCCAAAAAAACAAAACAATGAGCTGAAAGACACTAAAACGCTCCGCAAAGCTGAGCGAAATGCAGAGTTGGATCATCATTTTCTGTGGGTTCTTCACTATGAGTGACCCCTTCCACATTACACATAGTCATCTGATCCATTGTTGGTTAGAGCAGCTTTAAGGGTTCAGTTTTGGTTGAAACAAACTAGCGTACAATGTGCTGTTAAACTGCGTCCAAAGACAGAAGTGTTGATACCGGTTTCAATTGGCCACACTCTAAGATAGGACGTCATAGCCTCCGCCTGGCTGCATCACACTGCCTCCCTGCTCCCTCTCCTTCTGCGCATTTTGGGTGTCTCTGTAGTGTCGACACGGTGAATTGTACAAATGGGGATAACAGCATCCAATTTCAGACCGTCTCTTTTGGAAGTCTTTCTTTGTGTTGCACTCTATTGTACACACAAAAGGTGACGGCAGTACATAAAGCTTCTTCATGCGTGTTTGTACTGGAAGAGCGATCCCACCTTTGTTTCTCTGCCTAAGATTTCCTCTCTTTTTCTAATTAAAGGAGTTTTATTCTGGGAGTTTTTCAGCATCCGAATCGAGGGTCTAGAATAGATAATGTCTTTTGCTGTACATATTACAAAGCTCTTTGTAGTATCAAATTTGTATTTTGTGTATATTAAACTGTACTTGATTTGTTTGTAGCAGTAGTTGCACTGTGTTTTAAGCCTTTCTCTGACACATGATTCCAATAAGGGTCAAAGTTTAAAGTTGACTCAATCGCTGTGGATTTGAACACAGCGATGAGGTTGCATTCTCCTTCTAAGCACAACATTTCTACAAAGAAACTGAAGTGTGGGATTTTTTTTTAATGTTTTCCCACTGCAGAAAATTTAGAAAAGAACAGCAAAGAAAAACAGGAATCCAAATGTGGCTGTAAAACTGTAAAAAGAGAAACATGATGACTCTAAAGAATGGTGAGAAGGGGATTCAGGGTTAAATGCAAGAACTCAAAAACATCTAGCATGAACATGTATTTTCCTAACCTACGTGGGACCCATCTTTGCTTCTCCCGCTCTAAAGCTCTCGGTGGAGTTTCATTAAAGTATGCTTTTAAGTTAATGCAAGATCTTATCACGAGTCTCCACTCAGCTCAGCTCCTCTCCCTGCCTCTCTCGCTTCATTTGTTATCACTTCTAATCTTCTTCTTCCTTCCACTGTTTCTCACTGCCTCGCTCAATCCACCCTCACCCCCCTTCACACACCTTTTCTCTCCCACAGTTGTTCTCTGTCTGATTTACTCAGCCTGCTTCAAGGCACTCATTATCTACTTGAAGTTATGGAGTTCCTTAAAAGGCAGAAATAGAAGAGGGGTAATACTTGAGGCCTGAGACTGTAAGACCTCCACTGTTCTCTCCTCCTCCTTCAATCCATCTTTTGTTTTGTCTTTCACTCCCATCCCTCCGTCCACAGTTTGTGTTACACCAGTAGCCCTGTCTCCTTGTAGATGTTTTCTTTCCCTGGCTCATCCATCATGTGCTGTCGCCAGCGGTTGTGATGCTGTCGTGTAATTATCTTATATTTATGCGAATATGCTTGTCCTGTACTAGTGCTGCTTGGTTTTATGCGCACTCAGGGTTCCTTTGACTCCATGCCCCTGGCTTAAAAAGCTTCATGTCATAATTCAAGCCAGAGGGAGACGTTTGATTGGCCCACATGCCCGACGGCACAGCCGGTTCTCTTTGATTTTTCACCACTCTCGGTGGAGGCTGTCATTTTCAGACAAACAATGAACGTGCTAAATTACTTATAGGCACCTACTTGCCTCACAGGGTACAAATGCACCACAAGCAATTTGGAGGATACATTTTATTATTGGTCTTTCAGTACTGTGCAAACATACAGTTTCAATTTGAGGAGCCACAGTGGGAGTGTAACCCCTAACCACAGCACGGCTGGTGCCATGCTCTGCCCAGTGAGCGTCAGAGCAGGAGCGTGCACAGAAACAGCGGGGAGGGTATTCACAGACTACACCTGAGGCCCTAAAGCTCCAAATCCCTTTCGAAAGCATAGCTATGGCCACATTCAACCTGGACTCCATTTTCACATCTTCTTTCAATTCTGACCAAAGTCTTATTTGCTTATAATAAATCTTTGTACATCTTTCTTGCCAGCATGCCTGGCTCCTGGCTCCAAAAACAACTTCAAAACCTCCCAGGGCCTGCTTGATCTGTAATGATGGATAATGCAAAAAGGTTTCAAGTCAAACGAACATTTCTATTTTCTTCACTTTTTGTGTAAGGAAATGTAATATTATAATTTTTCAAAAGAGAATAAACCCGTTTTTGGAAATACATGTGGAAACTGCTACTCGTAGGTTTCTAAGCTTCAAGCGTTGGTTTCTTTTTGCAGCAGCTGACTGACATCTTATCAGCGATGGTCGTTTTTCAGCCATTTTGCCAGTGGTTTGTTGAAACTTACATCTATTTTTAACAAGAGTGAGATTCAGAAATTCACAGTTTTTGCTACTCTGCTGTTTGTAATTATGGTCTAAACAACATTACGTGAACGTGGCAACAGCTGCTTAACTGGGTGTTGGAGACAAAGAGATGTAGAACTTTAATGCCGACCTACACATTATCAGTACTGACATAACCAAACATTCACCTTCACTGAAGAACAATATTGTAGGAGGCTCATTCACCAAACAAATAAATAAAACTGATAATATCAATTTTTAGTCATCAAGGATGACTAATTTCAGAGTGTGAGAGAGAATAGTTAACTTAATGAAATAAAAATAAATAAATTCTGATATCAGTCGACTTCAAAAACATTACAAGTCATCTGTTCCTCATACAGTTTAGTTGTTACCTCATTATTGTCTGAATGAATGACAGGTGTGCTTTAGCGTGTTGAACACACAGCTGGAGCTGCTTCTGGGGTTAATTTTTGGTAAATCCATTAATCTTATAGGATTGACAGGCCGCACCCATTTAAGGAAGGTGTAGGAAGCTCTGCAATAAAGCAGCTAATGAGATATTGGGCAGAAGAAGTGCAATGAAGAATAAAAGGAAAAGACTTTCACAGTTGGATAAGGCAAGAGCTATATGGTTTTAGGAATGAAAAGAAGTAGAAAAGCCTCCAAGTTACTCGAGGGAACAAAAGGCTGGAACAAAGTCGATATGTCAAAAAGATGAATTCAGGCCTTGTTTTTTGTGTTTGAGCAGAGCACTGGATTACATTAAGGAGAATGCTCCTGCTCCAAATCTTACCAGAGGGTAAATAACCTCACTGGAAACTGTTTTGTCTCAGCCTACAGTACAGTTTCCTAAATGATTGGCCAGTAGTTAAAGAGGTTAAATAGACTTCTCTTGTAAAACAATCTTTTCTTTTTTAAACCATGCTGTTTTATAGGCTTCTGTTGCCCTCCTGTGGCAAGCAGAGAGCATTACTATTATCACGACTCTTCAGGAGCTGTGAATGTGTTTGACCACCTGTGTGTAGTTTTGAGCTGAGAATAATGATGTGTTATGGTCTTCTGCTAAAGGAATTACAGGATTAGATATGTTTTATGTTTCAGGTACCGTGAGACTCGCCCGCTCCCCTGTCAACCCACCAACCATCCTCACATTAATGAAAATTAAGACCACATTGAGTTTAAATTTGTGTGTGTGTGTGTGTGTGTGTGCATTCACTGATTGCTGTCTGGACCTTATTTAAGTAGAAACAGATTGAAGAATGATAATTAGGTCTAATAAGATGGAATTTCCCTAACTATGTCAAACAGCAGCCGCATCACAGGGCTGCTTTTAAAGGGGATTTAGGTCAATTGGAAACACACACACTCACACACACACACACACATGTTGGCATACAAGTCATATGAGGCCTATGATAACTCTTTCTGGTATAATTTCACCGTGAAAATGTTTTTGAATGTACAAATAATGTGAGTTCTGTAACACATGTATTGCATGCGAAATGTAAACTTGAGGCAATAGTTCAACATTCAGGGGAAATTTGTCAAAAATTAGATGAGGGGATTGATTCCACTCTCATGTCTGTATACTGTGAATATAAAGCTGCAGGCAGCAGCTGGTTAGCTTAGCCTAGCACAAAGACCTGAAGCAGAGGGAAACAGCTAGCCTGCCTACCAGCACCTCAGGAGGTCACTGCACCCGATCAATATTCCGACACATAACTCCTTGTAAAACCACACAACTTGTTTACAAAACCATATACAATGTATTAATCAAACATTTTAAGAGCTTGGGAAGTTGTTCCCCCCTCTTTATGCTAAGCTTAGTTAACTGGCTTATGGCTCTAACGGAAAGTTAGATGAGGAGATCGATACCACTCTTATTTTTGTATGGTAAATATGAAGCTAACAGTACAGCCGCCGCTTAACTTAGCTTAGAGCAAAGACTTGAAGCAGAGGGAAACAGCTAGCCTAATGCTCACTAATTAACATGGTGCATTACATTTGTTTAAGTAACTATGTGCAGGCTATTTTTCTTTTGGCTGCAGAGAGTCTAGTAAGTTACTGCTCACTCAAGAAATGATCACACAACTTCTCGTAAAATAGCAAATTGGCATTTTTACAAACAAGATTAAACATGTTTATTTGTAAGCTGAACAAACCCAAGCAAACTTTATAAAGCTTTTTAAGTCTGTATGCTAAGCTAAGCTACCTGTGTGCTTGCTATAAGCTGTATGCCTCACAATTAACAGACAGATATAAAACTGGTATTGATCTTCTTTAACTCTCAGCAAAAATGTGAACGATAATAAACTATTCATTTAAATTTCCATCTTCTCTCATTGGTCAGATCAGTGGGAGTCGGAGAAAATATTGCATTATTCAGTGCCTCTTTTTCAAATAGTTAATGCATAGCTATAGTGCCAGCTACCCTGCCAGATTTGGAGCAGAACTGACACATTTGAAAAACGTTTGGCTTTATGAGAGAAAAGCTCACAGGTTTGATGACCATGCCATGTCACGATCAAACACGATCCCTCGACGCCTCCAGAGGGACGATGTTGATGCCTGTCAGCCTGTGAATTATTCCATCGTTCTAAAAGCTCCAGGGCTCTGCTGAATCCCAGCCAACTGCATGCCATACAAGTGGATAAACTGTGGGACAATAGTGAATCTTACAAGAAGTGATCGTGCTGCCAAAATATCTCTAAGAGCAAAGTATAAAAAATGACATGGAAGTCAAAAAGAAAGCCCGTTTCAACATCCAGGAGTCTCCAAGATCCTTTTTTCCTTGGCTTCAGCCAGCGTTCACGAGTTCACCATCAAAACGAAGCTTGAGAAAAATGATATTCATGGCAGGCTACCAAGACAGAAACCGCTGCTCACTAGGAAGAAAAATGAATGCTTGTCGGAAGTTTGCCAAAAAGTCTGTGATTTTATTACTTTTTGGCAAACACATATACAGTAGACTTCATAAAACAAGCCCTGCAGTTTATGGCAGAAAAACAATATTGAGATATATAATCGTCAAACATCATATAAGGATGGGAAGTGCTGTTGCTGCACTGTCAGTGTATCTGGATTCATCAGCTTTAGATTAATCTGATCAGAAAGTTAAACTATCAAAGCCACAAGTTTTGTAATTGATGTCTATAATCTATTAACTCAGTTATTTTAGTTCCTTGTTAGAAAAGCAAACATATTTGCTATCAGTTAAGTAGCTACAATAGAAAGATACCGGCTGCTGAGGTAATAGGCCATTTTTTACAGCAGATGTTTTTTGTGATATTGGAGTATTTGTCAATACAAGCTGTGATTTTGTTCACGTAAAATTCCAGGCTGATATATATCCGACTTGGTGCTTAGCCTACAAATACGTAAGTGCCACTCGTTCAATAAACCCACATTTAATAGATATGGCGTTATATTATCAATGCACAGGATTTAAATACACACACGACCTAACTGTAATCATACAACCACCTTGATGACGTGAACACTGGCAGGTCGTTTAGCATGAGAATCTGTACCATCCATCCCATGTGGTGCTGCAACAGCACAGGTGTAACTGATAACATTTCATGAGCCAGTTTCAGGGTCCTGGTCCTGCATACTGGCTTACCGCTGTGGCTTACTGGGACACTTGATGGAGTCGTTGTTCACAACATGTGTTACTCCTGTGCTTTTCCTGCTTTGACAAGTCAAAATGTCTGCTGTGAAAAAGGCTTGTTGAACTCACTGAAATGTTTGGAAACTGAAACGAGCACTTCATGCTCAAAAACCACAAACATCTCTTGGGTTGACTCAGTTCTGACTTTAAGTAAGAGGAATGCTCAGTGTGACAAAGTGTAAGACGGAGAAAGTGTTTGGCTGCAATGCGATTTCTAAATGTGATGTCTTTCACATTTTCACAGAGTTTAGATTTGACATCCAAAAGAAAAAAAGGCATTTCACAGTGTTGCAGAGGAACATAAGAGGTTGTAGATTGAAGAAAAAACATGTTTATTTATTCACCTCCATGCTCACTTAGAGGAAGGCAAAGTAAAAGGTTGCCAGACTTCTTCATACATCAGTTCCTGAGGCTCTCGATGACAAAAACAAGCCTATGTAACAAGTAAAAACAAGTTGATGTAACTCACACATCATGCCTGTGGAGAGATTCTGGAGAGAACGTCAGCACGCAATAAGAAAGACGCTTGAAGTTGAAATGTGGGGCATTGATTATGATTTGTAGAAGTCACTTTCTTGCCTTTTCACAGCTTCTGTTTTCCACAACAAACTTCTTTAACTGTGCAAATTGATTTCATAACATCATTTACAACACTTGACCACCTAAATGTCAGTTACTCAGGACTCTCTCTATAGAGGAGTCTCTCAACTCTATTCTCCAATCCACTGTGACAAACTAAAACCTCTTTTTAGACACTTTTTTAATTTACATATTTAGGTGATTCTTTCTATTTTCAAAATGTAATATTTTAGAAGTCATATTTCAGTGTTTGTTCTTACACTTCGACAGCAGAAACAGACAAATCGTGCTCGTCCTGTCGCAGTCACACGGACATGTAAATTCATCTATTAATCAGTCAGAACATGCTCTCTGTGCAGTCCATTTCACTCGTTTCAGTCTTTCATTGAAGTCAGATGTCCTCATTAAACGCATCAGACTCTGTAATGTTTGTCCAAAGTTTGCCCGTCGCTCATGGTGATAAAACAATTTATTCAATCTCTCATACCGAGGCGTCTTTGGAGAAGAATAAAAGAGTGTTTCCATGTCTGTGCATGCAATCTACCCGTCTGTGGCAGTACATTTGAGGTTATGATACCCGACTTTGATTTATTAATATAATCATTTTAATATGAATAAAGTATTATAATATAATTGTGTTGTCTTGACCGAGATAATCTGTAGATATTTAATAGTTTGTTATGTGAACAGCTGATTAAAATATATATATATATTTATATACACATTCTGCTTTTGGTCTCCCAAACAGTTTGAGATGAACACTTCTGAATGTCTAAGTTAACTGCAGTAAGTTATGGCTGTATGGAGAAGCTTCATTAATACATTTTGCAGTTGACTAATTTCATTGTGTTTTTTCTGAATATGTCACCTGTTAACTATTTGATTACACATCATTCAAAGTGCTGCTTTGAATCCACTCAGCGGCTGTGTTGGACCTGACCTGACCTTTGACCTCCCTGTGATGTAGACAATGAAAAATAATAAGATCATGACCATATAAACGTCACTATATTTCATAAGTAGCTCCCATAGAAGTAAATAAAAATCGTATTTATTAGTGAAACAATGTAAATCAAATCTCTTTATTTTATACTCAATATGCTTACAAAATGTTATAACATCCATATTGTTCAGGCTCTTCCATGACTTTACAGAGAGGACGTGCATCCCTCACCAGTACTGCTGCCTGTCCAGCAGGTGGAGCCCTCTATCAGGAGTTTACATTTTACATCCTTTTATTTTTATTCTCTGAGAATGCTAAAAGTCAGAATGGGTGTCTGACTCCTTTCAGAATTATTATATATATTTTTTAATGTGAACAAAAACTGTTAACTGTGCACACAACATCTAGCATCCAACATATTTTGCGGTTACCATCTTTGTACTCGGAGTCTGAGCTGAGGACCCTGTGTGAAGAAATCTTTCATCACTGTGTATCAGGCCGAGCGTCTCAGAGACAGGCTGCTTCTCTCTCAGACCTAAATAGACATAAAATACATACACAAATGCACATCCGAAGAACGCTATCTTGTGGAAAATAGTATTAATTGGCTTTTTCAAAAGGAATATTTGCACTTGTTGAATAGATCTACAGTATGGAGCTAAAGATAGTTTGGAGCCATCAGAAAGCATAACGTGGTTATGTGTCAATGTCACTTCTGCAATGACTTATAACAGGGTCTAGAAAATTGCATGTATATCCAAAACTGCAAACATATAAGGGTCAGAAATCTCCATCTTCTCATAAATAACTTCTCAACCTTGCTTAATTTTTAACTAGTTTATGCACGTGTAATAACCCTGAGCCACGAGTATGTCTTTTATTGTCTTTAGCTTTCAGCCATGATGGCAGACCCAATAAAAATTGGACATGAGAGTTTTAAAAAAAGGTATTAATTAATGGAGGGCTGTTGTGAAATACTGTGGAGATGTTTCTGGATCGTGTCCGCTTTGTGTATAATCACTCAGCTACATATTTCTGTCAGGCTTCCCCGCTGTGAGGTAAGTACAGTACGACATTATCAACCTGAGTATAAATTGACCTGACTTTTACTTGCTCACATGGACATTGCAGTTTGCAGGTGGGGTTAAAGGTGACATTTCCAGGTGTCCGCAGCTGGAGAGGGCTCACACAAATTCCAACGGGATTATTTTATTAAGAAATTGGGGCCCTGAGTTCCTAGGTTTTTACCCCTGCAGCTGGAACAAATGTTTCATGACCAACTGTAAAGCTGTGACTGTCAGGAGCCAACTATGGCAAATTTCTGTATGTTTGAAATGGAAAGCTGGACACTTCCCTGTAGAGCCCAGCAGGGTGCATATTTTCCATTGTGGTGGGAGCACCGTCTGAGTAAATGAATAAGCAGGACTAATGCTTTGTATGGAATCCGGAATTACTAAAGAATTACTACAGCTCAGCTGCCAAACCAAGAAAGTAATAAAGATGGAAGTTGAACGGTTTGTTCATACGGGAAAGTTCAGCTGAAGATCTTCACTTGTCTGTTTGTAGCTTCCCTTTGAAGAATATCATTTTAAATTGATTTCTTACCAATGGCCTCTGTGATGTGTGTCTCTAATGAGCTGGACCAGTGTGTTTGAAATGTGAATTGGGAATGTTGGAGGCATAAAGGCCTGTAATACCCTAATAAATCTGAGGGGCTTAATCATGTTACATTTTGCTTAATCATCATATTTCAAGGTTTAAGTTAAATGTACTCTGTAGAGTTTTTCACCATTAATAGAACAATGTAGCAACGTTTTTATGATTGGAACCCATTCATTTGTTCATATACATGATGACGTTTTGGCGCAATGCACATTGCTGCATATGGTTTATAATAATAATAATAATAATAATAATAATAATAATAATAATAATAATAATAATGTTAAACTTTATTTAAATAGCACAAAAAACAAGGTAGACATCGGGATGTGAAGGGATTTAAAAAAAAAAAGAGTACAGAGCTAGTCAGGTGAAAGAGCAACCAATAATACAAAAAATGACAATATAAAAGTAAAGCATAGAGCACTATCAGGTAAGATAAGATAAGATAAGCTAGTAAAAGATAAAAGACTTAAAATGATTGTGGAAATAAGTTTTTTAATGAGATAAAGTAGGTTCTTTTGATTTAATGAAGGCTTATTTGCAGAGGTGGAAATACTGTATTTAAGTCCAATTCTGAGCTATTGTATTGAGCATTTTCATTTTCATCATATGTTTTGTATTTGAAGCTTTTCAGGTGGAGGCTCCATGAAGGACATTTGCATAGAGATGAGAGGAGTAAAACACAAATGGTGAATGACTACTCTCCACCCAAAGAGGGAGGGAATAAGAAGTCAAATTAGGAGAAGAGGGGGAGTCTGTATGGAACCAGAGTAAGAAAAGTGTGGAGGCTCTTAAGGACTACCAGGAATCCTCCACTAGAAAGATCGGAAGCAGAGAGAGGAATCGGTTTAATGCACAGCCTGCTACAAAAACAACAATCAGCTGTGAGAGCAGATTTTTAATCCTTCATTTTTCCACTCAGTGAGCAACCAAAACATTTCAAGCATTTTTTCTGTCTGAGAAGACGCACAACTGAAGTAAGTAGCCTATACGAGTTTTCCCCTTAAATATTCACTATGTTGTTTCTGTAGGTTAATAAGTAGCCTATAGTAGTCCTATAAACTGTAATGTGTGTGTGTGTATGTGTGTAACCTGGCGGTATGAAGCGGCAGCATGACGAACCGGCAGCAGTAACTCACACGTGGCATGAAACTGAGACTTTTACGTTAGATGCAAAAGGCACTCTGTACACAGACTGTAACATATTAAAGCTGCTAATATGTGTAGCCTTATGGAGAGAAAGTCTTACTTTTCGGGCGTTCACAGAGAGGGAGAAAGTGTCAACAGAAACCACATAATGAGTAGTAACCAGAGAGTTTCGGTAGTGTTCATTCAAACGACTGCTGCTTCAGGGAGATCTGTGTTTATCTTTCAGTGACGGGTAAACTATCAACTTCTGTCATTATGCTCATCTTGTGAGCATATAATAAGCACATGGCTAATTAGAAACATATTTTATTACTCTGTAATTTAAATGGCAAGTTTGGGTTAGATAATATATGTTCCCTTCATTTAATTGAAAAAACAAAACTTTTATGATTCGATTTAAATCATTAAAACAACTTTAAAGTCAACATTGCCTGTAACAATATTACGTGTGTTGAGTTACATGCAGAGTAAGGTGGTAATGATTACAATGGTTTAACCAGTGGTTTGTTACCCAGCACTATTATAACTACAGTCCTTTGATTTCTGCCTCTTTCTGCCTCCTTCACTGTCACCTGTAGGCAGGTGTGGTATCATGGGGAACAGGTGGTCTTTTTGTGCGTGTCGGGCAGCACAAAAACGCGGCAGCAGACTTACTCCGTGACGGGTAATAGCTGTCTATTCAGCGGCCGTTCCGGTAACCGGACCCCGGGCTGAGGTCATGCCCGCGGAGAGACAGCTGCTCGCCAGCCGGGCAGCCTCTTTTTTGGACTCCTCGGGGAACAGAGGCTCCTAGGGCGCGTGGTTTATTTTCTTGGAAACTTGTGAGGATAAAGAGTTTGCCCTGCGGTCCTTTATGTCCGGCAGAGGTTGATAAACACGGCTGGTCAAGGTCAGAAACATCCCCGCGGGGAAAAAAGCATGGTTGGATGGGAGCATCAACAGAAAGACTTGAAACAAAGCAGGACACGTGATGACTTAAATATGTGATGGTCAAGTCACATTTTAACACAGAAGCAGCAGAACATGTTGTTTGAAAAACTCATAATAATAATAATAATCCAAAATTAATATCTCATTTAATACCCAAACTCTACTTAGCCATAACAGTGGAGTTAGTCATGGCAACATTGCATCAGCTGCTGGTGCTCAGGTATTTCAGGAAGCAGCTTGTGTGTGTTTCAATATGCACACACACACACACACACACACACACACACACACACACACACACACAGACACACGCTTCACAATGTTTTATGACAATGGCTCACAACTGCCTGCCAACCCAAAAGAGTATTTGCCTTTTTGTGTTTTAGCTTGTTTGCAAGTCTTTGCTGTGTGTTCCTTCTAGTCTGTAATGACAACAATGAAGTTTCAAAGGAACGGCTGCCATATCAAGTAACACAAAACTGGCGGGAAACCAGAAGTAGAGAAGGGGGGGGGGGGGGGGCAGATGGTTGTCTTACATCACATGGTGATTATAACTTTAGCTGAAATACACACTAATGAGCAACTGACACCTTTCTTACACACGCTCTGTTGGCGCAACACCAAGTAGCTATCACTCCGTGTTGCATTTATAATTTTGTCGCCCAAGCAATGAGTGTGTGTGTATTGTGTGTTGCAGCCATAGCTAAGCAAATCCAATCCATGTGACAGTAGCCTCTATACTTAGGCCTTTAAAATACTGTGTCTGTTCATGTTTGAAAGACTGGTCAGTCTGTCCGTTCTGTAGCATTAACACAAACAAATTACTTTTAAGCAAGGTTTCGGTCAAAGACCTTATTCAAGGCAAGAAGCAAGTGAATGCAGCAGTACAAAAGCTTCAAAGGACATCCCTTGATTAGCCTTAATGCAGAACACTCAGTTGAACTTGTGTGGCTAAACATCAAGGGAAACACTAAGCACATAAAATATAAAAAAAATACACAACAAGAAAGAATACGCAACAGTAGAGATAAATGCTATGTAAACATCAGACTTCAGACATCTTCAAACACAGAGCATATAGACTATATTATAGTTTATTAACAGCCAAAGACTAATGTAGAAATCCTCATTAGCACCCAGTGGTTGATCATTGTTTTACCTCTACACTGTTTTGAGACTAGTTCTGCATTTCTCTAAAATGTTAAACAAAGACATGATTGTATCTTTTAGTGTGTTGGTCAGACAGAGGGGTCGTGGGGAGGATTAATGGTGCTCAAAGTGACACAAAGCTGGCACTAAACTGCATAGTTGTGTAATTAAAATGCAGATGTCATGTTTTTGGACCACCGGCCTTTAAAGTCATGGTATTACTAGAAATAGTTTAGGATACATTGAAGTGATTGCACTGTTAATATTAAAGATATTCAATCAGGGTGGCATGATCAATTTACTGCAGTTTTGCATCTTTGCTATTTGTTACATTTTTATGCTACCGTTTGCAGCGGTTGCTCCTGATGCATCTTCTTTGGCTCGTTCAGGCATCTTTAGCAGGTTGTTGGAGTTATCAAACCCGAAAAAGGAGCGCCGTAATAGCCACGTGGTTACAGTGCATGCCATGTAACAGCACCGTTGGATTCCAGTCTATGGGCCTTTGTTGCATGTCATACCGCTATCGCTCTCTCTGACCATTTCTCCACTGTCATCTGTCAAATAAAGGCGAAAAGTTAATGTCCATTAAAAAAAACAAAACAACAAATGCTCTTTTCAGTGATAGACAAATAGGTTGCTTTTTCATAAATGTGTAACTTGACAGTAGGAGTTAGTTTAAAACTTGCCCACTACATCCTCTCCTCTTGGTTATTTTCAACATCACTAGATGTTTACAAGTAAAGGTTATGTTTTGACATCAACAATCCTCTGATATCCTGTCACTGAGTAAGAAAACTCAAAACTTGATATATGATATTATAGATAAGAGAAGGGGGCCTACGGTAATGATGGTGTCATGATACAGGTAGGATACTTTCTGCAAAAAACGCTTTTCTAGGTACACAAAGACAATCATATGATATGATACGTAATTGAAGAGGAAGATTTACCCCAATCATTCAGATTTCAGGTAGCCATATGTGAAGGAAAAATCTTAATGAGCAGAGTACTGGAAACCAAAAGAAGCTGCAGGAGACCGAAGTGATGTCTTACGTTGAAGGTGTATTTGATCTTATACAAGGAGAACAGATAATGAACAGTACAAGGTCTACAGAGATGCAGTCACATTGTCTGCCACCATCAATTCTCCCAACCAGCTCAACTCCCAACTCTCCCTCGATATTTATCCTTAACAAGGCGCTCCATCAATTGTTTACCTAAAGATGGATCACCTCGATGGCTCCTCAAACCCGAGTCAACACTTTCTAAGTAAGAGTCATAGCATCGTCTGATTTAAGGCGCGCTGACCCTGATTCTCTGGAGACTGTTCTATCTCCCTGACCTCGTCAGTCTGCATACACTGGGACCATCTTACCTCTTATCTTGCAGCTGTGGGCCAACAGCTCCGGTAAAAGATCAGCTATATGTTTTGGAGAGATAACATGACCAGAAAAAGATGTTAGTGTTTGACCTAAGGCCTACTCAAGTATCCCCCAAAATGAGAAGGATAGTCTAGGATCAAACTATGTAAAGAGTCTAAGGCTTTAATATATATTTTATTTGATGTACTTGACTTACCACCATACACTGGGGAAAGACTTTCAGCATCATATTGATATTGACATTTATTTCCATTAGAGCTGCAAATATTAGACAATTAATTGATTTGTTGCTCAGCAAGGATCTTATTATTTGACACATTTGACCAATAGTTTTCAGACTTCTTTCATATTATTTTCTAATAATTTCGATTTTCAATAATTGATTCATTGTTTGAGTAAAAATGCCAATAGTTTGACAGTTCCATCTTCTCCAATGTGAGTATTTGTGAATGTGCTTTTTATTTGTTATTATAATTATTATAGTATAATTGAATTTTCTGGAGTTTGTTTGAATTGTTAGTTTTCCTTTTCGGCTATAGTCTCACCCCTGATTTTAGACACCAATAGGCAACAAGTTAGCCAATTTGCTATCTATACACTCTTGTGGTTTAATTAACAGGTTAATTAGTGTATTAAGCATTTACCAGACTGAGTGAATGAGCACCGCCTCACTCTGTCACCTCGCTTGAGAGTTGTGTGAGCACTAAAGGGGTTTTCAGCATGGGGTGTCAGTTACACAGAAAACCCCCTTTTCAAGCTCTCTTTTTAGCACAAAGGCGGTTCAGTGTGCTATGGATAATCACATTACATGCACGCCTCACGAGCACATACACAGACTCATGGACACACGCAGAGACAAATCTGTCCCATTAGATCCTTCTGACTTCTCCCATGCAACACACACACACACACAAACATGCTGAAGAGATGCCCTCATTAGGAACTACTTTGTATTTCCTGTTTGAGGCCTTGACTTGCAGCCCCCCCAACCCCCCTCTCTTCAAATCAAGTAGTTGAGACTTTTCCTCCCTCTGTTCCTTTCCACTACTTCTCTGGTTCCCGCCAAATAAAATAGCTGTTTATATTTGGATCTTTTTTCATGCTTGTGTGTGTGTGTGTGTGTGTGTGTGTGTGTGTGTGTGTGTGTGTGTGTGTGTGTGTGTGTGTGTGTTGGATCCTATACAGTCTATGCTTTGATCATGTCGGGGGGCGGTCGTGACTTGATTCTGTGTGTTGGTCACTATTGTCCCAGGTTACAGTGACCGATGACCTGTCCTATGTGTGTGTGTGGGTGTGTGCGTGTGTGCGTGTGCGTGTGTGTGTGAGTGTGAGTGTGTACTATACACACTTGGTAATTTATCTATCAACGTGGTCGGTGTGTGTTATTTGTTTACATAAAAGCTGCCTCACCACTCACTTTTGACCCATTAATCCAAGTGAGAAAAACCCCCAAACTAAACTGTGGTTACATGCTGTTGAAAGACTGCTTGAATCCTTTTAAAATGCTATCCCTATTTCCAGAACAAAAGCAGACACATCGAGCGCTCAGCATTGTTTCCTCTGTTCAAAATCAAGAGTGAAATAGCTGCTCTGTTGGCAGCCCAGTGGGAGGATTTCTGAGGACAATGCACTGCAAGGTGTCAAGTACCCAACAGGGATTTACAAAACAATGACTGGTCACATTAGGCAAACTGAGAGAAAAAAGTCCTGTCTTGTGGGGCTCTATCAGGTCTCCCCAGTGAAGTAAACATAATGAAATATCACAGATTATTTTTATTATTTATTATTTTGTGGAAGTCAATAGAGAGAAAGAAGATGCCATTTTGTAAATCCTTTCTCTGTACTAGTGATCAATATGTGGAACTTCTCACTCAAAATGTACCTTTTAAACTCAAGTTGGATCAACTTACCTTGAATGCTTTTCGTTTAGTTAAAAATAGCTTAGAAAAATGTGAATGCTTGCTTCTTACATTTATATGATAGTTGATTAAATATATTTGTATTTTTTACTGTTGGACGTACAAAACAAGACAATTGAAGACGTCCTTTTGAGTTCTGGGAACTTGTGAAGGACATTTTTTACAATCAACTAACACTAATGGATTGATCAAGAAAATAATAAGTAGCTTGATCAATAATGAAGAAAAATCCTTAGTTGCAGCTCTAGTTTGCACATATTCTCATGTTGAGCTTTGGGCTGTTTTTATATATGTTCTTGTCGAGTTTTGTCATTTGTATAGAGGCTGATCAAGAGACATGATGTGCTATGTGGCAGTGGTCCATTTTATATTCTTGTTCCTGTAAAATAATTGACCCACTGACATGGCCTTACATCTCAAAATGATGGTTCTAAATTAAACTAAATGTCACCTCTCGTCCATCACAGAGCAGCAGCGATGGCGCCCTCTCTCCTCCAGGCGTACAGGAGGCGCTGGTGGATGGCGGTGACGGCGGTGCTTGAAAACCTGCTGTGTTCGGCTGTGCTGCTGGGATGGGGCTCCCTGCTCATCATGCTGAAAAGACAAGGCTTCTACTCCCACCTGTGCTCAGGTAATATCAGCAGCTCTCCATCACTTAACCCTAAATGTTGTTTCAGCTCCCAAAACATACTCAACGATGTTTTATCACCTTGATACTTCATGATTTCTAATTTTATGAGACTTGCTCATAAATGTGATTTTGAACTGATGACGCATTTAAGCATTACATACATGTTATATTCTCTATAGATAGTGTGCAAACACGTGACAAAACTGTGTGACGTATGTGTGCGACGCCATGTTGGATGATATACAAATCAACAATGGCGTCTAAAGCGAACAACAACAGCAATACAACTCCGACTTCTTCAAAGTATTGTGACTCTCTGGAGTCCTCTGCAAAGGCAAGATTCAGAGGAAAAAGTCCAAATTTGCGGCCGTGACCCGTACACGCTAAAGCCGTCGGATTATATTGCGGATTTAGATTCATTACCGCCGATTGAATATCCGGATATTGTGAACTACCTTGTGCTACAAACGTCGTGGGCAACCAACGCACAAATGAAGACATACAAGAGCTTAGATGCTTATAATGTCTTTGTTTCTGGCTCGGTTGGTAGTCTCCTTACCAAACCAGTGAAAGATGACAGGGTGCTCGTCCATGCCCGTGTAAATCACTCTCAAAGAGCTCGAGATACACCGCTCAAGCCGTGGTTTGTGAGTGAGAATATGATTGTATGGCTGGATTAAGCGAAGCATGTTCTCACATTGGTGCTTTGCTTTTCGCAAGTGAAGTAGTCTCAAGAATAAGCCAAACAAAAACATGCACAGAAGAAAAGAGCAAATGGCTGCCATCACATGTAAAGAAAGTGCCTTATTTACCAGTCAGCGATGTGGAGAAGTAAGGTCTTACAGTGTTTGGGTATATCATAAGCACAAATGTTTAACGTAAACATTGAAAACATAGCTTTAGCATGAGCTCTTACCAGATATAAAGTGGACGCCACACACACGGGTGAATTGTGCTTTTTCTTCTGTTAAATCCTCACGATTTATGTGGCTAAACCAGCTTACGGCGTTCGGTAGACAGCAATTCATCCCTCTTTTGTGGATCGTTGTTTTTGATGATTTTAGGAAATCTAAAGAACCATTTCTCTGGGTCACGAGTAGCGTTATGACCACAAGTATACACTTCGCACAAGGTTGGCATTTTCTTTCAATCTTAGACGTTTAAATACAAAGAAAATTACGAACCCTTGCAGCAACTCACACGTGATTGGTCGCAGTCTTGGTTGTGTATTCCGTATTCCACACGATCTATATCTGTGCTTGGTGTTGACAGTTATTTGTATGCAGCACTTAACATCCCAATTCCCAAATTATACTGTTTCTCTTACTGAAGTTTTGTACTGGTTAGTTTTTTGTGGTCTAATTGATCTAAAACATAAGTAATGTCACCGTGTAGGATACCATACTGAACATTTCTTTGCTCACAAAGGACTTTGGCAATCCCACATGAGTATATATTTGTTACCCCATATGACTTTTAAAACATGACATTTTGTCGTATTTAGTGTTACATCGTAGCTTTATGCTCATTTCTATATTTTGACAACTTTATCAAATGTGTATATAACAAAGGAAAGGCTACTTTTCTGCATATGTGGCTTTTAGAAAAGAGAAAAAAATAGTTCATTTTGCAATCATCAGTTATATTTTTTACGCACACTACCTAGAGTACCTGTGTGACCCTAAATAATGAGGAAGTGTAGCCAATGCCAACAGTGGTTTTCAACCTTTATGACTGATGCTTGTGGCCCCTCAGTTTTGAAGCAAGGGTCTATTTGCGACACTGATTGCATGTGTCTAGCAGCTGTGACAAATTATTTTAAGAGGCATGAGAGAGACAATTCTTCCAATAAATTACTTCCAACAAAGGGCAAGGATTAGAGAAAAGTCTGGGGAAAAAATAATTGTATACAGCAAATCTGCTCCCTGACCCTAAGGGTTAACATCTTAATCGTCTCTTGACTCATGACTCCAAATGTTTTTTATTGGTCTTTCTCTAACCATTTCCCTCTCTTATCTCTTCCCCACAGAGAATGACTCTGCGATCGTGTCTTTGGATAACGCCTCCACCAGTGAGGTGGAGGAGTGGGTGAGCTGTGTGGACCAGGAGGAGATGCTGAATCTGGGCTTCACCATTGGTTCCTTCTTGCTCAGTGCCACCACCCTGCCACTCGGTATCTTGATGGACAAATTTGGGCCACGCCCAATTCGACTGGTGGGCAGGTAAAGGTTTTAAAAATAATTACAAACATGCCACATTTTTCTGCCAGGGGTTGACATGTTAAAGCATTTTTTAATGTTTAGTATAATTCACATTAAAGATAAAGATTTGGTTTATGAAAACTTGTTGAATTTGTCATTTGGACTACTGAAAGTCAATTCCTCAAATACTAGAGATAATAGTAAAAAAAAAAAAAAAGCAGATAGTTCTCATTCCCAAAGTGGTTCCTCAGTATGTGACTCAATACATGTAGGTGTGGCAGAGTGTGTGTGTGTGTGTGTGTGTGTGTGTGTGTGTGTGTGTGTGTGTGTTTGTGTGTGTGTGTGTGTGTGTTGTTTGTATAGTAAGTAGTAAAACTCTCTTTCTCATTGGGTGTGGACACATGTGAACTTTAGAGAATAAAGAGGGACTGCCAGTCTGCAGAGTAAAATGTTAAAGACATAATCTTTCTCATTCACTGTTTCAGCAACTATGAAATTGAGTAGCCAAAAAAACGCTTAAAAAAGAGATCAAAGTTGATTTTAAAAAAAAGGGTGATCGAGAAGTTTATCTGCAGCTGCAGGCAGTTAAACCACTGACAGTTTCAGTCTTTGGCAGATAACCAACGACTTAACTGCTGTTTTTTGAATTGTACTTTAAATGTGTTTATCTTATGATCCAGGTATATCAACAGCAGTTAGTTATCCTGTGGTGTTTCTTTCATGGGAGTTTCTATACTTGTTGCATTATTAGTAACAAACACTAATATTATTTAAATGTGACTTTCAGCATGATAAGATGTGAAATGTACAAATGTAAAATGTCCTTGTTCTTTTCACAGTTCGTGTTTTGGTCTGTCCTGTGTTATAATGGCCGTGTCTTCTTACGACCCTCATCGTGAGTACAAACACAAACACATGCATGTGCCACATATCAATTAATCTACTGCAAAATGTGACGTTAGAAATCTATAGATCTGTTGCAGTTGTCTTCCAGTTTAAGTTGAGTGACCAACCACCCGTGGTCATGATTTACCTAAAGATTACAAGCTGTTTGTCTGGAAGAGCAACATTCTGCATGCTTACACATTTTTACTGAGGATTTGTTCACTTACCCATATTATACAACACACTCACAGCTGAGACAAGAAGGGCTTAGTATAGAGCACCTAAATATACAACAAAATTAAAACTAAATAAATGTAATAAATGGTGCCATTTATGTCTCCATAGGTCCAATGATGAAAGGCATTATAACATATCCGTTGTTAGTTTTCAGTTTTACTTTATTTCAATTAAAGATAAAATAAGATTTAAAGAAAATGACAATAAGGTGTAAGATAAGATGATATAGCACTATATAGTAACTATATAAGTGTAATGAGAAGAAGGAATGAGATCAGGTTCTAAACACAGTGGCTCAGCTGGTAATAAATACACACCAGGAAATGCCTGTGTGCTACCTAAAAATGCAATAAGACAATCAGTGTCAATGTTACACTTTTGGTGGACGAGGTGGAAGACATGTCCTTCAATCTAATTGAAAGGAGTTGATTTTGGCTCTTCTCTTCTCTTCTCTTCTCTTCTCTTCTCTTCTCTTCTCTTCTCTTCTCTTCTCTTCTCTTCTCTTCTCTTCTCTTCTCTTCTATGTTTCGTTTTATTTTCTTTGCAGTTCTGTCAGCGCTAATTTTTTTGGCTCTCTCCCTGAATGGCTTTGGAGGCATCTGCCTGACCTTCACCTCACTCACGGTAAGACACAAAAAAAAGAATTTTCATACAACAGATTGTGATAATTAGATAATCAGTAGCACATTCTTTCAAACTAGGATTGGATTGTGTTCGGGAGCTTTGTTGTGTTTTATGCAAACCACATATTGAATTGGACGGTCATCTAATGCTGCCATTGCTTTTACACTACGTACTGTATGTGTGTCTCTGACCAACTCCAAAAATGTTGTGTCTTATATTTATAGTGTATTTAGAGCTGTCTAATGACAGCCATGACAAAGGCAAGGGAACAGCTGTTCAAGATACAACTGTCTTCAGGTTAAGAAAATAAACCACATAAAAATCATTCAATGTTTTAAATAATCATGTCAGATTCTGAGCCAAAAGGAAACAAGTCAATTTCTCTCGCCCTCCATCTGTCAATGTCTGATTTGCTAAACATACAAACCAGAGCAAGTGAGAAATTGAAACAAGGCCGTCTCTTAAATCAATTTTTATTCATCACATACAAGTATGTAGAGTGAAAGGTTGTGTCAACCTTCAAGGCAGTGCACAATAACAGTATAGATAGATTATAAATAGTTAAATTAACAAAAATACCATCTAAAAATATACCAGAATGAGCAAAATATACAAATTATACCAACATATACAAAGTACAAAACATGTTAAAAAGTGAAAAGTGAAGTGAAAAGTGCACATAAAGTGGCAACTGTATATAAATAAATTGTAGTTGTCAGCATCATGTTTAGTATGCCAATTTGGCACCAACATGAGCCTTTCTTTCTTTCTTTCTTTCTTTCTTTCTTTCTTTCTTTCTTTCTTTCTTTCTTTCTTTCTTTCTTTCCATATTATAGCTCTAAAAGTCTGCTGTGGTTACATAACTCATATTCTGAGAAAGAACAAATTTGTGTTCCTGGAACAAATGAGCAGAACAGTTTTGGTAGCTGAGAGTCTCAGCGTGGTCGGGGCCTCTATTTGTCTCAGCTGAGGAAACAGTGTGTGCTGTGACTGGGAGCTGTGTTTGTTTACATGCACGTCAGGCATGTGTGTTTGCGTGTGATGTGTCAGCTGGTACCAACATTATCAAGTGTGTTTTATTGTTGTCGCTGCCTCCTGTGTCATGGCAAGTATTCCGGTATGTGAGTGTGTGTGCGTGCATGTTAACAGTGTTTCCGTCAGAGCTGCATATGACTTCTCCCAGATGGAAAGTCTCCCAGTTGTGTTTCCACCAATAACGGCTTGCAGTTAAACACACACCCCCCAAAGCTCGGCCCCTGCACCTCTATTCAAAACACTGAAGGCCACACTTTCTCTTCTCTCCTCTGTGCCCTCTCACTTCCTTCCTTTGTTCTTTTCCTCCCGCTCTTGCCTGTTTCTCTTTTCTGCCCAGCAGTCTGTAGAAAATCAATACAGGACCTTTTCAACTCTGCATGACTGTGCACACATGTGAATATACACGTGTGTGCATGGTTATATACACACTGGAGACGAACATGAAACATATGTTTATATAACGAAGCTGCGTATGGACAGATGACCCTCTCTTATGACTTTACCCCTGTAGCCTCGCTCTGTTGAAAAGAAAAGCACGGCTCTCTGTCTGTGGCTCAAATTAAATAAACATTCTGCACCTTTCAACTGTGCCCGTACATCTCACTGAAAACTGCTGACAATGGGAATAAACAGCTGACATGGCTGTTTAACAAAAGGAAAACATAAAATAAGTTTGTTTATCATCCAAGTCAGGGATGTGACGAGCATTGGTGCAAGGTGATTGTTAGCACAATTGCACAAAGTATGTTCGTTTTTTAATGGCAGCAACAAGCAGCATCTTGTTGGTGGTGAGTCATTACAGACTCATGCTGTGCAACCACATTGTTTAACTAAATGTATTTCAAATTCTTGTAGAGATCCCAAATTACCAAATACCAAAATGTCAGGCTGGATTGGGCTCTCACAAACTGTGATGGACTCTTTGTACGCCCTTCGTGCTGGCGCCAGCCAAGGCCGGTGGCATTATATTTTCGGGTTGTCTATCTCTCCGTCTGTACGTACGTCCCATCCTCGTAAATGATATCTCAGGAACACACTCAGGACTTGGACTCAATGGTAAACTGATTAGATTGGCCATATCTCAGGAATTAATACGCTTATTATGACCATTTCACACAAATGTCTATCAGGATGAAATTATGAAGTGATGACATTTTGGACAGACACGGATGTGAACTGCAACTTCACTGTTTGGCGGAGGCATACAACCACGAGCCGGTAGTTCTAGTTTTCTTTTTGCTGTTTTGTGATGTTTTACACATCAAATGATTCATCTTTTTTTTCACAGAGATAATTGAGAGATTAGTTGCAGCCCTGTTTAGAATGGGATTTTAATTACCTTAAAACTTATAGGGAAATTAAGGAGGACATGGCATGGTGAGGGGTTATTAGTTCATAGTTAAGAACATCTAAAGTTTTACACACTGGATTATATGTTTTATAGATATTGACTCATAGATTTCAGGTAGTGCTTTTCTTGAGCAAGCACGAAAAGACACACAAAGTGAGGAACCCAGGCAATGTAAATACACATCTATTTTGTTTATTATTATTATTATTATTATTATTATTATTATTATTATTATTATTATTATTATGCATGGCTGGTGTTTGGCCACTAACACGCACTGGTCCATTGGAAACACACACACACACGCACACACACGCACGCACGCACGCACACACACACACACACACACACACACACACACACACACGCACACACGCACACACACACACACACACACTTGAGTAATGTTCAACTCCCCCTTCTCTCTGTCCCTGTCTGACCTCTGTGTCTCTCTTTTCATCTTAAATTGGGTTGGGTGTACCAGCATTGACTGACCTCCACACCGTTGTTGTTGTTGTTGTTGTTGCGCTGAAGAGCGAATGACGGCAGAGTACAAGGACACACACACACACAGACACACACACACACACACACACACACACACACACACACACACACACACACACACACACACACACACATCCCATCATGATTTAAATCATGCGCTACTATAAAGCGCATGATTTAATCAAAGGACCAAAGTCAAGGACAAGGACAATCTCTGTTATTGTATAAGGAAATAACTTTCCATTGCCAGTTACCCATAATGAGGGAATAACTTTGTGATATAGAGATGATTATATGATTTGATACAATAGCACATGACAATTTATAATATACAGTAATAAAATATATGTTCAAATTATCTGGTGTGGTGGAAAATGACAGTTTAAGCATTCATCATCTTTTCTTAATCCAGCACAAAACACAGATCCTGATATCATAACATAAAACCTTTATCTTAAAGGAAAGATTTGAACATTGTTGATGAAATAATCTACCTGTTTGACCTTGATCAAGGTCTCCTCCTTGCCCCACAGACTCCATTTGCACTTGTGTTATGGACACATTTTACGATGTGTGTAGTAATAATAATACATCAAGTCATGTTGCAAACAAAAGCATAAAATTGGCAGAGAAATATAAATTCCTCAGAAGGAGCCAATGAATTACAGCAAATATGCCAAAGGGGTTTACTTAAAGGAGCAGTGATGGACATTTCAAACGAATGAGTCAAACAGCAGCAGTTCAGCTGAGCGATTTATTATGTGGACAAAATTACTCAAATTGCCCTTTTCAAAAACCTGTAAATGTTTAGTTTGTGACCGTTTTATTACAGGAGTTCAACATGTTATTGTGTGCTTTTTTAAGTGTATGGAGGAAAAAACATAAGTAAGTAAAAACTAGACAAAAAATAATAATAATAATAATAAGATTCACCTCTCATTGTGCTAAATAGTCCATACAATTCTAATTTCCATACACAGAGATCAGAGCCTGTGATGCAGACACAGTGTAGGTGTAAGTGATTTTCTGTTTAACAGGAATGACACTAAAAGGTGTTTAACTTGATGAAGGTTTGAGGTTTGCCCTATGACTCAATTTGGCGGTGTCTTCTTCTTTCACTACGATATTAAAAACTCATCTGAAAAAAACTAACCTTTGGTAAACGTCCAACCGCACCGATTAACATGTACAAACACACCCCTGTGGTTTACTAGTGACGTCCTGGTTCCCACATACTTATCTACCATTAATAGTGCATGTTAACTATGTACGGTATGACAGTACGGTGAGTAAGTCACATTGGCAATGAAGGAATGAGGACAGTTTTCCTGCACTTACTGTAACATATGTAAGATTTCCCTTCAACAGCATTGGGGCCTGTCTGATCACATGCTAGTGGGAAAAGTGTTGTTCCTCGCTGCTAGTTACAAGAGCTGTCAGTCTTCCACATGCTAACTTTGGTCTCAGCTAGCAGAGAGAGGCTTCTTTTAAATGTCCTCTACAAATAGAGCCCATTACTGAGAATTTGGTATGATTCTTGGAAGGATGCTTTGGGTAAACCACAAAGAAACTAGTCAAGAGCGAGAGTCAAACGTCGTGGTTTAAGGCTTTAATACAGGGCAGCTGAACCACCATCATCTTTACATTAGACTACTATTTTCTATGTTATATAAGTGTAGCTGCAGCTGGACATGAGTACTGTGCTGACGCTGTGAGGAATAAGGGTTTAATCCAATCTATGAACAGGGAGAAAGGGCTGCAGAGAATTGAGGTGGAGAGAAGAAGCCGGTGTTAATCAGCTGTGGTTTAGTGTTTCCTGCTGGGATCTCCACAGAGAGAGCGGCTGCAGCTGCGGCTTGGGGAGATCAGTCAAACCAAAAAGAAATTCCTCCCACTACCTCTCTTTTTCGCTATTCCTATCCTGGCTCATTTTCATACACAGCTCTCCTTCTTTCTCCTTCTCCTGTTCCCTTTTATTCCACTTTGTCATCCCGTATTCTGCCTCTCCTCCACACGTTCAGAACTGCATCAACATTTCAGTGCTCATTAAGCTACTATTTGGCCTGTTCTCTCAGTGATTAAGGTCTTAATTAAACTCAGTGCCAAAGTCTTACAACACCCAAGTAAGTGAGCACAGCAGGAGTAGAGAATGAACCGATTAGTCTTGACAAGCGAACAGCCAAAGCTCCATTTGTGTGTGACTCCCTGACTCCCTAACACCGGTTGACCCTCGCGTTGCCTCCATACTGTCACGTGTTTCTGTCGTTAGCGTTAGCATACAGAACATGTGCTGCAAGGCCCTGTTAGAAATATGTATTTTATGAGAACTGCCAGGACACAAGGGGTGGGAATTCCGCCTACTGCTGGCACATGCACTCACATATGCTAACACACATTTGACATTTTTTCCTTTGCTTTCTGCCTCACTCACGAATCTCTAAAACAAACTACTATATTTCTGAAAGCAAACATCAGTTAGCTGACATCTCACATGGCTAAAAACATCTTTGCTTTAACATTTGTAAGAGATGCAAACTCCTCTGTGTGCTCAGAGGGCCCTCTCGTCTACATTCCTCAAACCTCCGCAGCCAGAGAGTGCAACGCTGTACATCTCATGGTCACAGTCGGATCGTGAAGTATTTCAATTCTCAGAAGCACTGAAGGAGGAAGGGTGTACCCTGGGATGTTTTTCCCATCTCGCTCTGATAGTCGGGCTCTCTTTAGAACATCCTCAGGAAAGCTTTTTTTTCCTGTTTACCTGCCAACCTGAGATGTCCCTGTTGGGAAATAACCTTTCTTGGAAGTATTTTCTTGGAAGTTGTTTCATAGTTTCTGGTCCTCCAGACATTAGTGTCCTGGGGACTTCGTGGTCAAGATGCATACCATGTACCATGCCTCTTTCCCCCTGTTTTCATTCATTCATTACGTTTTTCATTAAGTTGCTACAACGGAATAATAGTTTTTAGAGCATCATTGTCGCTGTGTTCCCAATTTCCTAACTCTGAATTGAAATCATTTGGTCCCGCCTCAGTGAGATCAGTGAGGATAGCGCACACTGTGGAAGACAAAAAAGGGACTCTGACACTACGCGGTGAACTCTGACCCAGCGGGGAGATTAGGTGACGCCAGCAGAAGTTTGGAAAAACCTAGTCAGTGTTGAGAGAATAGTAAGCTTGTCCAAAAATCCTATACATGTGATTTTATAATCGTGATTGACCCATTTAAAAACTCTAATCAAAGGACACTGAGTGTGCTGGCAGCACAATAGGTCATTGTTACATTGTTAAGCTTCTTACTACTGTAAATAGGTCGACCTAATATATGATGTGTTAGTGCCTGGTGCCCACCACCTTGTTCCCTTTGCTGTGTGTCCTGAGTGCCCCAACTCTGGGTTCACCAAGCCCTCAGAAGTTCATAGAGAGCTGGCTATAGATCAGCTTCCTAATTTTTAATCCCAACTGAAAGAATTTGTTGAAAAATCTAAAGAATAGAGACGGTGGAAGGCTGTCTAAGTATAGCTTAGTCTGTGTTTGATCTATAGGGTCACTCCGGACACAATCTGGGTCATGACTTTGTTTCTTGTTCCCTCACGACATGGAAACTAATATTTTTTTAATGAGTCTGCTATGTGAGGAGAGAGAAGTGTGACTGGGTGCAAACTCAGGAGGCAATTCAGTGTCTTGAATAAGAGGAACTCCACTCCGTCCTGCTCACACAAAGCATCTGTCTGCCCTCTGCTGGTCAAAATGACATACTACATCTTGATTAAACCACAGTTTCAAGTCAGGACAGCCCGTGTCACATACGGGCATGATGTATGTCACATTGGCGAGGTGTGGGTGAACATGTTTGATTGGTGCAATAACTGACATCTATTGTCCCTGCAGCTGCCCAACATGTTTGGTTCTCTGAGCTCCACCATCATGTCTCTGATGATTGGTTCCTACGCCTCCTCTGCTGTCACCTTCCCTGGAGTCAAGGTAAATTACAAGGCCTATGTTAACAGAAAATGGCCACTAAGATTGCCACATAAATCATGTATCAACTGCTAAAGTCAAAGGGAAAGGGGTCTCTCATAGGGATGAACCCACATATATCGAATAGCCTGACTGCAGCTCCCCTCTACAGATTGTTTAAATGTACGCTACATTCACACGTTCACCATAAGGGTACGAGGTGATAATATGAGTGTTGTGTTTACAGCTAGTCCTGTCACTCACAAGAGGCCAAAACATTACAAAAAAAACCAAACACAACAAAAAAGACACTTTAAAAGCAAGTGTAAGTTGATTAAAAAAAGATAATAACCCTCTTCCTCACCCTCTCTTTTCCTCCAAGCTGATCTACGACACAGGCGTGTCCTTCCAGGTGATCATGTGGATGTGGGCAAGTCTTGCCGGGTTAGTCTTTTTCAACTGTTTCCTCAACTGGCCCACAGAAGGCTTCCCTACACCTGACGAGGTAGACTACAGGTCAGTGTGTCCGCCGGCCTGTTGTTTCATCTCTTAGAGACACCAAGGCACAAGAGTGTTCATCAGAAATAGCTGCTTCACTACAAACTTCAATGTGTGTGTGTGTGTGTGTGTGTTTATTTATAACAGTAAGATCCTCACACTGCAAGAGCTGCCTGCATCTGACCAGAAGGTTGTTGGAGAGAGACTGAGCCTGAGCCAGAAGAATGGAGACGTCGGACACTACAAAGAGAAACTTCCTAATGGACCTGACTCTGATCCTGCACCCAGTAAGTCAATAAACACACAAACAACTATTATGTTCTCCTCCATTTACTTTATATCAGTGCCTCCCAGGCTGTGGTCAAATATTATTATTTTTTGCTTAGGTGAGTGAAATGGAAGTATCTAACAGCCATGACAGGGTACACTTGCACCACCCTTTTCAAAAGGAAAGAAAAAAATGCTATCCCACAATTCCTTGCGGCAGCACTAAGGCAGACCCAAGTCAATAACGTTTGCTGTTAGATAATTGCATGTATACAGTATGTATCCTAGTGTAAGTGTAGTTCTCTAAGCACAACAGTTGCCTTTTTCTAAATCTGAATTCTCCTTCACATCTTTCCTTGACGTCATGACGTTTTCCATGGAGGTCAAAGAAAGGTAATTAGGATAAGACATAAGAAATCATTTTTTTGACTATTCGACGGCAGTCTTCTCAGCTTGTGTGCCCAAAACTATGTTGACATCACAGGTTGCATACGTCAACAAGAAGGGCTTAGAAACTTTTGTTTTGTTTTACAGAAATGACCTTTTACTACTTGTCTATCCTGTTTATGATCTTGTGACTCCTGATATATCTTTTGACTTCACAAGAGATATATGGGGAGCAGAAAGGAAGGGGGTTCCCATCGACCTCTCATACTGCATGTATATAAAAATAAATAAATGTACTTACATCTCCTCCTCTCTCAGAATCTCCTTCCTTCCGACAGTCTGTGTTCTCTCCCATCTTCCTGTGGAGTCTGGTTACAATGGGGATGTCCCAGTTGAGGATCATCTTCTTCATGGGGGCGATGAACAAAATGCTGGAGTTTATGGTCTCCCACGGTGAAGAGCATCGTGAGTGTCAAACCTTCAACCACATTCCCAGCAAAGAGTTTTTTTTATTTGTTAAGAACATCTAGAAGTTACTGACAGTGAGGGTCTTTGTTTTTATATTTCAGCATTAGATCAGCTTGTGATTGAGACAGAAGAGAAAGGTGAGTAGTGTAATAGCTTTACATTTGTATAACTTTGCTGGCATATCTTTTCATTTTCTTCCTACTTAATTGAATTGAATTTGTTCTTCTTCAGTGAGTTTCTACTCGTCCATCTTCGGCACGCTGCAGCTGCTGTGCCTGGCCACGTGTCCTCTGATTGGATACATCATGGACTGGAAGATGAAGGATTGTGAAGAGGAGAAGACCGTCTCCCCAAGCACAGAAAAGAGGTACATTTATTATGATTTGATACAATAGTCCCATTGAGATTAAGAATCTCTTTTTTGAAGGTAGACCTGCACAAGACAGGCAGCAGCATAAACAAAAACACAGCTAGAGACATAAAACACAAAAGTAACCAAATATCAACTAACTCACATTTCAAGAGTCAGTTTTGTACCCTGGTAAACTTTTAAATATTGACATCTTAAGGAATCTGCCTTTAATTATTTCCTTTTCAAAGCATCTAAAGAGATCAATACATGAAGTTTCAAGTCTTTGTAACTTGAGCTGTAGGTTGAGCTGAGGGTATGAGTATTCTAAACCCGACTTGGTCTATTTTGTTTGAAGTAATCAGATATGAAACAAGAAATAAATCAATGTTGTCAACAATAATATTAAAACACCTCTCTGTCTGTGCCCCATCAGGCAGAGCAGTATACCCATGAGAGACCGTAAGATCCAGAAAGTGACCAACGCCATGAGGGCCTTCATTCTCACCAACATGCTGCTGCTTGCTTTCGGATGTTGCTGCCTCATAGACAACCTGCCTCTACAGGTAGCGCACACACTTGCACACATGAGACCATGGATGGATTACTGAACGGGCCTACCGGGCACAGGCCCAGGGGCCCAAAGTGTCAGGGGCCCCCCTGGCCTTCATCTTTTTGGAATGTCACTCAAAGAGACACGTACCAACCACAAAGATATACAAAATGTACAACAAAGAGAAACAAAACCAGGAAAGAATAAAAAGTCCCAATGCTCAGATCCATTGATTGTGTTGCTTCGTTTCTGTTTCTCCTGCTCAGATCCTGACTTTCATCCTCCACACGATGGTCCGAGGCTTCATCCACTCTTGCTGCGGAGGCCTTTATGCTGCTGTGTGAGTAATTCACCCACCACATCACCCGCAGCTCTGTTTAACACATTCACATCTTAGAAGAAATTGTAAAACATAACCTTAGGGTGTAATGTTTCACAAAATGAATACCTATGTCACAAATCGTTCAAAAGTGGCGTCATGATATTTTTTCAACAAAGTAAAAATATGGAGTAACATGCCTTTGTTTTCTAGTTCATTATTAAGATAATAAACATTCATATTTATAACAGTATGATATTTAAGACTTGGCCCATTTAGAGTAGTTTTCCCAGCACCAAACATAAAGCAGCACTTTACAGTGTGATAAAAGCAACCAGATGTCGTGACACAGGGGATGCTGCATTATGTGTGTTCAACCACACCACGGCAACTTTTCAACATATTCTTTTAACAAAATGTACAAACTGTTCGATAGTCTGGTCTTTAACAATGCATTAGATATCATGAGATATGATACAGGATTTAGAGTAGTGCATATAAATATATTTACTGTTGTGATGGTTTTACATCATGGCATTTCTGCCATCATAAGTTTGTACCACAGAAGCTAATTTTTTTAATACTGTTTTATGTTCTAATTTTGAGCTCATTTCATTTGGTGTTTGAAACTTTTGGTAACCACCTGTATCTCTTCCACAGATACCCGTCCAACCACTTTGGCACTCTGACAGGCCTCCAGTCCATGATCAGCGCTGTGATCGCTCTGCTGCAGCAGCCGCTCTTCATCGCCATGGTTGGACCACTGAAAGGAGACCCCTACTGGGTGAGGACGCACTCATCTCTAACTCCATAGACTGGCAGCTAGTGACAAAATAAACTCTGCCACTCACCAGGAACTGTATGACTGTAACTGTAACTTTTCATCCTTCAGATCAACCTTGGCCTGCTCCTCTTCTCATTGGCTGGCTTCCTGTTACCGGGTTACCTGTTCTACCACCGCAGACAGCTGCTGAGGGAAAAGGACGCCAGAGACAAGCGGGCGGCCGGACAGGAGCTGCAGGCGCTCAACGACAACGGGATCAACGGCCACAAACCTCACAGCAACGGCCTTGCAGCTGTGGAGGCTTAGAGCGACACGACAGAGCGGAGGGGGCATTGTAGGATTTATTTTTGTATGTGCCTTCAAAATGAGCACCAGAAATCTACACATCCATATATATATATTGTTTGGATATTTCAAGTGTTTTTCGAGAGAAAATAGGATTCCTCATGTTTTGTTATGAGTCAGAGTTAGACTTCAAGTTCCTTGTGATTTTGGGACAAGATGTGTCATCATCATTTGTTTATTTATTTTGGTCATATAAGTGTCAAAGAGCCAAATTAGTGTGATTTAAAGCCATAGATTTCACTCTCAAGCACACGCAAAGAAACATGCACCCACCCTGTGTATGGTGTGTCAGACTGCGGATATCACAGTACTTGAAATTCTGTTATATAGTTTTCAAAAACTTCTATTAATCATCACAATCCTTGCTAACACCAAAGAACAGCTTAAAAATATTAGGAAAGTTGCACTCTCTACTTCAGTATTGTTTTAAAAGTGCGTAACGAAGCAAACTTTTAGTTTATTGTGCTGTTTCTACTGTAATCCCTCCGGCAAAAGCTATAAATATGTTTCTTTAAAACAAAGCATAAAAGAAATCAAGGAACATTTAAAGGATCTGAACATCTGAATACCAGACTTCTGGTACGTATAAATAAGTGTCTGAGGTATTTTCAGAGATATTCACACACACACACACACACACACACACACACACACACACACACACACACACACACACACACGTAAACGCACAGATAGGCTGGTTGTAGAGACACCATATCTACCTCCTCTGTTTCCTTTTTCTTTAATCGTCTCTCTGCAACCGACTCCTCTGTCCATCAATGTTTTGTTTTTTTTCTAATTAGGAACTATTAATTCTTTTAAATACCCAAAATGATTCATTTAATCATTACATAATTTTTCATTGTACATTTATGTTCATGAGATATTGCTAAATCAGCCCTTGCATTTCTGGAATTTTTTATATGTAGGCAATAATATTTTTTTATAAACAGGAAAAATATGTTTTTTGGAAAATTCACAAGGAAAAATATGACTGACTTCTGACATACGTGTGTCAATGTTATGAATCACTTTTTACTGCTTTATGCACAGAAATTAACTAGTGTGTGTATAAAATATGTATTTAAGTGTATTTTTATACTCTAGCTGCAGTAGCATTAAAAAGGGAAGCGTTTGTTTCAGTATACGTTTTTTTGTAGTGTGCGGATTATAAATTAAGCTCAGATGATTGACTGTGTATTCTGCTTTTGCTGTTTTTTTTTGCTTATTTTTGTAAACAAACCTCCATCATAATTGCTTTTTTAAAATATAACGGAGGTGTGTCTTGTATTTTATTGCGTATTCTGCTTGCTTTACTATATATGAGTGTGTACAGCACGTTAACTGATGGCTGAGTAGAATGGTTGTGGTTAAACAAGTTTTTTAAATATGATTTATTTTTGCTTAGATGCTCAAAGTCACATTAAAAGGACATCGTTTCAGCCAGCTGCAGATAAATATATATTATTCCAAAGTGACAAAATGTCTCTGTACATATTTGTTCTGCACACAGCAACAGTATAGTGTAGATTTGTTGAATCAGCTGTATTATTTAGCATTTTTTTACTCAATTAATTTCAGTGTGAAATTAGTAGATTCTCTCTCGTCTGTTGCATTTCTTTCCTGCGTTTTCCTTCGTACATAAAATGTTTTAAGCGGCTTGAATGCTCTCTCGCCATGAAGGAGATTGTGTTTTGTTTCAACTCTGTGCCTATTCTACCATCTTGCCTTTAATGCAACAGATATGAATGTAAGATTAAGATTCTGCTAAACAATACTCTGTAAACCAAAGCCATGTGTGGCGACTGTTAGCAAAACTCTTAACAGCAATGCCTTACAACACAATGCATTAGTTCTGCGGTAAATGCCAGTTTGATTTTAGTTTTGTCACAGGTGTTGATTCAGCTTGATGGTCATTTTGGAGGTTGTACTTTGTGTTATGTATAAATAATGTTGTGTGCGTTACAATCAGTGTTGGTGAGATTTTTCAGTTTGGCTTGTGTCATCACTTTCCTCTTGTGCAGTACTTTGTGAAGTTTAAAAACAAATGCACCATCAAGTTGCCTCAACAGTCACTAAGAAATGAGTCAGACAACCGTAGTTGCTGCCTGAATTGTTGTGTTAAAGTTTAATCAACACCTCTGATAATCTCTGCAAAAAAAACATCCTTTGCTTTGTATGTATTTTAAGACCACCATGGCTTATCTTATCTTCTCTCTTTACCCTTGGGGTTGAAGTGTTGGTATGCCTGCTAAATGTACACCTTTCTTTCCTTAAATCACTATATCCAGCTTCTGCATTTGATAAACAAATAAATGAATGAATGTAAACATATTTGCTATCCATGTAAATGATTCTTTCACAGCAACAAAGTGACTCGGCATCAGCCGATCATATCATCTAACAGAGACACAAGCAAAGATAATAACCAAAGTTTATTTGATTTTGGCATTATGGTCAAAAGATATCACAACAAAATCAAAGAGGGACATTCATACGGTGCCTGCTCAGTCATCCATAACATCAGCATCTTTCTGCCTCTGACACTGTTCTGTAACGTTTCTTTCCACCCTCTCACACATCCACTGCGCTGCTGCTCCTTTCTCTCACACATCCACTGCGCTGCTGCTCCTTTCTCACACACATCCACACATCCACTGCGCTGCTGCTCCTTTCTCACACACATCCACTGCGCTGCTGCTCCTTTCTCACACACATCCACTGCGCTGCTGCTCCTTTCTCACACACATCCACTGCGCTGCTGCTCCTTTCTCACACACATCCACTGCTGCTCCTCACACTCTCTCTCTCTCTCACACACACACACACACACACACACACACACACACACACACACACACACACACACTTTGATTCACCCCCTCTCTCATTAAACATACTCCCAATAATACAAGTATCTGTAAAACACACAAGCATCCTCTTACAAAATGCAAAGTCACACACACATTCAAACACAGGCGTGCACACAGTGGGCTCCTGTCTATCTGAGGCTGTTACTGTTGGGTTGTGATCCAGCGAGGCCGGGGTGGTCGGGACTGTGGCGGTTCTGGAGGGGGAACAGAGAGAGCAGCAACACACTGGTTTATAGGACGATTTAAAACAGACACCGTTTTACTTGTGGAGAGATCCAAGCGAACAGCTGTTCTGTTCACGTTTGCTGATTGATGTCAGTTTGATTCTTAATATTGAGGGGATCCAATGAGCTTTCTATCAGCTTTAGAGGGATCTGATGAGGATTTCCATGTTTCATATTAGTGGAGTTCTGTTATATCAGTATTGACGAAATATTGATATCATGTTAAATATACACATAATATTATGTAAATAAATCCAGCATTTCTTAAATCATTTCCATCTCTTTCCGTTCTCACTCTTTCCTCCCTCCTCCAACGCTCAATAATAATCATTAATTATTTTGATCATGATAATAGTGTAGTGAAAATATGATATAGTGACAGCCGTCCTTCATATATTGATGGGATGTATCCCACCAATATACCAATGTACCTTGCTCAGGGGTACAATGGTGGCAGCCTGGTATTGAACTACCAACCTTCTAGTGTTTTGTGTGGAAGGCGTACCACTAGACCACTAGGCCATCACCACGAAATTGTTTGTTAACAGGTCAGAGCTGTTCTCTGTTAGCTAGTTTTTTGGTTCTATACAAGTTCAGGACAAGGGTCTCAGCTGGCCCTCCATCTCTGCCCATAACTACCGTAGGACCCATAATAACACCTAAATAATTACTAGGTACTTGATCCATTTTCTTACCTTCTTCTTTTTCTTGTCTTTCTTCTTTTTCTTGCGGTCGGGATCATCGTCCCTCTTCTTCTTCTTCTTCTTGGGATCAGTGTCTGATGGAGTTTCTGTGACGTCAAAAAGAAACAGCTCAGTGGCCTGGAAACATGTTACATTCCTTGGGGTTAGTGTATATGTATAGTTTATGTTATACCTTGTGGTAATGGATCCTGTGGTCGATGGTGTTTGTGCTTGTGCTTGCTCTTCTTCTTTGGAGGCTGTATGTGCATCAGTCTGTACTGTTCTGGTAGCTGGGAAAAACGAACACAAAAACATGCATGCATTATGTATTGAACTGAACTCTATCATTAAGAGATTAAGGATTCCTGCAGGCCACAATATGATAACTAAAGAGACGTTGACATTATATTGTTGATATATTTATATATTCAGTTAGTACCGGTCCTGTGTGTAGTCTGAAGCCTGTAAGCAGAGCGCCTGTCAGTGGGTTGAAGGAGTTCCCACACACTGGAGGCTTATCAATCAGAGAACGCAACGAGCTGCCCTCCTGAGTGCCCGGACAGTCGATCATACCTGCAACACAGAAGAGAAAGGACTAGTTGGAATAACGTAAAAAACAAACAAGAGTGCACAACATCAGCATCAAAAGTCCAGTATAACAGATATGGAGTGATGTGTATTGGGGTGTTGAATATACATGTGTGGTTGGTATAGAAATACTGCACATAATCAGTGGCTTGTAATGACATGAAAGCTAAAATAATTTAATACAAGTCACTATAATTTGCTATTGGGCAAGTTTACAGATCAGAACCCCAGTGATGTCCGTTTATACATTTATTTATTTTTGTATTACTCACTCTGTTAAGCATCTTTGAGTTATTAGAAAAGCGCTATACAAGTATAATGTATTATTATTATTATTATTATTATTATGGACTCAAAGACCAGCCTTACATTTGTATCTAACAACTACATATTACAACATCATCTACAGGAGATAGGTGTGGCGAGGTTCTTGGAATAATGGCTCCATTAGTCGAGTTGGGGTTTCTGGCACAACTTCACAGAGATCAAAACTACAGGAACAGTTGTCGCCAACTACCAATGAGCACTCAGGTTACAATGAGGGGATTTATCATAGAACAGCTATCGAGGATAAAGTAACTTGGAAAAAGCGTTTGTTTCAGTATAAGTTTTTTTGTAGTGTGCTGATTATAAATTAAGCTCAGATGATTGACTGTGTATTCTGCTTTTGCCTTTTTTGTAAACAAAACTCATAATTGTTTTTTGTAAATGACAGTGTCCTGTACTGAACATGAATCACCATCTTCACTACATATACACACACACATATATATATATATATATATATATATATATATATATATATATATATATATATATATATATATATATACACATATACACACACACACATATACATATATACATATATATATATATATATATATATATATATATATATATATATATATACATACATATACATATATATATATATATATATATATATATATACACATATACAT
The DNA here is from genome assembly GCF_900634415.1 of Cottoperca gobio. Classification (NCBI taxonomy): domain Eukaryota; kingdom Metazoa; phylum Chordata; class Actinopteri; order Perciformes; family Bovichtidae; genus Cottoperca; species Cottoperca gobio. The sequence continues at coordinate 11,773,747 of NC_041364.1, forward strand.
ATATATATATACACATATACACACACACACACACATACATATATATACATATATATATTTGTCTAATGAGTGCAGCCTCCATCATTAGCACTCGACTGTCAGACCCACCTGGTAACTCTGGCAGAAAGTTGCTGAGCTTCTCCTTCACCTTCTTTCCACAGAATTTGTTGTAGGCGTGCTCGAGGTTGTAGTGCGTGATGAGGTTGGTGTTGCCCGTTAACTCGTTTCCCACTAAACAAACATTACTATCAGGGTAATTCATGCAAAAAACAACAAGTCCTGTCATATTTAACTAATTATCTTACAAATGACGTATCAGCACTAACATATCGATAGGTCCAGCCACAGCTAATGTGAGTTACATCACGTTTAACTTTAAAAACACAAAAACGGAGTTAAAACATAGAAAACTCAAGTGGATGTTTTATGTCACACACAAGATAAAAACCAACAATACCTATGAAAAACAGTTGGGCTAATACCTGTAACGTTAATTAGCTTACTCACTATTTTAGGTTTCACTTATCTTGTTGGCTAACGTTAGCTAGCATTGTTTACAAACTGCTTAGCAACCTTTGACAGCAGCTAAACTCTTTCTTCAAATTAACAGACAAATAACATACAAAGCAGACAACAGTTATAGCAGTCCGACAGTACCAGGAAGCTCCCGCAGTAAGTAGAAAGGTTCATTCATGGCTCCGGGCTTCCGCAGAGCAGGCCCTTCATCCCCGAGCTGCGGTGGCATCTGCCCCGTCATGGAGACTTGATTTTGCGGTAGAGGCGGCGGAGGTTTCCCTGGTCCGAAACCCAGAGACGACGAGCCGGGCGGTCCCTGAGCTTCATTTTGCCCGAACAGAGTTGAAAACATTTCCGTCATGTCTATGACGAATAATACATTTATATGAAAAGAAAAAGCCGGTTAATTCAAGCGTGTGGCCTGTTATTTGTTAAGATGTTCACCAGGAATCCATCCGTGTGTCAACCTAGACAACTACTCGACTCTTCACTTCTTTGTGGCATTATTTTCATGGCCCATGTACCGTAATACCAGGCACCAACACGCACATTACCATAATGATTGGTGTATGTTGGCCTACATGGATATAACCACTGAGGTCGCGAAACATTTTTTTATTTCAAGATTTAATGTTTATTAAAAAAAACAAAAAACAGGCATAGTAAACAAGATCAATATGTACATCGATATATCTGCAGGTCAAATAATTTGAAGATCACACATCAAAGACATCAGCAGGGCAGAGAGAAGATGCAAGTCTTTCAAACTCTGTGACTGTTGTCTAAAAGTGAGAGAGAAAACACACATACAAAGAACTGTTAACACGCAGGGCAAACTTTATATTTGTACTTATGTCATAGTGTACATTTTGTCCATCAGAATAAAATAAAAACATCACTCCCATTTACAATTTACTATAAGTAATATAAACGACTAAAACTTACATGAGGCTGATTTTTATAAATACTGTTCAATCATGGAGCTATTACAGAATTTATATTAACTGTAATTACGTGTTTTTTCTGCATTATGTAAAAGAGCTATGGTGTATTCATTTCCAGATGATATCTAATGTAAAAAATACATTTCCGAGTAAAGACTCAAGAATTACTTACACATACATTCCCTTTGTGAGTGTTAACATAATCTTAAATAGGATTTTTTTGGGGAATGTTATCCTGTACAGCTTTAATGTCTTTTTTGGCAATTGTTTTTCTCTCACCTTCCACTCATCAACAGCAGTAGAAATACGCTGTTCAGTCTGAACACTGCTCTCTCTACCAGCCTGAACCTTTTGTGCTAGGGCAGCATTCTCTGCTTGAATCTTTTTTAGCTCCTGTCGCATGTAGGCCTCCTGCTTTTGATAGTATGGCATCAAAAAGCTGCAAACGTCCTGCTCAGGAACCCCACTCGGCCGCCTAACAGAAAAGTGAGAGGGTAAAGCATTAAAATGTTGTGCATTTTTATCACATTGCAAAAGGGAAATATTACAGTGGTGATACACAGTGCAATGAAGAAAGGCACTGCACCTTTATTACAAGTCCTATAGTGAAACGTAAGCGTAATAAGGTGTTCCTAATGTAGTGATTAACACAACAATGCTGCAGAAAATCATTAGTATTGTTACTGCCAACAGTTTCCCTTTCTATCCCCCTTTATGTATCTACCATGATGAATTGTGGAGATGTCAATGATGACGAAATCTAAATACAATTCTTCAAACATTCATCAGTTAAATATTTGACAACAGTTTCTATACAAAACTACAATTATTCAGATTCTCAGCAGTTTGCATTAAGAAACACACCAGATCCAAATGCAGGTCAGAAGGTAAAGACTTACAGATATTTTGTCAAGAAAATGAACTCACTAGTTGCTTGCTGTTACAAGGTATTTGAATGAGTGGTGGTTATAGGAGCATATGGATGTCAGTCTTCAGATGTTGTGTCATGTGTTTAACAGGGAAACTGAGCATATATAGTCAAAAGCTTGACATGTAACGCGTGGATCATTTAATTGAGAGAAAGCAGAAGGTGCTGGAAGGTGAAGATTTAAGGCTGTTATTCACCATGCAGGGTCTTTATTTTTCTTGGCAGCGTTCTCCAGTTTGTCCAGCTCAGTCAGTTTAAAATCTAACCGGCCTTCTTCAATCAATCTGCTGATGTCCTCCTTCACATACACAGACACAGGCATTGATGTAAGCAAATAAAACCCAAGGCAAGACAAGTGCGTACACATATTTAATACAAACAACAAGGCAGGAGACATTCCAATTGTTGTTTATTTTTCATACATGCTATTAATGTGATTTGCTGCATACCTGAATAGTCGTCCGCAACTCCTCAATGAACTGCTTGTGGATGCTCTCCATCCTCTGCGGGTTCTTCTTGTACAGCGGTCGAAACGTGCTGGCAAATCTGTTAAAACTGGGAGTGAAAGCAGTGTCAACCAAAAATGCAGAGAATAGTGGCTTTACAAAAACAACAGACCTTTTCTCAGTTCAGTAATTTAGTACTGAAAAGATAAATTGATTAATCTATAAATTGATCGACAGAAAAATGATTGATAACAGCGTTGATTACTAAGTATTTGTTAAATAATTCCTCAGGAGAAAATGCCAAATATTTACCGTTTACAGGCTCTTAAATGTTAGTTGGACCTTTTTGAAGGAGTCACCTTGGACTGTGGGAACCTTTTGTGGGCATTTTTCACGATTATTCTTACACCATATAAACTAAACAATCTGTTAATTAATCAAAAACAAATAATGAAAGATAATGAAAATAACAATTTGTTGCTGCCCAAAAAAAGTTGTGTTATTTTACAAAAACTAATCTATTTGTAGGAGAGTTAGGTAAATAAGGCAGTTCATTATTATTTAAGAAATGACAATCCAAATATTTTGAGTAATTTGCTTTAAACAACCTTTATCAAAATAGGCAGGTCCTTTCTATAAGGTGTGGGGAGTTAGGTGTTATTATTTATTTGTATGCGTCTTGACTTTGCTGTAATTGTTTGTCGAGCACACTGTGGCAAATCCCTAAAAATTAAGTTGTATGGAAATAAAGTATTGAATCTTGGGCACTTCCTATGAAATGAATGCTGCACTGTTCATCAGTTCTGAGATCTCAGTCCTTCACACCAGAAGTTACTGTTTTAGTGGCTCATCTGTGTTTTCATGTTATCTTATTTGAAGCTTCAGATCTGAACTTATATCATTACACTGTCATTTACGGTAATGACGATCTATAACACGACAGCTACAAACTGGGAGTACTGCGTACACGGCTTTTCCCTGTCGTTTCGGGACAGATTTCCAAAAGCACAAATGACTCGTTACGTTACCTGGCATGGTCTATGAACTTTTCCAGGCTCTTCTGCATCACTTTGTTGAACAGCTTCAGCCTGTTGTACCGAGATTCCGGCTCCTCCTCGGACGGCTTACAAACTGATCCAGGGTTTGACATCTGTGAGGAAACTTCTCCCGTAGCTTCATTATTCTGGTTTTTAGGGGATCCTTTGACACAAACGTTATCAACAGTCTCCTTTAGTGTTGGGGCTTCGCCTTCCTCCATTTTTCAGCTTCCTCTGTTTTCCTTTTGTAGTACCCGCCAAATCTACGGCGAGTCGCTGCACCCAGAAACCGCGAAGTCGAATTTGTTTGGCGCATGCGCAGTTTGAGTCCAGGTCCAGTCAGTTACTTCAGCTGTCATTGCTCCTCAGACCCCTCGAGGTTGACTGTCGTCTCTGCCAACATGGGTCTAATCACTGGACTCTGTACTTTCTTGTACCATTTACCTCAAATTTACAAATGGCTGCTGAAACCGTACTATATCGCCTCAGTCTTAATGACGGTTGCCTTTCTGGTGGTACGAAAGGCTCCAGGTCTGTGCGAGCACCTGGCGACCCAGCGGGAAGACGGAAACTCCTGCGACTTTGACTGGGTGAGCATGCTGGGGATAGGGTTGCTGCCTGCTGCTAAAAATGGTGGGGCTAAGTCAGCTTATGTTAGAAGAGTTTGCTAATTTACTCACTTATTATCACAAAGTTGTTTCAAGTTTTTTGTCTTTTTGTTTTTTAGAGAGAGCTTGAGATTCTTATGTTTCTCAGTGCAATAGTGATGATGAAGAACAGGAGAGCAAGTAAGTGCACACACACACACACACACACACACACACACGCACACACGCACACACACACACACAATGTGTAAACCAACTGAACAATTACACTGTTGACACTGTACACAGTCACATCTCAAAGGGCTCATGCAATAAGTAGGTGATGCTCAATTTGGGAGGAGGAATCCACCAGGATCTAATTTGAGGAATATGAGATATATATCTCCCAATTTTACCTTTACTGTATACAAACTGAACACAGTTATTTAGGGCTGCAAGTAACGATCATTTTCGATGTCGATTAATCTGCCGATTATTTTCTAGATTGTCTAATCGTTTGATCTGTAAAATGTAAAAAAAAATAGTGAACAATGGACATTCCAGTTTCTCAAAGTCCAAGGTGATGTCTTTAAATGTCTCTTTCCGTCAGTCCAAAACCATTGATTTCTCTGTTTTATATCATATTTAACTGTTAATATGATATTAAACAGAGAAAAGCAGGACATCTCCATATTTCCATAGGTTTTTCTGATAGTTCTGCATGAAAATGACTTTAATGATTAATTGATTATCAAAGTAGTTGGCAATAATTGTTCTGTCCATCGACTAATCGATAAGTCCACTAATTGTTGCAGCTCTAAAGTTATGTGACAACAAGGACAAGGTATTTGTGTCTTATAATGTGTAACCCTTAAACATTGACCAAATAGGTATTTGTGACTTAATGTGTAACTCTTTCAAATCCTTAACCTGAAACCTGAGGAGAAGCCCTGCAGCAAACCACATCCAGGGAGAGCTTTACTAAAAACGTTGCTTTGTTGTGTAAACATGCCGTGTAATCCCGCCTTCTTCTGACCTTATCACAGCGTGAAGGTTTTTTCTCTGTTGCATTCATTGTTCCTCCTCTCTTCTCTCTCTCTGTGTTTCTCAGTCACACTGGAGCAGCACGTGGGCAACTTGTTCCTGTTCAGTAAAGTGGCCAACGTCATCCTCTTCTTCAGGCTGGACATTCGGCTCGGCATCCTTTACCTCGTAATGTGTGTCGGTCAGTGATCTCATAACCCTCGTTACAAATACCTCCCACCTCAAAACCAAAATTTAAGTTACATAAAGCCGGGATATTTATTGAAACTGCCTTCTATCATGAAGGTCTCATTACAGCAGTGTTCCTAACAAGCAGCAGGGTGCCGGCCCATCACAAGATGCAAAATCCTATAAATTGTTTAATTGTTGTTGGTACTTTAGCCTTCCTCAGGACCTTACTACTAAAGCTTAAAGAAACCTCAGATTCCAGTGTGTGGATACCTTTCTTTTATACTGCTTTAAGGTTTAAGTGTATGTTTATTAACCTAAGCTGAGATTTTATAGTTTCAGAAAATGTAAAACTTATATTTAGTTATTGTTTTATCCACTGGGAGCCTCTGTAATGTACATGTATCGGTCTCTATATCTGTGTCTTGTCTACAGCCTTCGTCATGACCTGTAAGCCTCCGCTCTACATGGGGCCCGAGTACATCAAGTACTTCAGTGACAAGACCATCGATGTGAGTGTTGCACTGCAGACGATGCTGAATTGCAGTCGTTTGAATGCTTGTAAATTCCTTTACGATGTTAAACGACCATTTGGATGTACAGCGGTACCTCAGGCATGATATGTTAAGGAAGGAGTTTGAAACAACACAACTAGTGGGAATTATAATAGCATAATCACGTAATAATATGCAATATAATACGAACATAAAGATGTGAGCTTCTTATTACACAATGCAATAAGAGCAAGTAGGTGTGAATGATGATTCACATCTAATTCTGTGCTATTGAATCATTAGGAGGAGCTGCAGAAAGACAGTCGTGTCACCTGGATTGTTGAATTCTACGCCAACTGGTCCTCTGACTGCCAGTCTTTCGCTCCCGTCTTGGCCGAGCTTTCACTCAAGTAAGAGATAATTACATTTAGGCCCTTCAGTAAGCAATATACTCAGGGTCAGGGTTTCCCCAGGCCTTTGAACCAGTTAATTAGTCACTAATGTTAAAACCAATATAGTTGTGATTGGCTGAGCTGTGTTCACTGTCTGATCACATGTTAATGTTAATTATTCCTCACAATAATTATTAACAATGATTTATGGTAGGGAACACAGATATATTTAAACATGCAACATTATGTATTTATGTTCTCAATCTATTTCAACATTTGAAAGTCAGAGTTATCACATCTCTGATATGTTTGTAAATATCTTTGACAGTTTTGTGTGAATGAGAACATTTGTAGCATTTTGTTAAAAATCACACCAGTTATATTTTAGTACAAAGTATCACCCCCGCAAATGAGACATTTTTCTTTCACAAAAAATACTTCTTGCTCCCAATCATTTTGAAAATAGTTTGTTTTCTTTCGCTTTTCTGCCATATTTAGTGTAAAAAACACACCTAGCGCCCCATCGTAGCTGCTCCCGCTAGCTTGTCTCAGCGAAAAGGGAAATGGAGATTTAGCTTACAGGGTCAGAGTTCATATACATAAAACATTTTTGTTTTTTAGTGTTATTTTAAAAAAACCAGCAAAACAATTTAATACAAATTTTAGACTGAGCTCCATGGTGACTAGTGCTATTTTTAGAACATGCCCTGCGGGCGACTCATGTGGTCCCTGCACCAAGTGTAGCACCGCGTTGACTACCCCTGTACTAGAGGAATACACTCTAGACTATAAACCTGGTCATACCTTTACTTAAATAAGCAACCATTATATGGATTTACTTTTTTAGGAAGTATTTTGCTTGAAGAAGATAAACCTTATGATAAATATAAGTTCAACACTCACATCTTTCTTGAATCTATTGAGTATTATATAGCCTATAATGGTATTTTATTAGTTCTGCATTCATGGTAAAAGCATGGTCTTTGATGTGAAACATCAGAATCATTTTAATAAATATCAGCTGCAGACAACAGCCTTCTGCTACATGATAGTGTTTGTTGAGGCATTTACTCAATTAAAATGGAAGATAGGCCTTTCATATTCCATCCTGCATTTCTGTCCAAATTTGACTTGCAAAAGATGTTCTGTGAAATCATTTAAAGATGCTTTAAATGTTTCCTTCGGTTAGTTCTGCAGAATAATCTAATTCAAATGCTCTCCAAAAAAAGACTACATGTTGGATGTTTTGCCTTACTTCAGTTTTGGCTTGAGGCCTAAATGTCTCGTGCTTCTTTCCCTGCGTACTGTAGGTACAACTGTGCTGGACTCAGGTTTGGGAAGGTTGACATCGGACGCTATGGAGAGGTTGCAGAGAGGTCGGTCATTTTCTCCGCATCCGTCTTTAATGATGTAGAAGTAGTTATAATTCTACAATATTGGTGTTTATGCATTCCAGAAATTTGACATTCTCTGAGTAATGTATCGACTGTCCCATGAATTATTTCTGAACAGGTACAGGATTAGTACTTCTCCTCTGGCCAAGCAGCTGCCCTCCCTCGTGCTCTTTCAAGGAGGAAAGGAGCTTATGAGACGTCCAATGGTGGACAATAAAGCAAGAGCGGTGTCTTGGACCTTCAGTGAGGTAAGTCTCGTCTGTAACAAACACATGGAGCATGTTCTGTCACGTTCACACATAGATGCTGACATTTACCTCATTTCATCCCTAGGAGAACATTATCCGAGAGTTTAACCTCAACGAGCTCTTCCAAAAAGCCAAGAAGCTGAACAAAAGTCGAGGTTTGAAAGAAGAGGAGCAGAACGGCACTGCGCCAGAAGAGGGCAGTGACGAGCTCCAGTCTGAAACGGACAACCTGGAGGAGCCCACAGAGAGCAAGAAAGACCAGTGAAGTGAAGAGGATGATTGCATGAAGTATTTCCTTTTCTTACGACATTGCCATGCCTTACATTATTGCAAAAGTCCAGAGTATTATGCAATGGAGAGAAGAAAATAGGTTCAACCACTACTAATGTCATCTCGCCACCAAGTCTTTACTGTGGCAAGTAAATACCCCAAAAAGCCGGACCACATTTCCCTGGTGTGACTGGGTATGATGCAGCTATGCAAAATACAAGCAATGATTTGGGGAAATTTTATTACTTAAATTATTTGAGAAAAAATGCCTTTTTTGTAACGATTGTTTTTTTGGCTACTTTCAGCAACAACTCATTACTGCGTGTAAACTTTTGCTGCCTGTGTTTTGCAACTAGTGTGTTTACTGATGTCTCGTGTTTAAAAACCAAAGTAAAAGGTGAGAGGTGAAACTGAAATAAAAAGACATGTTATTAGTTTGACCTTTTTATTCTGAGAAGACATCTTTTTAAAAATTCTTTATAAGGCCATTTTGGAAATGTCTTTAATGTACTCGTTACAGATATTTTTGAAACTCGTTCCATTTTGTCACAGCCCACAATAGCGATATTTTATCTCACAGAAGTATACATACTGTACTCACAGTTTTCAAATTGTTCAGTGGCCATCAGCCTTGGCCAGAGCAAGAAGAAAAGTAACACAGGTTCTCTTTATCTCCGTACGAGGGCTGCGGTGTCATTAATGATGCTTCTCTTTTTGTTACCACCCACACATCGACCTGGTGGGCTTTTGACAATATTCTCACAAGTACGCACGCCAGTGAAGCATTCAGCACGACAAACAAAAATCACATGCACACCGAAGACATAGCCTGGAAGGGTTGAAAACTCATAACACGATCGTTTGGGTTGAATGATGATACTTGTGTGCTTCAAGCATGTACTTTCCTCTAAGACGTGCTACATTCAGCCAGTTTTGACATTCTACAGCTAACAACGCCTTGATAGAAAAAAATAAATTAAGTGTAATGCCCAATCCTGAAACTCCCAAACACGCCTCCCTTTCTCTATTATTTTCTCAACATGGCTGTGGGGTAAAAAATGTTTTACAACTGTACCATTACAGAAGTTTTATAAGTCAATCAAATAAAATCTTATCTGCCTTACATTGTTTTTCCTCAGAAAAGTGTAAAAAATACAAAACCAATAGAAAAAATTAAATGTGCATGCTTAACTACGGTCTCAAGGCAAAAAATGAACAATCAACACAGTCGAATTGCAAACCAGTCCCACCTTGAAATTCTATTCAGTGGCATATTGCATTTAAGATTTCATTTATAAAGTTTTTCATAAAAAATATTCATACTTCCTATTTTTATCTCAAAAAGAAAGAACAGACACTGGCAGAGACTGGTTTGAAATCGTGCCCAAAACTACAAGGTTGTCTTGTCTGGTGAAATAAATAAGCCCTTCCCTTGCTGCCCCTATTTGGCTGGCCATCTGGTAAAGGTTCTGCATCTTGATTGACAGACAGAACATAACAGGAAAAAAAACAAAACAGCAAAAAGACATACAATGATCTTAAAGCTACTAACAGATTTTGCATAATGTCTCCAGCATAAACATTACAAGCGTACATTCCACAAAGATGCTTGTGCTGCAACCGTGATTTAAAATTTCTTTGTGGCTTTCAGAAAATTAAGCTCAATTATTTGCCACTTCAGCTGTCCACCAAGCGATCATCATTCTCTTTGGACGATGAAATTCCAGCAAGAGCTCACGAGTGGCTGATGCAGCCATTAAATACAAACAGGCAACTGATTTGATATCGCTTTCATGAATAATTACACACATCTGCCACCCTCATCCATAGTCATCTTCAATACCTGACAAGTTGACCCAATAATAATCTGCAAGATTTTATACATTTATATAAAACAATATTAAAAAAAAAAAAAAAGATTTATAAAAGTAAAACGATCGGGTTTATAGGTTGGACTCTTCTCTCCATGACTCATCGATAAACAGGTTGTGTGGTCCGTTCAGAAAGTGGAGAAAACGTTTCTATTGGTCAACAAATCCTCCCTCTTAAAATCCTACATCCACTGGATAAAGGCCATCCTTTCCTGAAGTGTCACACACGGTGGTCAATACTCTGTGTGCTAATCTACCAAAATAAAACAGCAACTCATTGGATAGCTATGCATGTTCTCTAGACATCTGTACCCAGCCGTGATCGTACAATCACATCAGTCTATGGCTCACAGAGTGGCTGAATGGAGAAGACTTGATCCTGTGAAAACTTAGGTGTCCCCTTTTACTCTTTGTTCAAATCTGAAAGGCTAGCAGAGAAGAGTAGCCAGTGGCGTACAAATATAACAAATTGAGTAACAGACAGGCCTGCTCCTTTAGTCCTTTGCAGCAGAAAAAAAGTCATTTTTCAGGAGCCTGCAGTCGTGAATAATGTTCAGCTCAGGGAAAAGACAAGTGGAAGTAGTCCGGTGAGTGTTCCCACTCCGTGAAGGATGCCTGTCACTCAAACTGATATTTCGTAAGTGGTCCCTCCGACACCTGTCACCTTCTTCACTCCGCCACCTGGTTTGGATGTGGTGTGATTGGCCAAGACTGGACGAGAGGTGGATCTGATTGGACAGCCATCAGGAGGGGGGGGGGAAGCAGGGGGAGAGATTAGGGGCGAGGACAGAGGATACATGAATGTGGAGGAGAGTGGTTCTATAATAAAAACAAAACAATCACAGCAAAATGTTTCTCTACTATCAGTCTTGTAAGGCATTTGGTAACTATACTTAGGGAGTTAGAAGAGGCTACATGACACAAATAAATAGCAGCTTGGTTAGGCATGCTTTCACAGAGCTAACATGCTTTTAACACTAATCCACACAGTCCATCAAGTGAACCAATAAGACTTCCATACGCACGTCCACACTAAACAAGCAAAGACTGACTGTAAACCGTGGAGGAGGAAAAGGAAGACTCACACAGATCAGGGAGGAAGAGGAGGGCTGACAAACCAGGGAGGAAGAAGAAGAGAATTAGGAGGAAAAGAAGCAGGCTGACAGATCTGAAGGCGGATCACTACTCACTGTGGAGCCTGTTGCCCTCCTCCGGCTCCTCCCCCTCCCAGCACAATGCCTCCTCCTGTGGGCCGAGGCTTGTGCTGAGGCCCTGCCTCCCCAATGTAAGTCTGGGACTTGCCGAGGGAGAGGCCGCGAGGTGGTGGGGAGACAGGGGGCTCTAGTGAGCGAGCCCCAGGGGAAGAGGATGAGGAGGAAAGGTTACGAGGGGCTCGGGAAGAGGAGTCCTGGTTATGCTGGAGCAGGTGCTGGGTCTCAGGAAGCCCAGAGGAGGAGGGAGGAGGCGGACTGACGGCACGCAAGTAAGCCCTGTGGGGGGAGGAGAAAGTGGCAGAGCCCTGGAGCAGCTGCCCCTCCCTCTGCTGGGCAATTTGAGCTGAGAGGAAGGGCGACGTGTAGCCCTGCAGCGGGCTACTGGGTGACACCACCTCGGGCTGGCCTGTTATAGTCGCTGAGGGAAACAGAGCTCGAGGCTTCTGCGGCGACAGCTCATGAGCGGCCGACTCAAACTCTGGGCTCTCGGATGGTGTCAGAAGGCTGTCATAGGACAGGCTGCCATTCCGAGGGGTTTGATTGGCCAGGCTTTTGTAGCTGGTGTCTGTGGTGCCCTCTGATTGGAGCGTGGCCAGTGGGTTGTGTGCAGTGTGTGCTGAGCGCAGGCTGGAGGAGCGAGAGCCGCCAGTGGACAGAACCAGAGAGGATGGGTAGGAGGTGTAGGAGCGCCCAGTCAGGGAGTAACCTGACATGCCCCCTGACATCACCCCAGCAGTCCCGCTAGGGCCTCCAGGGCCCTCACCCCTCTCCACTCCCCCTCTGCGCCCCCCTACACCTCCCCCCACCACTGTGGTCCCATCCAGGCTGCTCGGCTCCGAGCGGTAGCTAGGCTGGCGGCTGGACTGGAGGATGGTGGGAGATGGAGAGTCAAGACTCTCCCCACGAATCATCTGAGAGGGTGAGAAACAGATAAAAAAAAAGGTAGAGAGGAGGAGTGTGATGAAGATGAAGTGAAGAGGGGGGGGGAGAAAGATACAAATCACCATGTTACCTCAGGAATTGATAACATATCAGAAAAATAGTTTTTTTTCCAACAGATCCTAACAGAAACAAAGAGTGGTGGGGAGAAATTGGATGCTTGACCGGTGCTCTACTCCAACATCACACTACTGGATAGGAAACATTGACTGGCTTGAACAAGCACTGACACTGCATGTCAAAGACTGTGTATCAACACATAAATGGAAATACAAATACATACGGTACATAAACTACACATTCCAGTCAATGCAGTCTCAGGGGAAAGGATAGATCCACTCGAACACACAGAGACAGCCAAAGGGACACACACAGATGACACTAGCTGAGACTTACTGATCGACCGATGGCCACTGAATGATCAATTCAAAGTAAAAACAAAAAAGAGGGTCATGGTATTAACCACAAAGGAAATTAGAAGGGAGAGGGCAAATCAGCCACCAGACCATCTGTTACAGTAATGTATGGGATATTGTCTGTCTTCACGCCTTTTTGTGCAATAACCACATCCTTCTGCGTTTTAAAAAACAAGTCTGCTATGTAACAATCAACAAGTTTGTATGTTTTTAAAATAATATAGTTAGATTGACATGCGCCCTACATGTGTCTTTGTTTCTAAATCAGACAAAGACATGCAGTTAACTTCACTCTAACCCGATTATTCCTTAAATACTACAGTTTCTACATAATGTTACGTGAATAGTTTATACCCAACACCGTGACGTCTGTGCAAGTGTAGGTACCTTGTTGGGGTGTGTGAGGGCAGTGTGGTTCCTTCCTGGGCTGTTGAAGGCTGGTCGGTACTTGTACATTGACGGCGTAGGTGGAGCGTCAGTCAACAAGCTGCTCTCTGAGTGGCAAGAAATCAAAAGAGACATTTGAAAAAGAGGCTTTTGTGATTAGAAAACAAACATTAATCTTGTCTGAAGTAAAACACTTGAAGTTCCTGGGCTGCACTTGATGGTCAACACTGTTGACATACATGCAACTACATGGGTTGAATTGTGAGCTTGTCTCACCCTCCGTGTCAGCCCGGGGCAGGCCATGGTAACGAAGCTCTGGCTTTGGAGGAGGTGGAGGCTCTGCATCAGCTGACTGGCTCTCCATCTGATCCAGACTGCTCTTGGACTAGAGAAGACGCACAGAGAAGTCAAGTAAGCAAGCACACGCACACACACACACACACACACACACACACACACTTTGACCTGTAGACAGAGAGAACAGACTGCCTTCTACAACAAAGTTGAACTGTGACCAATTAGAGAAGGAAAGTTACCACGAAGAAGCAAACACAGAGCTCTCTGCTGCTGAGCTAAATGACTGCAACTAAACGCATCAATGCGCACACACACACACAGACATGGCTGAGCACACACACACACAGACATGGCTGAGCACACACACACACACACACACACACACACACACACTGCAACGGAGGATAGAATGGTTGCCACACACACACACACACACACACAACTATTGCAACGGAGGATGGAATGGTTGCCATAACAACTTGACTATGAAGTCCAGTTTCATAAACTCTTGTTCAGTGTTTTGGCATCTGATAAAACTTTCAAACTCACTGATGTACTCAAACTATTTTTAGTATCAACGCCCTCTTAAGCAGCTGCTAACACATGCACTTTGTTATCAGATGAGGTTATATACTTCTATTCAGTGGGAATTACTCTGTGGCAATAAAGGGGGGGGGGGGGGTCTTGTGCTGTGGGCAGTAATAAATCAGCCACATGTTCACATACACCCATGCAGCAAAAAAAGAAAAGCTTAACATTGGAACCAACCCGCAAGTATATCCAAATTCATTTCTCTTACAACTCTCCAAAACCATGCATAATTCTACATAAAGCTGGCACAGCGCACATATCTTCATTAATTATTGAAATCTTTTGACACAACGCCGTAATTGAACTGTTAACTGACCTTGTGTACTTTATTTATTTTCTGAAAGATTCAGTTTATAAATTAAATCATTTAAGATTCAAGATGTATAGACTGGTTAGAAGGACTGTTTGATAATGTTTCCATTGGATGAATAAGACATGAAGTTTTTCAAATATGCCGGTACACCGGTCACTTATTCTGTATGGCTCTTCACCTTTCAGTGTTACAACATCAAAAGAACATCAAAGAATCCCAAACACCATCCATCACCTCATTTCTACTTTTTTGTTTTGGCTGTATGGATTTTGCCTGCTGAAGGTTTGCAGACCAAATAGTTGTTAAAAAAAGGTAGTTCAAGTGATGGAAAGTGTGTGGGATTCTTTGGTTCTTTTTTCAAGTATAGAGCTTTTGATCCTACGCACCTGACACTAAGACTTTATGGTGTGCAAGATCAGTTTTGAAAATAACAACCTTGTAATATTTAAACATGACCTCAAGTGTAAAAAAAATAAAAAAACCCATATGAATAATGTATGCAGTGAAGCATACAGTATATACCAATCATTCTTGAATAACATTAAAAATCTCTGGAGTTCCTACACGTTTAGTATCACTCACCCTGGTGCTGTGTCGGTCATTCTGGATGCCGTTGTCCAGGACCTTGGCTTCTAGCTGCGCCTCAGTGAGAGACGGTCTAAGAAATGGTGGCTGCACATCCACTGCCTGAGGGCTCCGCCACCGGCCCATGTATCTGTGAGAGGGACAATAAATTCCTCAGTGCGTGCTATATTTGAGTTCTAACAGTGCCTTCATGTACCAGGATGCATTGCACGCAAGCTTCTGAAGCCCGGAGGGTTCCCGTCTGACATAACCTCTTGCTGGGCAGCCGCTGCCGCAGCCGCAGCCGCTCCCTACTGCATTTCTTTGGCTGTATACTCGGGCTCGAATAAATACTGCCAAATATCTGAAGCCAGCCAAATTAATGTAAAATGTATCCTCATCCATAACATCCTATGCGCACATATTTTGGGATGCCATTTTCACTTCAGGAGCTATGCAGTTAGTTTGCAATACAAGTAAAGAGAACAAAGAAGTTGTCTTAGAGCATCCGCAGAGACTAGAAGTCCAAGATTAAAGACTGTAGTTCCTCCAAGCATCGCACTACAACACTGTCAGGTAAAATGATGCCGCTGGATGCAGGAAGAACAGATTTTGAATATTATACAGCATGCACTGAGGAATTTGTTGCTTCAAGCCATCACATTTACTATTAACAGGGATTGGAAATCCACATAAAAAAAAAAGGCGACACATTTTCCCTTTAACAACAGGCTTCTCTATTGATAAACATAATCTAACACCAGAAGCCACTATCACTGAAGGCTTGCACTGATATATACCATTAACTAAACAGACAAGTGAGAACGATAAAAGAGGAGAGAGAGCAGTGGAAAAGAATAATTGTGGAGCAGTGTTAAGGAGGGGAATAAACAGAGTAGTGCAAAAGGAGAGATGGAGGCTGACCTGGGAGCCTGGGAGCTGCAGAGCACGTGAGAAATATTCTTCGAGCAGCCGTTGGTGAAAGGGTTAACACCTCCCCGAAACTTCCCTGTCACCTTCAGTGAGAGGGAGGAGGAGAGTAAAACGTTCAACCAACATTAATGATAAAAATACAGAAAGGAAAAAAATTCTCTCAACTCTGGATGAATTCAATGACGCAGGATTTGATGCACACAACTAGCTCCTGCATGTACCTGTTCATTTGTGGTCCTACCACGGGCCACCAGCACCATGTGAAACCCAGTGAGGCCAGCAACTGGGACAAAAAACAGACCAGCCACACACATAACAGCCATACTGGTAGGAGAGGGTCAAGGAGGTTACAAGAAATCCAGCAAAGAAAAACAAATATCGTGCTAAAAACCACAATGCAAAAAATAAAAATAGGAAAAGAAAGTCCCATTATTTGTCCTGCATCTGTATGGCTGCAATGTGCCATGTGAAGGATACGTTACAGCAGCATGTGGCGTGTCCAGCTGCTGGCGGTGGTGCAGGACATAAACCAAGCCAAAGCCAAATACGTTGATGATGTGTGTGGTAAGTGATATCAGGAAGAGGAAGAAATAACGATAATTCCTCCGACCAATGCAGTTGTTCACCCAAGGACAGTGGTGGTCAAAATCCTAAGAGAGCACAGGGAGGAGATTGTAGTGAGGATATGACAGAGAGGAAAATAATGATGATAAGCAACACATCAAATCAAGAATCTTCTACCTCCCACACTCGCACTGGAAAGCTAAAAATAGGAGAGATCTAGGTTGAGCAGTCAAGTCGCACAGGAGTTTATAAAAGTTCACTGTAAAATTAGGATTTGCTATTAAGACTAAAAAGACACACATGCACGCACACACGCATATGTAATGCAACTGTATGGGAGCATTTTCAGAGTGTTAGTGCTGTTGATATTTGGATATATTCATTTTCAAACATGTTTTTATTATTATTATAAAAAAAAAAGGCAAGGATGTGCTGTAAAAGTTCCAGACGTTCAATCAATAAGCAAATCCATCAAACATATATAGGAACAGTAAATACATTTAATTTTGCGGTATAACTTTTATTCCTATTTGTAAAATACTGTTAAATAAACCAATTTGTAATTAGAAGCTCATGATACAGTGTGTGTGTGTGTGTGTGTGTGTGTGTGTGTGTGTGTGTGTGTGTGTGTGTGTGTGTGTGTGTGTGTGTGTGTGTGTGTGTACCTCCACACAGTTGTCGCAGACTGAGCAGTGTGAGCAGCGTGGCGGGCGGTAGAAGCGGCAGGTCGAGCACCACTTCATGCGCACCTGGATCCCTTTGATCTCCACCGTCTTATAGAGTGGAGCACGGAAATCATCTTCTTTGTCCTCATCCTCCTCCGCTAAAGACAAAAAGGCACAAACACTGAGACTGCACTAACATCATAATACCTGATCATATGGTCTCCCTGCATTGTGTTGAACCATTTCTTATGGATCATGCTCATTATTGAGGATTCTTTCAGTGTAATTGTATCATGTCATGTACTCAAAAGTATTACATATTTTAGTGTGCGATAACTAACTTTCTAAGACTTGCAACACGTGTGTTTACCTCTGGGGAAGACTCCAGGGTCCATGAAAGTGGCCATACAGAAGTTGGCGAGGGTGAAGAGGAAGATCACGGCAATATAGATGGGAATGACAGAGGAGAGATACTCTGACAACCATGGGCACCTGGACAGCACGAAACAGGATATACAATAAAACATATAAATAAACAAATTATAGTTTGACTGATTAATTGCCATAACTACTAGTCTACTACATATTTTCCCTTTAAGAGCAGCAAGTAGATATTACACATGCAGGCTCAAATTCCTTCCTGGAAATGCACAGATGGGAAAAATGATCAAGAAGCACTCTAACTACAACTGCTCATAAGCCTTTGTTCAAGGCAATTTATGCCCAAGCAGCTCAATTGAAGATCAGTGACCAGGAACAGATGACTGTGATCGTAAACAGGGAGCTCAGAGGTGTGCTTAAGGAGCCTTGTGAAAACAAGCGTGGCTGAAGAGAGGGCAACCTTGCTCAGTAAACTTTCTCTGAATAAGTAAAAAGGTTTAACAAACAACAGGATGTCTTCAAATAAAACATAACGTATAGGGATATTTACATATGCCTTTAGCACACACAAACGTGCACTAACATTATTAATTATGCAGTGACAACTGTGTGTACATACATGTAGGTTTTTGCACCATGTCTGCATTATGCACGAGTGTGTTTGCGCATTCGAACGAGATAATGAAATGGACACTTACGTGAAGCAGAAGAAGAGGGTGGTGGATCCGACAAGGAAAGTGGTGGCTGCAGACACCGGGACATATCGGCTGGGTCGAAATGGACGGGGAGGAGCAGAAGCAGGGACACCTACTCCTCCCCCAACCCCCCCACCACTGAACCCCGGCATCAGAAACAGAGAGAGAGGGGAGGAAGACAGAGAGAGAGGTAGATATCTTCGGTCTACCTACTGTAAAGGGTGCTTTACAGGTCAAAATGGCGAATATGGGGATTTTGTGGGAGGAGGGGCCATGACTACAGACAACGCTATGAAAACACTATGCAAAGCAGCAACTGAATGGAAACATGAGAGTGTCCAGACGCTAAATGTCTCCTGGCACTTATATAAATCACTCAAAATCAGAGGATTTTTTTTATATAGCAATATAGAGCGTTACTTGCATGTGTAACGCTTGTTGTAAATATTTAATTTGTGTGCATAATCTTAATAGAGGCTTATAAAAGCATAACTATACAAGAGCAATGTGATACAAAAATATGTGTAGGTAATTCATAAATATTTTTGTATGGCTTTAATGTAACTGTATTTGGTGCGACAATATAAATAAATCTAATCTTACTGCTCCCTGGCACCAGTGAAACCGTAACACTTCAGTGCTTGAACACAAAAGCACAGACACTCGCACACTCCTGAAACTCAGTGTTTACGTTAACTCTCGCCACTGTGCTTGAGTTCTGATTGTGCCTCTCAGAGAAAATGAATATAAAAACAAAAAGAACAGAAACTGAAAGAGGTAGTGGGTGGATAGCCAGCAGGAGAAGAGCAGAAGCACATAGAGGAGAACAGGCAGAGGATTGAGCGCAGCAGCTGCTGATGACTTCTGCGATTGTCCCGAGAGGGCTTATTTAGGCACTGGGTGGGTGGAAGAAACTGAGGATGGCGGCAGAAGGGACAGCGCTTCAAACTAAGTCAGCAGGGGAAAACAACTAAACAACAAATTCACTTCCAAACCAGTTGCGGGAAGCTGCTTAACATCAAACAAAAGTCCAAAAAAAACAAAAGTCCAACTGCAATTTATTTTCAAAAGGCTGATAAAAAATGTTTTTAAAAAAAAATGAGTCTAGCCTTGCCTTTACAAGTAAAATAACTCAAATAGTCAAGCAGAGTCCCCTAGTTTTTGCGAGACCCCTGCCGTCAGTCTTTGTGTCAATATGAGGACAAAATCAACTCATTCCAAAAAGAAGCCCTGTGTATGTCATGGAGGTGTCACCGCACTTGGCCGAGTCTGGGTGTAGAGGCCTCTCCCACCTCCAAATTCTCTGCAGATAGACCTCCTTTCCCATTATGCATCTCTTAAACAAAGCCATGTGCATCAGTGGTGTTATGTAGTCTGATGCATTTTAGTCCGGTTTTCCCTCTGTGCTCCCGTCTTCTTTCACCTGCTGGCTCTATGGGTCAGCTGTTGGATGTCCCTGTAAAATAAACAATATAGAATTACACTTAGTTGGCAAAACCCAAGTAGACAAAAAATAATGTCAATAATTACAGTTTAAACAAGTACTTGATTACATTATTTGGCAGCTATTTCTATAATGAAAATAATTTTCAAGCAGCATTAAATTCCAAATATTTACTAGTACAAGCACGTTGGGCTTTTATGTAATTGTGACAGGCATTTCATTTTTCCCTTTAATTTTATTGACTAAACGATTAAAATAGAGAAAATACTTGGTGCTTAAATAGATAATGTAAATAGTTGTGGCCTTAATAATTGAATGGACAACACAAGTACATACATCAATGTATGAAATGATCCATGTTTCATTATGCAGGTTAAATCTTCACTGTCAACAGTACATTTCCTCGTTATCTTACAGGACAGAGTTCACTCTTTTTTCAAAACAATCACGCAGACTAACCGACTCTTGATTCTCTTGAATCACTGTGTTGCTCACCTTTACTCATAAACAGAGTTGTTCAACAGCCTGATGTTGCTAAACACACAGCTGTCACCTCAATGCCCTCCGGTGGTCAAATGAAACACGTCCTCCCACTTCTGGAAATTCAAAACAACCAGGGAGTCAACGATCTGGGACGAGTCTGGACGCCTTTGACACACACATCAGAATCATTTCCCTGATCTCCAGATGAAAAAAATGCAATGTGAACACACTGAACACTGATCTGAAGTAACAGTGTAACCTGAGAGTTTGGACACACCCCTCTTTTCAACAATCACCAGTGCTAACACATACAGAGCTGCGAGTGTCAGTGTACCCGCTGTTCATCATCTCACCTGCCAAACAACAAACTCCCCCAACTATAAAATATGTTAATCCTAAAATCTCCGTGTCGAGCCTGTCATGTCACCGCAACAATCTGCAGCTCGCCAGCGTCATCGTTGAGTGGCCGGTGGAGCAATTTATTTAATAAATGTTCCCAGCAACAGTGACACACTAACAATAACTAGCTGATGTTTTGTTTGAATGTATATAATGTGATTGAATATCAAGATTATCTTTTGATCATACATACCCAGCGTTAAACAACAGGCCAGGGCAGAGCTAGGACTCAGTCAAGACAACTACCACAATGAACCTCATTAAAATACACTTCACTTTGGTAAACTGAGTAATAGACGCTGCGTTCTTTTAGCTCGGTGTAATAATGTTCAAGGTAATAATGACAGATTTCACCCATACTTAGTAATCAGTTAGCTCTTACCTTAACCTCGAAAGTTTTTGCGACACTGATCAGTCCTTTCCCACAGCTAAAATAGTTAGCTAGTATTACCTGGCTAGCATGGGGAGCTTTACACTCGCGGAGTAGCTATCATTGACGGCTGGCAAGATACATGTTCAGCTAAACAGTCACCACAAAGAGCATGTAAAACAAGGAGGACATACCTAATACCGAACAGGCGAGCTGTCTTGCCTGTAGGGTGTGGGTCGTTACGGTCCTCCTTGAGTTAGCCGCTAGCAAACTAGTTAGCTCGCTGGCTAGGCCGACATCGGAATCCCGGAACTAGTCCGTCGTCTCTAAGGTGGGGTGAACAGCCAATCAGAGACGAGCAGGTGTGGTCTCAAGAAACGGCTCAAACAATCCTGAATGATGGTATAGTATTACTGTATACTGGATCAAATTTAGCTTTTGTTCAGCAAATGAACAGCAAATTTGCGACGTGCAAATGAGTTACAATCCGTAGATTTCAGAAGTCAAATTCCATCTGATTTAAGTGACATACATTTGCCTGTGCGTGAAGTAATTAGTAAGGGTGTAACAAATTATTTTTTACTTTCCAGATTAAACTATTTAAGATTATTAGCAAAGGAATTTATAGACATACTCAACATGTGACAAGGGGTTAGAAGGTTAGAAGCAGCCATTCAAAAAGTTTGGAAATTGCTGGTGTAAAGGCAAGTGCCATCTCTAAGGTTAAGTAATAAACTCCTTCTCCAGGAAATAGTCAATGCCAGCTGTCTTAAATTTTTAAAATGTAGTCTGAACTGGTTGACCTCTACAAGGCCCCTGCTTTTAATAAGGCAATAGTTAACATCCCTATTATGATCTGAAAGCTTACCAATTCATTTGTTCTTAAATACAATGATATAAGTGGTACTTTGTAGTCACCTTTTGAGGCAAATGTCACTTGTCAATAGAGAAGAGGCCAGCTTTATAAAAGGAGTATAAATCAATATTGATGTTGTACTATTCCTAGAAATTACCTCATAGCGCCCCAATAAAGTTGCTACAGAGTACCGACCATCTTTGATGATAAAATGAACCACAATATATTAAAAAAAATAACAAACATATAAAAGGGTTATGAAATGAAATTACTCAGACTGAAAGTTGATATGAAATCAAATTCTTCATCCAGTAGTCCTTTCTTTCAATAGGCCTGCTGAGATGCTTTAAAACTTCAGATAATTAAATGGGCAACATTCATTAACATGTAATACAAACTGTCATAAACTTAACATTATTTATATGAATAACAAAAAACTAGCACTAATGCGTAGTGAGAATTTGGAGTTAAAGAACTATAGCTTGGTAAAACAATTTCTTCTTTCAGCACAGATCCCAGATGGTCCACTCAAATCCTCCACAACAGACCGACCTATGACAAAGCCACATCCTGATTAAAGCCAATGTTTACAGCAATAACACAGAAAATAAAATGTAAAGACAACAAGCTAAATATAAAAATCAGGACATAAATGAATAATGCAATATGTGTCTCGGTATCACACAGTGTATGCTTAATATATTGTTACTGTGTGTTAAGGAATTGTGTTCAACAGCATGTATAGCTGTAAAATATTTGATGAGCTCCAGTATGAGCTGGCAGGTGTTTACAGTATAAACAGCAAATGCACGCATATTGTGGTGCTCCAAACAGTTACTGCCATACTGGTAATGTACGTCCGTTAGGATGTGGCCTACAGTTTAGTGGCCTTTGCCCCACTTCTGTCCAAACAGAAACGAACACTACAGGATGTATACAACAGAGAAGGCAGGACACATCTCCCACTTCACAGACACATTCATAATAAATTTCTAATGTTGGATGAGGCGCTGTGGAAATATAAAAATAAACCTGTGAAGCTATGGAATTGTAAATATTTTCCCCAGGCTTGATTACATGTGTTTTCCTTAACAGTCCATTAGGTACTGGACATATGTAAAAAAAAACATGCCACCATTTAACTAACTGTAATTGACACAAAACACAAAACTTTTTACATTTTAAACATTTATTACTCAAGAGGAAACACAATGTTAATAAAACAGATTTTGAAGAAAATAATTCCTGTACTGATAAAAAAAACATTCCTTTTACAAAAACGTCTGTACGGTGTGGTCTATAAAATGGGGTAAAATTTATAGTAGTTACCAATTTCCGTACTTAAATTTCTTCTCTTTTGCCCTCTGTAGTCCTTTCAAACCACAAAGAGACAATTAGGAAACAGAGTCCTCTTCCCTGAAGTGCTACTTTATTTCATGTCCATGAAGCGGATGTCCATGATAAGCAGAGTGTGTCTGGGCAGGGGTCTGGGCGCTGGGGACAGAACTTTCATCACCTGTGTTTGCGTGTCCACATTAGTCACCACAATAAATCCACACACAGGGCTCTCCACTATACCCTTTCTAGCACCTTCCTCTCCGTCCTCTGCGCTGCTCACGCTCAGAACGTGGTACGTGAGGTCTCTCCCTGGTGTCACAGGCACCAGCTTTAGCTGCGTATCATCCTGAGACATTCCCAGGGGCAAGCACGAGTCCGGGATGGATGGTGCTCCAATCTTGTAGATGCGGACGTCTGAGAAACGCACTTCATAGGAAAAGGGGTAGAAGGTCACTCCACGGAAACCGTAAAAATACTCGCGGATCTTCTCATCCCGAGTATCCCGCCTGCACTCCTTGGAGCGCTCCACCACCCCTCCGGACTTGGGTAGGAGCACAACCCGTACAAAGTGAGGGAGGTCTCGTTTGAGTTCATTGTAGAGCCTCTCATGGTCCAGCACCAGCACCACATCCACCTCGAAGGCAGAGGCACAGTGGACCAGAGCCTGGTATCCAGAGCCCTTCACCCAGCCGCAGGTGTTGATGATACAGCCTCCCACACTGGCCTTCCTGTTCACCTCACAGCGCCGGGAAAACACATCTGCCAGGCATGACGTCAGCTACATATTGTGAGAAACAAACGGATTAAACTGGGCAGAGAAAAACAAAAAAAACGCAAACTTAAGTTGTACTTTGGCAGTTGACTTCACACTGTCAGGAACTTATTTTTCTTACCTTATTATAAAGTTTGATGTTGGTCCCTGGGGTAGTAGAGCCAAAGTGGTAGACTAAAGGAGCCTGGACTGAGAAACCCTCCTCCACGTCTGCCGGGCGCTCAATGCACAGTGCTGACACTGTCCCAGGTACAGACACCTGAGGAGCAAATTGTAGTTTACACTTAATATTAATAAGATTTGAGTGGGCTCTGACAATTTTTTTAAAGAACCGAGAGTCCGCTCGTTGATTAGGGTAGGAGCACTGTAATTTTACAGATAAATAAATAAAACCGTGAACCTGGATGGTTTTTATTAAACTTCAAGATACAGTAAATGATTGTGTGTAGGTCACAAGCATTAGGTCACTGTTGTCAACATAGTGCTAGAAATACTACACCTCTCCTTATTTTTTTTACTGCCATGATTGACAGAACCAGCCAAATGGGCATGCTTCTACTCAATATCAAGAAGAGAGGCATCTTAACTATTTCATAAAACAGATGCTGTGTATGCTGTAGTTTCACTTTGCATGATTTCAAGATGATAAGTCCGTGTGATATGATACTAAATAAATAAAATATCAGTTGTTGTTATACCGTTCATTACCATAGTCTGGGTCGATGTTTATGATAACTCAAATGTATCTTACCCCACTCTGTCCAACATCCAGTTCCACCAGTGTTGGCCTCCGGCCCACCCTTACAGCATAGCTTAATAGCAGCCGGCACACGGTTGACTTCCCCACATCTGTAGGTCCCACCACCATCACCTGAGGAATGAGTAAATATTCAAGGTCAATGGAAAATGCATTTTCTGGGATCTGGCAAGCTTATATATAAAGGTCACTGAAAACAGTAGTTTTTTTTTATTCAAACCTACTCTTGGCCCCCTCTCATTGTCCCGCTCGGCTTGTTTTCTCATCTGTTCCAGGGCAGCATGTGTGTTGAGGTAGAGCAGCATGGGAGTATCCTTGGACACATAAGCCACCTGATGAGGGAGAGATGCTGGTTATTTGAGCCTCTTATTCATCAAATGTCAAACTCACAAAGCCACACAGGGTTAAACGTGATACCATATCCAATTGGTGAGTTGAATCGCCCAAATAAACTAATATGAAACTCTTACAGGTGCTCACCTCTGGCTTCCCATAAAGATTCACACTGCAGCCTTGCCAGGTGAAAACTGCGATCTTGGAGCCTGGTCCAAATGTGTATTTCTTGTTGCGGTTCAGCTCCGAGCCGAACACCTCAGCCATTCCCGTGAGGAGCTCCAGCTCAACTTGCTCTGCTGCCTCCCCTGCCTCCACCTCAAACCTAAGTTCAGTCTCCTTCTCCAGGTCAAACCTGGTGCTGGCCTTCCCAGGTACTGGAACATCTTCACTCGTCGTTTCCACACTTTCTGTTGCCATTACAAAAGCGTGGCAATAACGGCGTACTGAAAAGAAAAGTTACATGCATATACAGTAAAAGTTGTCACATTGTCTCTTAAAATGCCATACTTTTAAAGACTATTTCCATTTGTATTAATACATTTCTTTATGACCTAATCAGACACAAATAATTGATTTACTACATTCACATAAGAGAGTACCCCCCGTTTGTGGCTATGGCTAATAATGTTACATTTAAGGGGGGAAATGGAGCTATAAAGAGAGATAATTAACTTTTTTAAAGATTTGGATTCCTTATTTGTTGAATGTGGCGTTTGAGTGTTATCTTAAAATAAAGAGCTAACCTAATCATACTACAACGCCAAATTGGGATAACTAATGTCATCAGTGGCAATTCAACTCTCAACCTTACTGAGGTTTAACAATATAAGAGAGACTTTATATCCATCCATATAAATATACAGTGCAGTACAGTTCATAGAGGAATTAAATTGTGTTTCCCTGGTGACGGTGCAAAGCAAAGAATGACATGCATGATAAAGTGCAAACCACAAGACACAAAAAGAGGTACAGAACTAAATAAAAGACAAGGTACAGACATATAGTGCAATAACAAACAAACATGTAGTGAAATAATATAAATATATAAATACAAGTAGTGCATATAGATGTAAATAAAAGTGCAATAAACAACATTAAACCTAGTGTTATATTCCCTGAGGATATTTATGTAGTAAGATGCATGTAGTCAAAGTAAAATGAGGTATGAAGTGAAATAATAATAAGTGATATCGGTGACTGTTAACGTTAAGAAATATCTGCTCCTTCGTACCGGAGACCGTCCAGTCTGGGGCTAATCACTGACTCTAGGAAGAGTAATCTGAAAAACTTTATAACATGTGTACTTATCGATGAGAAAACAATTTAGCTCATCGGTCACTTGCAGGGAAACATCAGCTAGCTAGCAGTTAGCAAGCCGTTGCTAATTTAGCCCTACTAATTTCAGCAGTAACGGCAGAATGGGAGGTTACAAACGTTTAAAATGTCAGTAAACTACTCTCATGTTGTCAGGTGAATGTATACGAGTTTTGTTTTTTATCGTATAGTACTTACGGACTAATATCAAGGCTTATTGTAGAAGGAAAAATAGGTTTCCAAACTCTTGAGGTACCAACGCTGTGACTGGTCGCGTGACTATGAGGTCACGTCCTTCGCAACCAATCCTGTTTGAAGTTCGAGAAAAAAACGTTACGTTTTTTTTTTTAAATATGTTTTTGAATTTTCTTTTTTAAATAATTTGTTCTTGTTTTTCTGCCATGTTAATATATTTTAACTTTTTCAATGGATAAAAACTTTGGATTGTTTTTTATTGCATCTTTCATCATTCCTGAGGAGCTTGTGTGTGTTGATATACAGGCCTACTGTGCAAAAGTTTTAGGCAGGTGTGAAAAAATGCTGTAAACTAAGAATGCTCTCAAAAATGGAAGTGTTAATAGTTTATTTTCATCAATTAACAAAGTGCAGTAAATGAACACCAGTAATCCTGACCAAATCTCCAACTCCATTTGCAGAAATGCAGCCCCAAACTCGCAAGGAACCTTCCCCATGCTTCACTGTTGCCTGTTGTCTACGACCCTCAACGTATCCCTGACTTTGTGCAAGTGTACCTATACGAATTGATGCTGGTTTGAAAGCAAAGGGTAGTAAACCCAAATATTGATTTGATTTAGATTTGTCCTTTGTTCGCTCACTTATCATTTTGTAAATTGGTAAAATATTAAAAAAATATTTTTTGAAAGCTTTCTTAGTTTACAACACTTTTGCACAGTACTGTATATATTAGATGTTTTAATTGAGTTAACAGAATACATTCATGGCTGTATTAATCCCACCCAGTACCAGTGGTGGATTAAGTATTCAGACCATTTACCTATAATACTAATACCATACTGTACAAGTACTACAAAGTCATACATTGAAAATGTTAAGTAAAAGTATGAAAGTATAATCAGGAAAATGTACTTACAAAAGTATTAAAAGTAAAATTACTCAATGCAGAAAAATGTCTCAAGACTATTATAATTAGATTATTACTCATGCCTTAATATAAAAGCAGGATTTTATTTATGTATTTTTGTTGTAGTTGGTTGAGGTGGAGCTAATTTTTAAAAATTAACCAATGATTATTTTCTCCGTTAATTGATTATTTGGTTTGCAAAAAGAAATGCCGTCACAATTACCCAGAGCCCAAAGTGACACCTTCACATTGTTACATAAATTATCTTTGGGACGTTGTTGCGAGATAAAAACCTTCCCACATACAAATTGCTTGGCTCGAGTAAAAAAAAATACAAATATACAACCACTCAATAATCATAAAACAAGAAACACTTTATTTACCGAAAAAACAGATTTAAAAGCACATTAAACCGTTGAGAAATAACAAAAGGAAACAGTCAAAACAGCAGGACTGTGGATCTGAGAGATGTATTGGCTCAGAGACGCTCCACTAGGTGTCACCATGTGTCCAGAAGATGTGAGCTGATGGAGCCTGGATCATCAGAGGAGGGACTGAGAACATCCCATTTGTCACTCCTCATCATTCTTCTTCCACGGGCCAAATCTCCTGAACGCTTGACTGTATGTATAACAAGAATTTAATTTGTTAAACTCTGAAATTCCTAACACACCATTGTTGTGTACCACACCCCTAAGTTACCTATAAGGCTAAACCAGCAGCCGTATGGACACTTATACGTGGGTAAAGTTGTTTTGAAATAATTGAGTAAATCTGATTGTATGTGGTTTATTCAAATCTGATGTGCAGAAGCATTCAACTATGCAAGCAAACTATGGGCTGAATTTCATTTAATTTGATAAAAACGGAGTCCACTGCCACTGAAAGAAAGAAGTAGCTAACGCTGACGCCTGGAGGTTGTGACATAAGCTTGACTAACAAGCAGTTAACGTCTCCCCCTCGGTCAGTGACTCACAAAATGTTAAGAAATGAAAGGAAATACAAGTTGAGGCAATGACACATCGCTCTGGGGGAAACAAGTGGAAATAAACACAAGGGAATCCAAACAAAAATGTAACAGCATTAACTGCTTAAAAAGTATCTTAGGAGATGCTGGTAAAAACAACTATTAATAAGCAATGAGTAAATGTGTTTTGAGTCCAACTAAATTCATGGTATAAAAAAAAGGTATAACATTGATCAAACACACCTAAAACCTAAGTTAATTCTTGCCTACAAACCAGGCATTCAGGAATAACTAGTGACATTAAACTTCCCTTGTAATGCATCTCATTTTAAAATTGTACTGAAACAACGAAAGTAACAACCTGCATGTATAGATGTTTAATACATGTTTGGTTCACTCATGCAAAACTTAATTTAAAAGCAGAACCATTTTTAATTGAACTCCTTTTATCTCCAATACAAAATACAGAGTTCTCAGGTTTCATTTTACCCTGATTTAAGGACGCAACTAACTATTACTTTCATTATCATTTAATCTGCCGATTATTTTCTTGATGACTAGATTAATCGTTTGGTCTATAAAATGTCAGAAAATAGTGAAACATGTCCAAGGTGATTAAATCTTTAAATGTCTTGTTTTGTCAGTTCAAACAACAAATATATTCAGTTTAATATAACAACATTGAGAAAAGTAGGAAATCTCAATATTTAAGGAGTCAAAAAAATAATAATTCTGACATGATTGCTTTGACATGACAAACCTTCACTGGGCATCTACTCGGCCTTCAGAGCCTCCTGTAGAGCCGCAACTACAACATCAGGTTGAGGAAACTTCAGTTTACGAGGAGGACCCTTCTTTATTCCAGTCCACAGAGATGTTTCTTTAATTAAGGAGACATGAGAATACAGTGTCATTTGTAGGAACAAAATAGAAGATAAGCAATACTATTAAAGTGTTACAAAAGCCATAGCAATAAAAATCAAATGCTCTCAAGACGTTGACTCCGATATACAAAAACTAAGTGTTCAAAAAGTGAAGAGGAACTGGTGTACCAACCTCTTAACTTTGGAGTCAAGTAATCATACATATTAACGTAATAAACACGAGGAACACATTATGCCCAATTAGATAAGGGGGTATCGCTTGTTAGCACGTGTCTTACTCTTTGTGGAAATCCTATTCTCTCTGGTAGCTTTTCAGCAATGCTGGTAAACACACCATCCTGTCGTCTGTTCGAGCAGGGTTTAATGAGGCACAATATACATAAGATTTGGTGAGATTTTAACTTTGTTTCCTTAGTTAACACTTCACATTTAGAGCTGAGCTGGCGTGAAACCTAATAAACTTCATTAAATGAAATTTTGTAGTGTAGCTTTAATGAATGGTTGGAACAAATGTGTTCGACTTAATTCTGGTTATTTCTAAAGTTTGCATTCACATCACATGCCTGTATATACACTTGCTAAAACACTCCATGTCCTTATTCGTCTTTCCACAAACAGTTTACCCGGGAGGATCATCAGGCCCTGCTTTAAACTGCTTTCAATGGGAACTGTTTTAATGTGAAGATAAAAAAAACTACGATGATTGTCCAAACTGAGTCTAAAACCTTTAATGCATTGGTGATATTTTTATTGTTATGAACAGCAAATTAACTTCCATTCACCACTACTAGTTACCATCCCTGAGATGGATATCTTATATCAGCAGCAAATAAAACCAGACTAGGTGCATGACAAGAAGTGATTAGAAAAATACTGTTTTTGCGGTGAACTGAACCTTTAATAGCCCCTACAAATTAGTAACAGTCCAAAAACTGAGATAATGACACTTGGGAACATCAAATGAGTTTTTCTGGGAATTCCCCTTTTCGTCTTCCTCACCTTTGCCTCCATCTAGCAGATTGATCTCGAAGCTGTTCCTGCGGGGTTTCTCAGGGTTGAAGACCACAGTCAGGTCAGGGTGGGCAGCCAGGAGGGCAGATTTCACCTCCTCAGCATTACGCCCGTACACTCGTCAGCTCTTACTGCCAGGAAGAACAGATCCACAATCAGGTGGACATCTGTGCCGTCTACTATATTAATCAATGAGGAGCATGACTGAATATGATAAAGTAACCAAGTACTGTCGTTTAGTATAACTTTGAGGCACTTTATTTGAGTAGTACCATTTTATACTCAAATTTAACATCAGTTTAGGGGGAACTATCATCTTCGTTAATAATTACAGGCAGAAGAAGAAGAAGAAGAAGCAGGAGCACTTTCATTATTGAAAGCTGCTGCTTTTTTAAATTAATGTATTTTATATATATATATATAAATAAATATATAAATATATATATAAATAAAATACATATACATATACATATATATATATATATATATATACACACACACACACATATATATACATATACATAAAATACAATATATTGGTTCCGAGCCTTTTTGTCAGACAGTTCTGTCAGATTGACTCAAGTACCTCCACATTTTACCCCTTCAATAGATGGGATGGCTAATCATATCAACTTTTGATGAGCTTAAAATGAGAGCCCTGTTTTTAATTTTGTGGAGATGCATTTTCCAGCTGATCCAAGAGGGGGTTTAAATACATATACCGCCCATATTTTTTAACAGCTCTCAGCCCCCCAGCCCATAATGTAAATGTAAACACATAAGGGACGGGTAGGCTATATACATTCAGGAAATACATGTTTAAGTAAAGTATGTATTACTTGTAGCCGACAGACATGTTTATACCATTTATGTATTTTATTTATTAGTTAATATCATCAATTTATTTGATGATTGATGAGTTGTGTGGCTTTCGTTTCCCCCCACGAGGACTTCCTTGCGATGGCAGAGTCGGGAAACATGTCCGCTACACTGCGACTGAAATCATCGCAGAAGCTGAAGGCTACATTATTTTTGGTGCAAAGCATCAACATCTTTCCCTCAGCTTTGGTCACTTGGTTTGTCTCCGACACAGTTCTTGTCACACATAAAGTCATTGACAGTGTATGTTTGTGCCTCTTGGGCGTGCTTGTGCTTGGACGATTTTTCATGCTGACAAACATCGTCCGTGTGCAAAGCTAAAATCTGAATGGCACACTTTACAAAAAGCACGAGTTTGCCCGACTCTGCTTTTTATTAGGTCAGAAAATTAGGGAAGGTCTCCTCTCATTTGGCTAGTTACTTGCATAGTTTAAACTTTTTTGGCAGGTACAACTGCGTCTCCATCTATCTCCCGTTCACTGTGACTCTCATCCATATGTTTTCGTCTTCTTCTTCTGTGTTATTGTTCCTGTTTTCTTCTTCAGTGTGTTTACTGGCTTATACGTTTCAACTAAAGTTAAACATAATACTGCCATCTGCTCTACCGGAGGCCACTGTACACTTTTTTCAATTAGGCCTTTTTTTTTTTTTTTGAAAGGTTAAAAATACGGGATAATTACGGGAAAATATTTAAACGGGAGGAAAACGGGATAGAAGGAAAAATACGGGATAATCCCGGTAAACACGGGAGGATTGACAGGTATGATTCCACTACAGGCTACAATATATTACTAGGTAAATTACTCACCAGTGTTCAATGACCACCCTTTGGCCTGCAGGGCCTTCCTCCCCCTCTCCTCCGTCTTTCTCCTCCTCCACGGATGGTTGCTCCTCCTCTGGCTCAACCTCCACTTTGCGCTTCGTCCCCCGACGACCTAAACACACGTGGTGTTACGTTTGTTTTGATAATACTGTTTACGCTTTCAGTAAATGAAATGTTGTAGAGGATAACGTTACATAAGGGAGCGAGTCATAACGTTGAACAATTAAACACTTCGGTGACTACAATCAGAAACTGGCTTGTTTTTTGTAGTTATTTATTATTAAAACACCTCATTGTGGATATTTTGCTCCCGTTAGCCATGAAGCTTACTACAACAGGAAGTCAAACTAAAACATGACAACCGCTGTAACAAGTGTTGTAACACACTGTACATGTTTATCAACTGGAAACAAGACACAGCACATCATTGTCACTTTTCTAAATTACAAAGCTGTATTTTTTCACAGTACGCAACACACACCCACCTGCTTTAGACGCCATTGCTGTTACAAAACTTTCGCGCGCATGTGGACCGGATGTGGACGGCGCCAAAAGTCTTCTTCTTTAATGTTAATTGGCGGTTGGCAAACCAGCCTAGAGTTGCATTACTGCTTCTGATCGGACTGGAGTGTAAAGACCAGAGATTATGCAGGAAAACGTTTTTTAAAGAATGTGCACAATGAAGAAACAACACAAAATAAATGAAGAAACATTGCATATCTTACAAATCGTACAAGAGTTTCCCAAATTTAGGGTTAGCATCTAGACAAGAAACAAAGTAGTTTGCATGTTAGTTGATCATAAGGTCTTTTTAAAATTCTATTTATTAAATGATGCAGAAGTCATCAATCCATCTTCCTTGGATTTCCAGTTTTGCTCAGTTTTATGGTCATACTGTACCCTGTATTAACCTAGTATAGTTTATTAATAACTAATAATAATTAAAAATAGAATGTTATCAGGCCATTAAATGGCTGTTATCAGTTGTTTTCACTAACAATCTTATGCTTCAAAAGGGGCAAACTGCACCCAGAAGAAGGCCAGAAGGTGCATATCCAATGGTATGAAAGGGTTGCAGTTTGCTAGGTTTCACTTTCGGTTATGTTAGATATTACTTAACTTTGCTTACTTAGACTACATCAGTTGAAATAATTCAACGTAAACATTTTGGTTTCACATGGGACATGAACTCCTTTCTCCTGGGTGAAAGTCCTGTGTAACGGGCCATTTAATGACCTGATATAATTCAAAGGGGATGTAGCTACTTTTGAACAAGTTGAGGTGCCGGGTGATATAACAGCTTGAGATAGACACCAATGGACTTGTTTCTAGCTTTCCTTTTGTTTCCAGCAATTGTGTCAACATTGATTTGACAATAACATAAAGTGCTGCATATATTGGGTAAATAGTTTACATTGTAAAGAAACCAGCTAAATCCTAGATACACTTTCAGATAAATTCCCTCTTTCTACAAACAGCAAAGGGGTGTGCTCCAATGTTTTCTAATTGTTTGCACAGTTTCACAATTGCAGATTTGTGAGAGACGGTAGAAAGACAAACAAGGAGAAAGTGAGAGAAAATCCTGCAGAGCGACAGACGGATGTGTTAGAGGACTCAAAAGTCAAGAGCAAATATGGTGTTACTGGAATCATCGTATCTTTACCAGTGGATGCGGCAATCACATTTTTGGGCACTCAAACAAATTGTCTAAAGGACGTCACAAGCTGCGTCTGTGCCAAAAAAAACAAGGGCTATACAACATCCCAGAGTGAGGCAGTGTGATGACTCACAAGCTGTCATATAATTACTGTTCTTTTGTTCACAACAAACTCAAGACCCACACATCATCTTGGCCATGCAGTCACTTTTACTCTTGCTGTCTTTGCCATATGATTAAATCTTTCACTTAGCATGTCACTCTCTCTGAAACAGACCAGACACAAAGACGCATCAAATCTCTTCTGTGTCTTTGGATCCCAATCTGTGCAGTCTGTTGCAGTGTATTTTTAGCCATGTGCGTAAAGCATCAGAGGACAGGACAGACTGTCTGACAGATGTACCCTGTCTTCACCCTGTCTTCACCCTGCTTTCCTCTTTTACTTCTAAATGACTCAAGAGCCGATGCACAGAGCTCCTGGTTGCCTTCACACTGCACAATGTGTAGTCCTTGGATCAAGTGCACACATACAAGCTCCCAAACACTCATGCGTGCAAGCAGATATTCCTGTACGTACACATAAGCAAGCAGAGAAGCAACAACAGAAGGCAGATATTTCATTCATACATTCTGGTCTTTTTTTGTTTGTTGGTTTATTTCCGGATTATTCAGGACTCTCCATCTGGTAAAGATAGAATATATTCTCATGTTTAATTGTTTGATAATCCTGGTGTTCTTCCTCTTTCAATGGTTCTAAATCTGTTAAGGACTTAAATTCAATCTGTCAAAACTGTTTGGTCACACTGACACACGTTACATTCAGATTTGCTTTGCAGTACATTTCCCTCAGTGTGAAGAGTCAGTTTACACATGCAGGCCTTCTCTTACAGTGTGCGGTCCCTGTTCCTTTGTACAAAGACAATGCGTGATGTTGCTCACATCTTGTATTAAAAGAAACAGCAAGTTTCCACCATGTCTGTCTTTTGAAACAAGTTAGAAAATGCAATGCATTGATTGAGGTTAAACCAGTGATTCTCTTTTTTAGCTTGTGACCCCTAAAAAAAGAATCTAGTTGGGGTCGATGGGTTGTTAGTAGTTTAACCAAAGCGACATTTCCCCTCTAAATTTCTCACATAATTTCATTTAAAACAAATTGAAATTATCCAGTATTTGACAAAAAACAAAGATTAGGGAAAGGTCCAACACATAAAGACTCATTTTTGTTCCAGAACTTGTTTTTTTTCTCTTCTTTCCTCTCACTAATTATTTCATGGCCCCTCAGATTTATGTTGTGATGCCATCATGCCATCTCTCTTTTTTTGCTTTTTTTGCTTCTTCTTCCGTTTGATGAGTTATCAGGAGGCGAGACTTGCTGCCCCGGAAGCTCATATTTCCACGTGCTGGATGGATGTCATGTTGACTGCAGCATTGCATTGTTACAGTGTAGTTATGAACTCATTATCTTCAATGATGTCAAGAAAAGACAATTGTGTTTGTAAACACTCCATTTCCTCCTCCTGAAAGTCTCTCGCAGCCTCTTGGTTTCCTTCCTGGGCCCTCTTACGTCAGGGTGTGAGTCTTGGTTCATCCTTTTTCAAACAAGAACAAGTGTGACGGTGAACGTCAGCGAACACACCAATGACACGCCAACTCACTCATGCCAACACAAATGCTTGGCCAAGACAAGTATGTGGGGGAGACTGTGTGACAGACAGAGAGAGGGGAGAGTTAGCTGGAGTGATAGGGTTTCAGACAAAGACTGAATGATAGCTTCTGAAAGGCAAACACACAAAATATATGAAGAAAGGCAGAGGCAAGAAAAACAGGATAGAGAATTGGGGGAGAAAGAGTGGGCACAGTGTGTGATAAGCGCACATCATCAAAGTCTGACGACTTCAGAGAAATTCTCGCTGCTAATGGCCTGGTTGTGTTCCTGCACCAGAAAAACAGTAAATATGTCCCATGACCACCCAGACAGCTGCTTTCAGGCATAAAGGGCAAACGCCTACACTTGTGCAGCACCTTGGAACTATATGAAGACTAAGCACGTTGGTCACG
The DNA here is from genome assembly GCF_900634415.1 of Cottoperca gobio. Classification (NCBI taxonomy): domain Eukaryota; kingdom Metazoa; phylum Chordata; class Actinopteri; order Perciformes; family Bovichtidae; genus Cottoperca; species Cottoperca gobio. The sequence continues at coordinate 11,809,495 of NC_041364.1, forward strand.
ATTCAAGTTTTTGATGTGCACTTCTCGAGGTGGTTAACCATGCCAGGAAGTCACAGTCATCCATTACTGCCATCTGCACTTTTCTGTGAAATTATGACCCATAGTTAAAGTCCTTTTACATAATGTAACTTCAAAGCTGCCTGCAAAGCTGTTTTACAATTAGTTTTACCATGCCATTGGTCATAATGCAAAATATTTGATCTGCATGTAACTGATCATAAAAAGTTTGAACAATATTGTCCGTTGGCAATTTTAGCAGTGATATGTAACTTGTTTCCAATCACAAATAATGTCTCTGAAAAATCGAAACCTACGGCTGTTTGAAGTATTGGTTACCAGAATGCATGCTCCTTTTATTAAATCCATAAAGCAGAAGTTGGACGTTTTAGGAAATATGATTATTCTTTTAAAGCATGGACACCATGAAGTTAAAAAAAAAACTCTGCACTTGGATTGCCTAACATTATAATACTGGTTGCCAAGCACCAGGGAGCAAGTGTACACTTGTCAACACTTTGGGATTAAAATAGAGATGACTGGGAATAGTAGTAGAAGCATGTTGGGGACAAAGGTAGTTGAGAAAGAATCTCATCTCTCATCTCTTGGTGGAAATTAGGTATATTTTGCCTCCTGTATGTTCCATAAGGTCAGACAATGGTGTTGCTATTGTAACCTAAATGTTTACTGGAGATATTATAGCTGCAAATTGTTGTGGTTGCAACATCAAGCGCAATTGCACTTACGAATATTGCACAGTACCTTGTTTGTATCAACAGGAACACAGACAATACAAACCTCTAGATGTAAGGTTCATTATCCTGTGAGGATTGTCATTGTGAACATGTTTGCATGCTGATGTTAGCATTGAGCTCAAAGCATCAATGTACCTAACAAAGCCGCGAGTATGTTTGTAGACTCTTTTTAACTGGGAGATCTAAAGCAAATAGCAGATTTTATTGCTAGATGGAAGACCAGACAGATTTGTAAACATTGTTGCTTCTGCAGCCAATCATAGGACAATAACCCAACAAACCCAACCCAACCTCTGACAGTAGTTCACAACATTTCCATGAATTGTTTTATTAACAACAGTGATACACCCAGTATGTCGTTTCAGTGCAGTGCACCCTCAGAATTAATCCTCCTTTATGATCAAAATGTGCATGTTAAATTTAAGGAAATGAAAAGTTCTTAAAGAAAGATGATGTTCAGGACAATAATGTATGTGGGTTTGAGGATTGTTCTGCTGTGAACTATGACTATACTGAGTGAGGAAGCGCTTGTCACAGAGGGTAGAAAAATAAAGCTGAGAAGAGAAAGAAGGAAAGTGAGGTGTGAAAGTGATGAATAACTTGTAAAATGGAAGATAAAAACAATTAGAGGAGCCGCTCAACCAAACTTCTTTATGAACTTTAGGACTTGTGTGTGAGTCTGTTAGTGTGTATTTGCACATGTAAGTATATGTGCAACGCATGAGTGCATGCATCACTGTCATTATCATGGTGAGAGCTTATCTGTTGAGGGGGTGTGCTGATTCCGGGACTCATCGTCACATTTTCATCCTGGCGTTTTCCCCATTCAGCCCCTTCTCTGAATCATACCCGCACACACACCCTGAACCTACACACACACATACACACATCTCAACAGCTTATTCATCCATCTTTTTGTATAATATGCCCCAATATAGCTGCCTCCTGCACATGGTGAGAAAAGTGATTGGGGCGTAGAGAGAACTTGAGACTTGATGACCTTTACAAAACACACTCACACTGTCAGGCTGGATTTCTTACACTTCGCATACTTGCAAACACATGCACACACACAGACGCGTACATGCACACGCACACGCACACGCACACGCACACACACACACACACACACACACACACACACCAAACACTACAAATACCACCTCCCTTTTCTAAGAGGTTTGACAGGAGCACTATGACGTGACTCCCTTATGAAACAAAGTCCAGACTTTTGATTTAATTGCATTCGACATTCATGATTCTTTTAGTTTTACTGAGCTTTTAGTGCAAAAGTGTAAAATATTGCCTGTGTAAAAGTTCTGTTCAGTAGGCTGTTGATTTAAGACTAGGCAAATGAAATGTTCCAATGCTAGACTATCATTACTAAGTCAAGGTTTCTACTACCTATAATCAACTATATACATTGTGTTTGTGCTTATGTGCAAGCTCACTACCGTTTGCACATTTTTTGTATTCCTTTGTGGCATGTTTAGAGAACAAAGACAACAATGAAACCTCCAGAGACTTCTGTTTGATTGTTTCTTTATTTTTTAATAAAGAAAAACACTTTCCTTAGAAGTTTTTCCCATTGAGAAATACAGAATCTAACATCATCTCACTGTCCCTTTGTGTTCTTTGCAGAAACTCAGTCATGGTTCAGGTTGATTGGCATGGACTCAGGGTTGACAAGGAACTTGTGACCCCCGTGAATAATGCGAATCACAAGCAGGTTGGATTGGCATTGTGTTGAACAGATTGCTGAATACCCATCTCATTATCCAAAAACACACACTGGAGTCAGAAAGGTTCTCTTATAAAGTACAGCTTTAATATGGGAGAGATGATTTTATGAATGACAGCTTGATTGTCCTTGTTGTCTGTTTATGGTCTGTAGTACCATACAATACAAGTAGCAAATGTGTTCAGAAAAAAACGGCACAGATTCTCATGCATTTCTGAAACTATACATTTTCTAAAGATCTTAGTAGGTTTATCGGTGAATAAAGGACTTTTTCAACATTTGAAAATATAATTATACATGCCCCCATACATACACTGACAGCCAGGGAGACGACAGAGACCTGAAGCCTCAAAAACACAAAGGGCTGTGGAGGATTTAGCCCTGCTGTTGTTTTTACTTTGTTCTGTGTCAACCAGACAAACAGGCAGACAGACAAAAGGCCATATTTTTTCATGAAAAACAGGTACATACATAGGAATTAATTTTAAGAATAGACTAATCTAATCAAACTGGTCTTCTCAGGATTTTGGTTATTATTCTACAACAGTCAACAAAAACGGAATCACACACACACACAAAAATCAGAATCTGGAGAACATTTTTAGTTTGTCTGAGAGAGGAAAACACTGGAAAACATGAGGGGAAAAAGTAATTTTCCAAATTTAATTTGTTTGCCTTCCATTTAGATACAATCTAAGTATTTCTTCTATCACCACAAGCTGCCATTCACTGAATGGTGCAAAGATGAAAAGTAAAAACCAATCTAGTATAAAATACAGAGCAGTTTTGGATGCATGTATTTACAGTTATGATAAGGGGTATGTAGAAGTGTGGGAGGTGGTAGTTTTCTGGCATCTCTGGGATCACATAAGATTTTGAATCTGAAGGAGAGAGGAGAGCTGCTCTTGGCTGCAGTTCTAATGATCCTGTCATCTTTTTCTGCTTTAAGATGAATATCTTAATCTCCCTCTGCTCAATTTTTATTGATTTTCTTTTCACTTCACCTTGTAATTCTTTCCATCATTTTTTTCGTCCCAAGACTTTATTATCTGTGTTAATCCACATATTTCTCATACTTAAAATGACTTTTATTCATGATATCAAAAATAAATTTGTGAGGGATAATGTTAGCTGTGAGTGGAATGTGAGCACTGCTTGATATAGAAAATAGCTGTCAAAGAATCACAACGCCTGCGTTGTTTACAGCTGTGATATCAAAAAACATCTGAAGACACCACCAGCTGTGTGTGTGTTGTGTCTCTATCATTTCATCATGTTGTTGTAGGTTTCTGCCTTTGTACCGTCACTGTCAGAATCCGTTTCAATGTTCTGATTCCTGATATTTTAAGCCTGTACTAATAAGCAGCAGCTACTTCAACAGGGAAACCCTGTCCTGCTCTACATCAACTCTACTGATTTTTACTCTATAAAACAGCTCCGTGCTGCCTCGCCTGTCTCCTATGTCAGTGTAGCACCTCCTGGAAGTCAAAGAGGTTACTGAAAGGAATCATGATTCAGGTTTTTCTTAGAGTTGGAAAGAGCAAGGGGAGAAATCAGAAGGGAAAAAGGGGAGTGGATGAGAGAGGAGTTCAGCCAAAAAGAAGATGGAAGGAGAATGTGACTATGGAGAGGGAGAGGAGGTGGAGGAGGGATAGGTTGCTGGGTAAGGAGGAGGATGAGGGGTAGGCTGGGTTGTCAAAGCCTGGGGGGCACTCTAGCTCGAAGCAGCGGATGGAGGCATCTTCATTGCCATAGTTGGTCCAGTATTCTTCTGGGTCCAGCTTGGGGAGTGCCACCTCCTCGTCCGACAGTTCATACTTGGAGGAGAAGGATTCTGAAGGATTTTTGGGGAGGTACTGAGGCTTTCCGGCGGAGAAGGGGAAGGCCTTCACCCCCTCGGTGCTCTTCTGATACGAGACCTTGGATGAAGATGCAGGCTTGTGCTTGGAGAACCACCAGCGGGTCTTGGTGCTGAAGGTTGTCGTGGTGGCTCCTGCCATAGAGCCAGGGTCAGGCAGAGGGCAGAGTGCGAAGTCCATCTCACGGAGGAATCTGAGGTCCTGGCCGCGACGTTGGGATGGGGAGGTGCACATGAGCTCAGAGGAGGAGATGCGAGCCTTGCGGAACCACTCCCAGAGGGGGCGAGCCTCACAGCCACAGGACCAGGGGTTACCATTGAGGCGGAGGAACTGGATACCTTGGGTGTCTTTCATGGCCTGGCCCGGCAGCTCGGCCAGGGAGTTGTTGAACAGGTAAAGGATGGTCAGGCGGCCCAGGTCACGGAAAGCCCGACGATTGACCTGCCTGACACGGTTGTCATGCAGAAGGAGGCGGTCCAGGTTGACCAGGCCTCTGAACACATTCTCAGAGAGGGCACGGATGCGGTTTCCATGCAGAAAGAGATGGGAGAGGTTGACCAGATCTGAGAACAGGTCATCCTGCAGAAAGTGGAGCTGATTTTCCTGGAGAAAAGTCAAAATACAAGAAGATTTAGTGCTGTGGAAACGCACATGGGAAAATTCAGGCTGTTGGGTTGTATAAATTGGCAAAAGTTGTCAGTGATTACTATCAGCTGCGATGGGGCCAAAAGAATCCCTTACTTTTTCCGAAGTTACCATATATGTACACTTTGGGGACGTACAATTTGAAAGAAGGTCAGAAGTGACCTCTACCAAGATGAACCAAATTGAATGTGGGAGAGATTGTATTTCTTGGTACAGACTTATTGTGTGATTGAGCTTAATGTGGTGGATTCAAGGACAGCTGAGATCTCAACTGTCATCTGCCACAAAATACAGGTGACATTTTGTAAAAACTTCTCATATTGTTCCAAACAATTATGGTAAGCATTGACGATGTGTGGCAAAAATGTAAATTATTAAATATTTTAAGTTTTGTTACTCTTCAAAGCTATCTGTTTCTACTGCAATTTGTTTGAGTGCAAATATAAATAAAGCTGAGTTTAGTTGACTATTTTTTATTGTCCTGTCCATAATTTATTCCCAGTACTTTTTTTGAATAAAAGAAAGTATTCACCCAAATGCAGGTGGAACTTCTAAGGTAAACTAAAGGATGTTTTTCCTCTGTATTGTTGCCGGTGTGTGGGTGAAATATTTCACTTTCAGTGGGTTTAATCATTTTCAGTAATTTGGCAGTAGGTTTCCTTACAGAGGTGAATGTGTCTTGGTATTCTTATATTTTATCCTTGTTCCTAATATTTTTTCATATGACTTGAAGCTAGAACTGCTGTTGAGAGGAAATGCGTGGGCGTACGCTACCTTTTATGTATTATACATATACTGTATGTTGTGTATGTGTATGGAGGATTTGGCAGGCACTCCCTTTGCAATCATTATTTGTCATTAGTTACCTGCAATCAGTCTAAAAGCAATCTGCAGTGCTTGATTAATAATAAGATGGTAACAGACATTTTTATTTTGTTTTTTCATTGTTGAATAGGCACAGTACAAAAGTGTCTCTATGTGTGTGTGTGGGTGTTCGGCCTGCATGTTGGCAACTGATAGATGTGCCCATAAATTAATTCTGCAAGTCAAGTGTGTAATCTCATCAAGTACCTAGAGTATGTACAATCATATGTACATACTCATGCATGATATGAAATATGATATGAAATATCAAATATATGCATCTTTGCGTGTGTGTGTGTGTGTGTGTGTGTGTGTGTGCATACTGGCTTTACCTGCAGGTAGAGGAACTGCAGGCTGTACAGTTTGTGGAAGAGGTCATGGGGGAGAGTGGCCAGCTTGCAGCGATGCATGTGAAGGCTCTGCAGCTTCTCCAAGCCCCTGAAGGCTCCACCTTCCAGGCGCTGTAGCGGGTTGTCACCCAGATCCAGCTCCTCCAGCACCCTGAGGTTACTGAAGGCACCGGCCTCAATCCATGTGATGTTATTGCCATACAACCAAAGCACCTGCACAGAGTGAAGAACAAATGGTGATGAGAGAGGAGAAACAAAAGACTTATAAGAATGTCTACAGCTGCAAAAACACACACACATACACACTATCATTTTTACCTGTGTCTCAAAGCCAAAAGAGTCTGCGCGCAGCTCTGTGATGCGGTTGTTCTGCAGAAAAACACGTTGTGAGTCATATGGCACACCAGCCGGAACTATGGTGAGGTTCTGGGACTGGCAGCTGACTGTCATCGGCGTGGGGTAACACACGCATAGCCTTGGGCATGCTGAAACCCCGCTCGGCTTCACCACCACCAGCCACAGAATCAGCCACAGACACAGTCCACCTACAGAGACACAGAGAGACAGAGGACATTAATTCTCATGAGGAGAAAAGGAATACATTTGAAGGTCAGGTTAGCAGCACAGGACCATTGTTGCAGTAGTGAGACAGACAAAGAAAGAGAGGTTGATTTCAACTTTTGGCACCAGGCTTTCTTTACTGTCTGTCTGTCAAACCTTGCTGTCGTCAGTGATTCTTTTTAGCACGGCTGTGCTCTCACCCATGACTTGTTGATGGTTTCCAGAACTTTGGGTTCATATATAATTCACCAGATTACATTACAGAAATCATTCACCCATTCATATCAACCAGATCACTTTACATACTGTATGTCTTCATGGCAGTTGGGACACTGTTACATAACTCTGGATTTCAGGTGTTTAGAATAGGAAAAAAAACTTTAGGTGACAAGAAACGCGAATCTCACAAGCCTCCATGCATTAAGTTAACCTGGTTGCCTAGTTATTAGGCTATCCAAAGGATGTTTCCGTTGAGAGGTTTGCCACGAAGTGTGCACGCGTAAAACCTGCAACCCGACCCGGATCAGTTTCGGTTCTTATCAATATTGCAACATCTTCTTGGCACAGCTCGAATAACGGCGCACAAAAGTGGCCACTGCGGGAAAAGTACGTGCATGAAATAATGATAATGTTCCCATTCATCTGTTGTGCGCAAGATTTTCCAGCGGCTCACCTCTTGAACTCTTAACAAGTTGGACTATTAGCTGCGCTGGACACTGAGGGAGAACTGGAGATGGCGCTTTCAAGTGGAATAAAAATACCTTTCTGGAGTCTTTGTACGTCTTAAATCGATATGGGATAAATCATGTCTGTATCTTGCCATGCGTAAAAGGGAACCAAGAGATTGGATACGGAGGTTTTGGTTAACTTCATGGAAGAGCTAAAACATAAACAATAACTTTGATCACGTTTTATAAATTGTTTTCTATAGATGACGATATCACATACATTCACACTTAGATTAGATGTCCCCTAGATATTTTATTGACAAATCTTTGAGCTAAATGTCCAAAAGGTGCACACTGTGGCTCCCTTTATATGCTACACACTTCTAAAATTCTAAAACCCATAATTGACGGCCATGATTTTAATTCAAAATAGGTGTTGAACATTTTGTAAATCTTGGTAGACAATTTAAAATACGTGCAAAATGGCAGTGTGTAAAAGCATCACAAAAGTCTATCAATTCAGCTGTTTTCTACAAACACA